>NC_054082.1:60947291-61286809 GCF_017562075.2 Anopheles merus | reverse complement strand
GGTTCGCTGTTAAAAGGTTGATTGCGACCGTACAAGTGTCGGGACTGATCGACTATATGTATGACGTGGTGCTCCTCAAGGAACTGACGAAGAAGTTGCCACCCATGCTATGTATTGAATGGGCACGGCTGAAGAAACGGTCACGTGATGTTAATGTGCTCCAATTTGGGCGGTGGATTGGCGAGTTGGCTGATGATCTGTGCCGGTCATCGATATGCCCGACAGACTTGAACGAACGGAGAGGAGTGTCCCCCCCCTCCCACCCCCACCCCCCCCCCCCCCCCGGAACAGCAATCAGCGATATTTGCCACATCGATCGACGGTCGGGATAAATCAGCATACAACAGGTCGCCAAGGTAACGCATACTGTAACACAACCGTCGTGCAAGAGGACTGCCTGCCTCATTCGCCGACTAGTGACTCTCTGCTTTATCGTGCATATTATGTGGGGGTACGTGTGAATCTCTTTGTAAATGTGTGAAATTCTTAAGAACGTCGGTAGCAGCGAGAAGGGCCTTTATAAACGAGAGAAAACTCTGCCGCAAGTGCCTGCGATATCACTATGGCAGGTTTCCCGTCACGAACGCGTGCGGCGTCAACGGATGCAACCTCCTTCATCACGCGCTTCTGCACCAGGACGATGGCCTCCCCGGAAGTTCCGAGACGTCAGCACATGAAACAAAAGGTATTCGTATTAATACTCATTCGGGAACTAACGAAAGCGTCTTATTGAAATACGTTCCACGTCCACGAATATGACGGTTCCACGTCGACCTTCATGGACCACGAGCTGGTAGACGAACTTGGTTTTGAAGGGAACACCACATCCGCTATGCGTCCATGGACCGGTGACGTCACACGTGAAGAGAAAATTTCTGTTCGTCTAACGGTACGCAATTTCGGGAAAGCAAACTTCGACAGCGATATACGAACTTTCAGCCGTCCGCACAGTTCGCAAACTAGCTCTTCCCAAGCAGTCCATGAATGTGTCGCGCTGCTTGTTAAAAGATACGCATCTCTGCAGGGTCTGCCCTTGGAGTCTTATGCTAACGCGGAGCCGCGCTTGTTGATTGGCGTAGATATTTGTAGCATGGGACAATCTCGCTGAGGAGTGTAGAGGGGAGACGTGACGAGCCAATCGCCTCGAAAACCGCTTGGGTTGGGTGTGGGGGGACCATGTTCAGTGGCCACCAATACGCGGGATCTACTCTGCTTTCCTTTCACATATATGTGTGCAATGAGCCTGACGATGGTCTTACTGCTGCGGTAAAAGAACATTTCGCCCTGGAATCGATCGGCATCGATAAGACAGTGCGCTTAAGAGAATCCAAAGACAACGAACGGGCTCTCACGTTGCTGGAACGGAAGAGACGAAATTTGACGGCCATCGCTACGAAACCGGCCTCCTTTGGCGATATGACGACATCAAGCTGCCTTGCAACAGATCTGTCGCGTTGAAGCGGTCTGTATGCCTACAACGAAAATTAAAAAATGATCCCATTTTAGCAAAGGCAGTACGAGAAAAAATGGCAGATTACAAGGAAAAAGGACATCAGACGCCTAACCGACGATGAACTGAACGAGAGAAGTAATAAAGATTGGTACTGTAGGGATTGAGATAGGACAGGGAAGTGATAATAAAATGAAATAAAAAAGGAAGCAGGCGATGAACTAATCTATCAGTTGAATGAGAAGGAGTAATACTGATAGGAATGGTTAATAATAATATTCAAACAAAAATTGAATTACCCTTGCAAGAAATATTTAATCAAGCAATTTGCTTGAAAGGGCGAAAGAGCTTCAAGCGCAAGACAGGCCGGGCGAAACTGGAAAGTAAAGGAAGTTGGGAAAGACGGACGTCAGTCTTGTGGTTGATCAATTGAAGTAAGGTTGTGGGGAGGTTTAAAGCGATGAAATAAAGAAAAAAGTTTGATAAAAGTAAAAAAATAGATAAAAGTGAAAAAAATGTCCATCGATCACGACAGGTACCTGCCCATCTTCCCGGTTGTCAATCCTAATAAACCAGGAAAGATTCGAATGGTGTTCGACGCGGCGGCAAAGGTACGTGGGGTTTCTTTAAATACGTAACTGGGTCTCGAACTCACCGATGGTCGTAGCATCACTACAAGAGACGCCAGGAAATGAAAAGAATGTCAACATGGGAACGGTACGACTACTGAGAAGGTGCTAGGAATGTGGGTGGGATACTTCGTCGGACGCGTTCACCTTCAGATTATCCCCTAAGTATGATCTCGATCTGCAATGGGAAAAAAGCCAGCAACGAAGCGTGAGATTCTTCGCACTCAAATGAGTCTATACGACCCGATGGGCCTGCTAGGACACTTTATAATGTTCCTAAAGGTCCTCCTTCAAGAAGTATGGCGCGGCGGATACAGTTGGGATCAGGTACTAGACGGGCAGGTAGAGGAGAAAGGACAACGTGGCTGCGAGTGCTACCTGAGGTCGAAAAAGTATTTATCCCTAGATCCCTAGAAAACGGAACAGCCGCAGTAGCCTATCTGCGTTTCGAAGAAGATGGAAAGATCGAATGTGCTCTCGTCGGGTCTAAAACACGCGTTACACCACTAAGATTCTTATCTATTCCCAGACTCGAGCTACAAGCAGCAGTCATCGGAGCCAGATTAGCTAACACCATTTGTCAGAGCCACAGGATATCTGTAAATCAGACGATCTTCTGGACAGATTCCCGTAATGTGTTAAGCTGGCTACAGTCCGATTCTCGCCGATACCACCAGTTTGTAGCGTTCCGTATTGGCGAACTCCTCGAAATGACAAACGTCGAGCAATGGAGGTGGATCCCGACGAAGCTTAACGTTGCGGACGACGGCACTAAGAGGACTCAAGTCCCGGACCTATCACAGAGCAGTCGATGGTTTCGTGGACCCCCCTTTCTTTGGAAACCGGAGCCAGAGTGGCCAGCAAATGACACACCTGCGAAAGATACGACGGAAGAAATAAGGAAGCAAGTAAGTGTTCACCGCGTTATTGAACAATTCATCCTGTTCGATCGTTTCTCCAGATGGAAGCGCGTCCTACGTTCGATTGGTTTGTCATCCGCTTCGTCATGAACACACTACGTTGCTTAGCTAAGGACGCCGCAAGAAAGGGACCACTCGTTCAGGAGGAGCAGGCAGAAGCGGAAGCCGCCCTTTATCGAGCCATTCAGCGTAAAGCTTATGCGCGTGAGATCGAGTGTCTTCGCAGACCGAGCGGGAAAACTCACCCATGGAAGAAAGCGATTGATAAAAAGAGCCCTATCTATAAACTCTCTCCTATAGTCGACAGTCGCGGAGTTCTTAGACTCGAGGGACGGCTTTCCGAGTGCGCAGACATTGGCGAACAAACTCGCACTCCGATCATTCTTCCTGGCAACCACCGCGGTACGTATTTGCTGATGCAGGAGTACCACGAAAGATACAAGCACGGCAACCACAGTACTGTGATAAACGAATTGCGGTCGAAATACTACATACCCAGATTACTAGGGGAATACCGTCGAGTAAGAAGATTGTGCCAATGGTGCAAGGTGAAAAACGCGCGTCCGGATCCTCCACGGATGGGAAATATACCTCGACAACGTTTGGCGATTGGTCGGCTATCCTTCTCATTCACAGGTGTGGACTGTTTCGGGCCGTTCCTCGTAGCAGTCGGGAGGCGAGTAGAGAAACGTTGGGGCGTGATATTCACCTGCCTAACGACCAGAGCTGTACACCTAGAGATAGCACATTCCCTCAACACAGCGTCGTGCATTATGGCTATCCGTAGGTTTATAGCCAGGTGCGGATCGCCGCTAGAGATCATCAGTGACCGAGGGACCAACTTCGTCGGAGCGTCGCGTGAACTGGATGAGGCGCTGAAACTGGTCGACCATGAGAAGCTGATGGTTGAGTTTTGCGGACCGAACCTGAAGTGGACCTTCAACCGCCGGAGAGCCCACATTTCGGAGGGTGCTGGGAGCGGCTCGTTCGTTCAGTAAAAACGGTGCTGGGCAAACTCGACCTTCCACGGCGACCGACAGACGAAGTACTTGGTTCAACATTCACAGAGATAGAGCTCATTCTTAATTCCAGACCGTTGACGTATGTGCACTGGATAACGAGATGTCCGGACCGATCACCCCAAACCACCTGCTATTGGGGAGTTCGAACGGAAGCAAACCACCTATTCCGCCGTGTGAGGGACCAGCCGCCGTGCAATCGGGTTGGAAAGCTGCTCAACTAAATGCCGATATATTCTGGAGAAAGTGGGTGGCCGAGTACTTACCAACGCTAACTCGTCGAACGAAGTGGTTCCAGCCGGTGCAACCTATCCAGGAAGGGAACATCGTGATCGTAGTCGATAACACCCTCCCTCGCAACTCTTGGCCTAAAGGACGTGTGACCTCTGTCGTACATGCTAAGGACGGGCAAGTTAGGCAGGCCACCGTTGTTACGGGTTGCGGAACGTACGTAAGACCTGCGCACAAAATAGCCGTTTTAGATTTAGAAAAGGAAATGGTACTTACCACAAAACCGCAGACTGTGTTACGGGAATAATCGATCCCGACCACGTTTTCCATAGCGGAAAGTAAACAAGGCTGACAGTTGAAATAGCAGCGAGACGACAATACAAGCGATCTAGATCAAAAGCGTCTCGCTCGGGGGACAATGTTGTAACCGTTGTAGGGTTCCGCCGAACTGTCAGCCAAGCGCATCGCAGATAGGACAAAAAATAGTTTAAATAGGGAACGAACGGCAGTTTCTGCCCCCTTTCAGTAAAACGAATTCACCGAGAGAACAAGCCACAAAACGCCTAAAATAAAAACTAATTTTTTGGCACCCCGCCTAAGCCTAAAAAATTCGGTTTCTTTGTTAGTTTCTAACAATCAGAATAACCAATCAAATCGCTACCAGAGCAATATCTGGTCGCGTACACACCGATATGTATAGAAGAGCACCAACTAGACTTCTATATTGAGTAGTGTCTTTCAAAATAGAGCTTGAGTCTTGCTGCTTCAAGAATCCTTCATCCGTCGGTGTTTTCACAGTTTTTGCTTCACTCAATCCGAACTTACGAATCAATTTTTCAATGTAACCTTCGAGGCTAACGCTGTAGTTACCTTTTTCACATTTAACCTCCATTCCCAGAAAGTAACTAACTGGTCCAAGGTCCGTCATTTCGAAATGTTCGGTTAAATCGTGATACACAGAATCAATGAGAGTCTCGTCCACACAACCGACTATCATATCATCCACGTACACTAAAATGTAGACTCTTTTTCCATCTTCAGTTTTAATGTAGAGACACTGATCAGCAGCACTTTGTTGGAAGCCAATCTCTAGCAGAACACCGTGCAATTTCTGGTTCCAACATCGAGCTGATTGTTTCAGACCATAAATACCCTTTTCAATCGACAAACCAAATGCTCTTTGTCTTTTATCTCATATCCAGGTGGTTGTCGCATAAAAAAGCTCCTGATCTAGATCACCATATAAATAGGCCGTTTTAATATCTAAATGCCGTAATTTCATCTGTGTTTTAGAAGCTATAGCGAGTATCAAACACAATGTTGTATGGCTTGTGACCGGAGCAAATACTTGATCATAGTCTTCTCCAAATTGCTGGGAATAGCCTTGCGCCACAGACGAGCTTTGTGTTTGATTACTTGTCCATCTGCATTTCTCTTCAACTTAAAAATCCAGCGGCAACCAACAACCTTTCTGCCAGCAGGTAGCTCTACCAATGCATCCCATGTTCCGTTTTCTTCGTGTGATTTCAGTTCATTTTCCATTGCCGATATCCATTTTTCGCGCGCTTCGTTTGTTCAGAAGATCCCGCCATATAACTTTCCTCCCTGAATCGAACAGGTGCGATGCCTTTTGTTGTTCGCATGGACCTACGTACACTTTGATGCATTTCGTTCATGTTCGATTCCCTAATGCAGGAGGATTCAGCAGAAGCCTCCATTTGAACGATGTTTTCTCTCGTGGTAGTTTCTTCTGCGCGATATAATGAAGGAGTTGATCCAAGTGCCAGTACCACTACTCCTCCTGATGTCGTTGGTTTCGGTTTAGTTCCAATTTTCTCAACCTCGCACTGTTCTAAAAATTTTGCGTCATGACTAATGGTAATTGTTTTCGTCTCCAGGTTTACGAATCGATAGGCTTTCTGATTGTCCGCGTATCCGACGAACACCAACTTTTCAGCCTTTTTATCCAACTTACGCCGTTTTTTCTTTAGGAATGTGTACAAAAGCTTCTGAACCAAATACTCGAAGATGTTCATACGAAGGATTCTTTCTGTGCCACATTTCGTAAGGTGTCGATTCCAGTAAGGAGGATGGCAAGCGATTTTGTAAATAATTGGCAGTAGTGATCGCTTCACCCCAGAACACCTTGTCCATGTTCGATTCTGCCAACATGCATCTCATCATTTCAACGAGGTACCGGTTCTTACGTTCAGCCATGCCGTTTTGTTGTGGAGAATATGGGGCAGTTTGTTGATGCACGATCACGTTGATGATCTACAAAAAAATCCTTGTCCGAGGAAACTTGCGTTTTCCGTTTCCATCCATGGAAAACAATTTGCAGCTTCCGACACCAGCTGACTTGATGGAATCTCCGTTCGCTAATGAAATCGAGGATTGCTTCGATTTATCTATTAATTTCAAAATAGACATATCGTTCGTCATATGAGAAGTTGCACCAGAATCGAAACACCATGGTCCAGTTTCGTTTCCTTCTCCAATTAACAAACATACTTCCTCTCGATTGTCTTCATTAGCAACGTTGACGCTTTCACATCTAGTTTACTTCTTTTGTCTGCAGCCTATTTTCTACAGTCTTTTCTTATGTGCCCATTCTTCTTGCAATAATGGCACTGTTTTTCCTAGTTGGTTGTTAGTTTCCTGTCCTTCCCAAATTTCGTGTTGTTCTTTCCTCCAGATAGTAACGCTTTATCTTCATCTGCACCCTCAGCTCGACGTCTTCCTTCATCCAACAATTTGCCTTTTACATAATCCACCGTAAGATCTTCATCAGGCCTACTTTCCAAAGCCACGATCAAACCATCAAAGGATTTCGGCAAACTGGACAACATTAACGCGACAAAGGATGGATCTTTCATTTCTTCTCCGAGTGCAATTAAACGAAGTCGCAGAGAACATAGTTCTTTGAGATGGTTAGAAATGTCTCCACCTTCAGTCATTTTTGTGGCAAACATTTTTCGCATGACGTGTATTTTGCTGGACAAAGATGAACGCTCATGATAGCCTTTTAGGGCATCCCACATATCTTTCGATGAACTCGTTTGCATGACATGGATGAGTTGGCTGTCGTCCAACGACAGACCGATCAGTGCCCTAGCACGTTCATCATTCGCAATCCATGCAGCGTCGGGACTTGCTGGTTTCGAATCTTTCACGACAGTCAGCACCTTTTCCCTTGCTAACAAAAGTTCCATCTTGAATTTCCATATTGCGTAATTTTGATCATTTAATTTTCAATGGTGACGTGTGATTCAGACATGTTTCTAGATTTAAGTTTTCAGTGTTTCTTCAAGATTAAAATTTTCGATAAGTTTTTCAGTATTTCTTCAAGATTAAAATTTCGATAGATTGTTACTTCAATATAACACAAACTTAACACTTGTTCGACAGTACTTCTGGGCCCATAACCTATTGAGCGGAGTTATAACACAGTGCAATAAAGGAGGAGCAGAAACTAAACAATGAACTTGTATGTAATGTATTTTAAACTAGACTGATAATATTAAACATTTTCTACAGACTACTATGATGTGTTCATTGCACACATGTTGCTTTCTCAACATATAACAAGTTCTGTTTAGCAGATATGGTACACCGGTCTATCAGCCGATGCGACGAATTCTGATACCTTTGGAGGAGTCAGTAGATCGGAAGTTAGATGGATTGTTAAAAAGGGATATAATCGAGATAAAGACTGGACGACGACATGGGTTTCACCATTGGTCGTAGTGGGAAAGTCAAACGGAGAGCCTCGTTTGTGTCTTGATCTCAGAAGAGTCAACGAAGCGGTATTAAGGGAACATCATCCAATGCCTTCGGTGGACGATTTTTGGGCGAAATTAGGACGCGGACAGCTGTGGAGTAAACTTGTTGTTAAGGAAGCATTTCTTTAGATCGAAATAGACGAGGATTCGCGAGACGTGACAACTTTCATAATCCGACGAGGGTTTTACCGTTTCAAGCGGCTGCCGTTCGGTTTGGTAACTGCTCCAGAGTTATTTGAAAAGGCGATGAAACTCTATCTGGTTGCGTAGGAACAATTTGGTATCTCGATGACGTGCTAATTGAAGGCCAAAATTTGCAGGAGCATGATGAACAGTTGAATAAGGTAATGGAATGTTTGAATTGAATTTAATAAATTTACTGAATAAATGGTTCTTTTCTATCATATGCAGGTTCTTAGTCGATTAAAAAACCGTGGAATAGAATTGACCTGGGAGAAATGCCAATGGCGAGTATCAGAGATAGAATTTTAAGGACACAGTCTTAATCAAGAGGGAATTATGCCAGCTAGAAACCAAATTCAAACTATTATATCGTTCCGTGAACTGCGATGTGAAATAGAAGTTCGTAGTTTTCTTGGGTTGGCAAATTACATGAATAAGTTCGTACCGGTCTGTTCGCACGCATTGGGTGCGTACAAACTGCGTCCACGGACCTGCCCACGCTCGAATGCAGAGCCGATTGCATACGATTGTATCTTTACCATTAACATGAAAGGGACAGGGCTTATACCACGAACGTACCCGAAAGGTATGCATGCTTCACCCATCAGGATCTAAAGGCAAGGACAAGGCAAAAGAGACACAGAAAACTTTCCTCACGGCTACACATGTCCTCTAGACGCGTTGTCTATGCGTCTCGCTCAGTATCACAGCGGCATACGGCAGGTAAGCAGCACAAATGCTGCTTCCTGATACGCACACATGTTTAACGAACACATCTATTCGGGTTGGCTCGGTAAAGGTCGGGTTTACCCGACGGAGTAGCCGGAACGTAAAGGCGCAAACTTTTTCATGATTTTGTATGACTTCGGCTGTTTTGGACTGTACGTGTAGTCGCAGGCATTCAGTTCGATAATAGTGACAAACATCGTGTTATCAGCTTCGCTTCCAATGCATTAACGGACACAGGACATCGTTACTGTCAGACTGAAAAGGAAGCATTAGGTATTGTTTGGTGCGTTGAACGTTTCCAATATTATTTACTAGGAAAAGAATTTGACATATTCACGGATTGTAAGGCATTAAGCTATCTCTTCTCGAAAAGATCAAAACCGTGTGCGCGCATAGAAAGATGGGTATTGCGTTAACAAGCATTCGACTATAGGATCGTGTTTATGTCAGGGAAAGATAATGTAGCTGATGCATTATTTCGGCTTCCAGTACAAAATGCGACACCATTCGATCCATTAGAAGAAATATTTGTAAGAGAAGTGGCAACCAATGCGGCAAATTCTTCAGGGTTGAACTGGAGTGATATAAAAACAGAAAGTAGACAAGACGTAGAAATTCAAGAAGTATTAACGTTATTGAACACGGGAAAAACTAAAGAGCTACCTATCGAGTACCGTGTGATTGCCAATGAATTATGTGAGCTAGGAGGAGTTCTTCTTCGAGGAGATCGGATTGTCGTACCATTAGTTTTAAGGGATAATGTGCTGAAAACGGGCCATGAGGGACATCCGGGCATCACTATGATGAAAAATCATCTAAGATCTCATGTTTAGTGGCCAAAGATGGATGGACAGGTGGAACAATTTGTTAAGAATTGCCAAGGCTGCACACTTGTAGGGGCACCAGCACCTCCGGAACCCTTACAACGAAGCAAATTACCTGTTTCTCCTTGGCACATAATTGCCTTAGATTTGCTCGGTCCTCTCCCAGAAGGACAACATCCCCTAGTAGTAATCGATTGCTACAGCCGATTCATGGAAGTGTGTGAAATGGAAACGACAACTACCAGAGATGTTATAAAAGAACTTTCAACAATGTTTAGTCGGTACGGCATTCCAATTGCACTGAAACGCGCAACGCGCCACAACTTAGCAAAGAATTTACGGAATGGAAGGAGTTTTGTGAGACGAATGGTATTAAACTCATGAATACCATTCCCTATTGGCCTCAATCGAACGGAGAGGTTGAACGTCAAAATCGATCAATTCTAAAACGGTTGCGTATGTCCCAAGAACTTAAACGAGACTGGCGTCAGGAACTATATCTGTACCTACTAACATACCATTCAACCAAGCATCCGACTACGGGAAAATCTCAGGGAGAAATCATGTTTGGTCGACGGACCAAGTGCAAATTACCGTTTGTTGGAACCTTATAACAGCGGCTTAGGATGGTTCCAACGACCTGTCAATATTATCGTTAGGAAGAGAGAAAAAGAGGAAAGCAGAGGAGAAAAAGAGAGAGAATATGCAACAAAATAGCATAAAAAGGGTTCGAAAGACAAACCACGGGGGTATTACCAAATAAACAGCGGAATAAAGAGACCAATTTTTTGGCAACATCTTACGATTAAAACTAAAACTATCGAAGTGTTCGGCATTAAATTATTTTTCCGCTTTATTTTCTAACAATCCAAAAAATTGCGGTCAACTTTCGAGTCGAAATATCGTTTCGCGGATCTAAGTCAAAGTAAGTCGCGCGGGCGTTTCTATCGCGTAAATAAAACCTTGTGTCGTGAGTGATGAGTGAAGGGAAGGCAGAGTACGCGTCGTATGCGGAGGGTGAAACTAGCTACCGAGAGACGAGTCCAATGGTGGAAATCGAGAACGTGGCCATTGACCCTAGCGGAGCATCGTTCATCCTGGGAACATTGCGCGAGGCTGCCATCCCGTCGGAAGTAGACACCCCCGGAAGGTATATTCCTGTGTCAGGAAAATTGATGCCTTATGAGTGGGTGCAGAGTAAGGCGGGAACTTCACATCGCTTCAAATTCACCACGTCGGAAGTAGTTACCTTGAGGAGCATTCCCGAAGCGGGAAACGCAAGACCTCGCAAACAGGTGCAGAGTAAGGCGGGTGAGTTGCACGGGTACGAGACGCAAAGATCGCGGGTCGGGACGGAAGGGACGCGATCCGCGCACGAAGGTCGACGATATAAAAAATATAAACTCCAACGAAAGCTGCGGACACTCAATGACGAGGATGTCAAAAACGGCTTAACGCAGCACACAGATTGTGACATTCCGGTGAAATTGGAAAAAGATTTCACGATATGGTCTCGCGGCGTGGAACTTTCAATGAGGAAGAGCACAGCGAAAGAAGATGGCCAATCGCGAACCTGAGGTCATGACCTATATAACTACAACACTCACACCAGTAAGGACTGCGCGACACAACATGTTCAAACACTGTATTCGATCTATCTAACACATATACACTATCTGAACAACGCAACACACTCGCGACTGATGTTGCATATCGGATATGCTACAAACTGCAAAATATCGATACGCTTGATGTATATGGTATCTTTGAGAGAAAAAGAACATTATGAACACGCAACACGCACTAGTGAAAATACGCAGCAGCCCATAGAACACTTGAAGGACGCTAAGCACTCAGGGTTCCAAATACAGCCTTCACAAACGGCCAGCATCGCACAAGATGATGGCACAATGGCGTACCTTGATTGTATGAGAACAAGGAAAGCCCTTGCGAAGGTGTTGATCGTTGCATTATGGAGCTGGTTGACGTTCTATGCGGTGATAGTGATTTGTCTTCATACCTGGCACGACCTGGTACATAAAGATTCAGAAATGAACCTTTTCCACCCCAGAAGAAACTGCAGCAGATCGAGCCATATGGTGGTGGGTTCAGAGGGGAGCCAGCTATTTCAACCAATAGTACGGCCCATCCCGGTTACCGCAACACGAAGAGACTACAGCTGGTTGAAACGGAACAAATAGCGAGCGACGTTACACCTGTACCCTTACGGAGGTGTCCGGAGGAATCTCGAGTTCCCTGGTGTTCTATACTGCCATGAGGCCAGGAAGATGGCATCAGCGCTAAAGACGATCTTCCCAAAGCAGTTGCAAAGCGACCGACGTAAATTCGAAGTGTTGAGAAGCTCAATTCGGGAACAAAGGTATGAAAAGTTGTTAACCTAAAACAAAAGCATTTTCATTTTAGCTAAAGCAGTGAACCAAAGATGTATTAACTTAACCAAGGCGGGCGAACAAGAACTCCCAGCGGATAGGAAACGACCAGCAGCTGTTTAGGTTAAGCCGGCTCCCAAGACAAAGCCCACGGCATGCGTGTATATCCTGTGAGCGTTGATGTAAAGGCAAATTTGCGATGGCTGAGCTTTTCACATGGAAACCAAGTGATAAAAACGAGCTTTAAAAATATAATTTAAGATTTTCGGCTAATACACCATCAGCGAAAGCACATGTAATTAGCGAACGATAACAACAACACGCCATCTTAACTTGACAGGTCGGTATGAAGTGCAGCGACATTTGAAGTAAAATGCCAGGAGAGTCAACTGCGCCACACTTGGGGGGACATTGTTGGAACCTTATAACAGCGGCTTAGGATGGTTCCAACGACCTGTCAATATTATCGTTAGGAAGAGAGAAAAAGAGGAAAACAGAGAAGAAAAAGAGAGAGAATATGCAACAAAATAGCATAAAAAGGGTTCGAAAGACTAACCACGGGGGTATTACCAAATAACCAGCGGAATAAAGAGACCAATTTTTTGGCAACATCTTACGATTAAAACTAAAACTATCGAAGTGTTCGGCATTAAATTATTTTTCCGCTTTATTTTCTAACACCGTTATTGTCATCTTTTCAGGAGGACCCGGAAGTAAGAGATAGAGACACGTTGATAAAAGAGAAAGGGAAACAATATGCTGATAAGCGACGGGGTGCGCAAGAAAGCTCGATTGAAGAAGGGACGAAGTGTTGGCTAAGAGAATACGGAAAACGAACAAACTAGATACAGATAAATTTTTTTGACAGATAAATATATCAAACCGATCCGTTTGACAGATAAATACATGCGCAATCTGTGATTGCGCATCGTTTATTGATACGGTGACAGGATTATTCATGAAGGACGACCGACAGGAACGGACACGCTACTACAAGACGTAAGCCACTGAATTCTGCGTATAATTATTTGTGTGCTCTTCCGAATTGTGTTCAATATTATTAAAACGGCCAATTAACCTTCCGCCACCCGTAAAACGCTTGGTCGTTACATCTCAGAAGTGGGATTACCAACAAAAATCGGCTACGAAGTCGCCTAACCGGCCTGTATCCGTGTGTAGCGGAACTTGGGGCAAGTGTGCCACCTTAAGCATTTCAAGTCATAACTCACTAAAACGTGTTTTTCAAAAGCCGATTTAAATCTCATAACCATTTTACATCTATTTCCTCACTTATAAATGAGTTTCGCTTGAAAAAAGTGCAAACAAAACAGTTTTTGAAGCGTTTTAAAAAGGGTCCAAAAAGACGTTGTTTTTTGGGCTATGGGGCAAGAGTGCCACTCGTATGGGGCAAGACGGCCACCTGGTTAAAATAACCGTATTTTTTAGATAATTGGAAATTATTACGTTTGTACCACTAGTGTATGTATTCCTACATGTATTTAGTCACCAATGAACCCTTTTTTACCACCAACTGTACCACAATATGGTTTGTTACTGTTCTGTTTTTCTGGCGTGGAATCCGCTCACAATAGCGCACCATTCCGCAGCACGCTACAACAATGTTTACATTTTTGACAGCTCGTGCCTATGAAAGATAGTGGCACACTTGCCCCAAATAGAGATGGCTCTTTTGCCCCAAAAGTTGTAACTTTTTTGAAATGGAATTTTTCAGTGACAAAAAGAAAGTTTTTTTCAACTAACCCCACAAAAAATTTCACGTTTTCTCAGCTATACGGTGGTGTAAATATTTTCTCGGTTGATTGTTCGCATGATTTTTGAGAGCTTATTTGGTTGGATTAAAAGATTATAATATTCTGCTCAATTTTGAAACTCAATATAAATCAGTTTAAAACAATGGAAAATATCGATTGGTCTATATGAAATTAGGCTCAGAATACCTAGTCATTGGAAAGCAACAAACTGTATACACAATTGATCATTAATCTAAAGTTTTTAAGGAAAAATGCTTGGTGGCACTCTTGCCCCGTATGGCACACTTGCCCCAAATTCCGCTACCTGTGTAGGTGTGTATGATACAACGTCATTTTCCATCATGCAGAGGAAAAAGAACTTCGTCGGGCGCTTATCGAGGCCGGCGTGGACGTGCCGGATACCGCTACCGCCACACAACTCCGACAGCTTTACAGGGTTTCACACTTTATCTCAAGACCACAGGTCCCCGCATTTGTATTTGTTGTTCAAAACCCGAAAAGGATACCCTACCCGCAAATTTCCGTTAAATGCCTTCTAATCGCCTTGTAATCGCCGGCGAATTGAAGGCGATCAGCAGTGCATTTAGCAGTAATTAAATGCCTTTGAAATATGTCAATGAAAAATTTCGCTTTTAATTTGAAATTTGAAATTGCAACTGTCAAAAGAAAACCTTACAAGTGTCTTCAACACTGCACTGTTGTAGTGTTCCCTGATATGAGCGTAAGATTCGATAGCACGATTTACGTGTTATGTTCTCTTGCGTTAAGCTCTGAGCTATTTCACTTTATTAATGATGGTCTGCATTATTCGGTTGTTAAAGACCAACCCGTTGAAAGATGTTAATATATCAAACTCATTTCGATAAATCTAATAAAATGAGAAATGAGATGCATATTTCTCCCATCCTGATAATGATGGGTGAAGATAGAGTAATTATTATGTTTTTTAAAAAGGTATTATTTTCATTTTGCTTCACAAAAAGTTTGTTTATATTCATTATAGCAAGAAAATATTAATATAAAAAGAAATAAGCACAGAAAAAAGATCATAAAAATCAGGATTTGAATACACGCTTTCTCGGTTCGGAACCAAAAGCGTTGTCACTGCTCTATTTGGCAGTTACATTTAGGGTGCAAAACCAGTATATATACAAGCGAAGATGGCGGCAAGCTATCTGTTCTCGTTGAATCAAAAAGTTTAAATATTTCGAAAAGAACCCGTTACAGCCTTGAAAGTTTCGGTTGAAATCTTAATTCGCCTTCTAAGGCGACTAAGGCCTTAAATGCCTTCTGAATGCCTTGGTGTTTCTAATACACTGATGTACACAAAAGTTATACGTGGAAAAAATACTCGACCGCATGTCCTCGGCGCGGAACAGTGTGTTCGAGTAATGTGCCGCAGATTCAGCATTGCATCCGATGAATTCAGGTATCATCAACGTTTTCAAGCATCATATCGCAGTCTTGGCATTGGCTAAGACAGATTCGGGAAGGGGTCCCGCGGTCTTCAGATAAAGTGTGAAACCCTGTATTCATCCCTCGAGCCGGTCGCTCGTTCCTCCCGTGCGGCGTCGACCACCACCTCGGCAACGACACCGGCTCCCGCTTGTACAAACCACCAAGAGGCCGCCATTTTGTGCTTTCCACATGACAATGGCGACGACGATTTTGCGCATCATGAAAATGTTGCGAACGCTGCCGTTTCGATGAAAAATACCACTGATGCCGTTCCCGTCCTTCCTTCTACCCAAGATGTGGCCGCCGCCCTTCCCCGCGGCCCTGACTACATCGAGGCCCAATTTGAGAAGCTGCGATAGCAGCAGCAACTTGCTGAATTACGCCAAAAGGTGCACCAACTTGAAACGCAGCAGCCAGCCGCCCTTTGCGTAAAGGACTTTGAAGCTTTCATCGAGCCACTCGACGCCGATAAGAACCCGAATGTCATCCGTTGGTTCCGCGACTTGGAGCGTCTTTTTGCACTTTGCCGAGTGCGCGATGCAGATAAATTTTTCTTCACCCTTCAGCTTCTCACCGGCACAGCCGCTAACGTCGCTAAAGAACTTGTTGTCATCACTTATGATGAGTTGAAGAAAGAGTTGAGCGACAATCTTCACGTCGTTGCTACGCCCGAGATCGTTTATTGCCAACTCCGTAACCGTCGATTGCGGCCCCAGGAATCCGCCCTGCATTACTTGTTTGACATGCAGCGCATCGCAGGCCAAGCCAGTATCGCCGATTCAGAACTGATCCCGATCGTCATCGACGGCTTGGGAAGCCGGTCAATTACGTCGAGTCTGCATTTCATACCCCTAACGATGGACGACTTCCGGAAGAAATTGAAACTTTTCGAATCTTGCCGTCACCTGTGCACCACCAGGCCCCCTTCCGTTGATGCCCGGGCCACAACGAACAGCCGTATGGAACGGCCCCGCCCATCGCAGGAACCCATCAGCTGCTTCAACTGCTCCCGATTCGGACACCTTCAGAACGCGTGCCATTGGATGCCGATGGATGTTTTCGTTGTTTCCAGACTGGACACGTTTACCATAACTGCCCTGAACGTCGGGCCAACGCCACTGTCGAGGGCAATAGTTGACAGTTGACAGCTGACGACTGAGTGTGTTTTCTCACTGTGCTCCGAGTAAATTCGTGAATTATTTCGTTATTTCGGCCTAATTTTTCGTCAAACTGCCAAACTGTGACATAAGCTGTCTCTGGTAGTCCTGCCTTCAATTGTTCGCCACAACCTTTCCTGACTTAGCTGTATTCCTGCGTTTGTTCCTGAGTCCTGTGGCATCTATCTGCAACGGCAACTAAAATGGAGGGAGTTTGTTGTGACTGCTCTGTGCCACTTGAATCGCTTGAATGTGGTATTATGTGCTCGTTCTGTGATGCTGTATATCACTCAGCGTGCACTAAATTACCTTCCACTGTGATCGAAGAGGTAAAATGGACGGCATCTCTTCATTGGAGCTGTGTAGGGTGTTCGAATGCTCTTGGCAACCCACATAGTAAAGCAGTCAAAACAACGGGTATGCAGGTCGGCTTCCAGGCGGCTCTTACTGCCGCTGTCGAGGTGATGAAAGCTGCTTTAGTCCCGCCTGTGATGCACGAAATCCGTGAGGGCTTTGCCAGTTTTGCCGCGGCTCACCAAGCTCCTAGCGAACGCTTCAACGTACCGCCCCCAGATGCCCTCCCGAGTGGAAAGCGTAGAAGGTTGTTCCGTGACGTTGTTGCATCCACGGAAGCCATTGTTGTTGACAATGCTCCACTATACCCTGTAAATACAGACACCGACAATACTCACCAAAGAAATCGCCCTTCACTACCACCAATAATCACAGGAACCGATACCACCACCACGTCGATCCCAACCGTGTCACAACTACCAAGAACAAACTATAGTGCCAATTATGTGACTCAACTGCTTGAGAAAAAGTATCAAAAATGCTCATTTTCTATAATGATCCGTGTTAGAGAACTCAGTTTGTCTCTGGTTTAATATATCGAACTGAACGAAGGTCATTTGCATCACCTGACTCAAACGGAGACCGTTTTTTGTCCAACAGCTTTCCGTTAGGTTAAAGCTACGGAAAGCGTTTTGTTATACGGTTTAACTACTAAATAAATATATTTAAACCACACGAATTGCATGTAATAACATTCAAAAGAGATTTTTTGTAATTGTTCACTGAAAAGGGTTGGAATAACAAAATACATAGAAATTAGATATGATTTCTGTGTATTTTGTTATTTTTTAGCAAGCTCTACTTTTCATGACATTGCCAAACACATTTAAAGAACAATAATATGCCACACGTAGAAAAAAAATTAATTGGTACGAGACTTCCTGCGTTACGCGTTGCAGTTTGTTTTGACAAATAAATCCATTTGAGATCAATTTGGTAGCAATGTCTCGAGTCAACGAAAGAAGTCTCTAACAAGCTTGTATAATACCGATTTCGTTTCAGTTCGTGTAGCGCGGTTTTGTTTGATACTTTTCCGTTTGAATCAGATAATCGACACTTATATGTGGCTACATCTGTCTAAGTTGGCTAATACCGTCACCGTTGACCAGGTAGTGTCGATGGTAAAATCACAGTTGGACACCACGGACGTCATCGCTTTTAGATTGCTGAAAGCGGGAACAACCATTAGCTCGGTTAGTTCACTAACTTTTAAGGTCAGAATTATCGCGGCTCTTGGAGATAAAGCACTTACCGCAGGATCTTGGCCGGTCGGGCTTGGTGTGCGTGAGTTTATCTCACTCCCACAAGGGCCGTCTCACCATCGTCCTGAATTTACCAACACAAACACACCTATACCTGCTCGACATGGCCCGATGCACCTTGTACAATTATCACCCGATATGAATTGTACTTTAATATCGCCTGCTCCATCAAAAACAACTACAGCCACATCAAACACCGTTAAAATGCACCAAACCACTATTCAACACTTTTTTCTTAAGTAACTATCACACAACTGTTTCCTCAAAAGGCACTGACTAACACGTCTAACAAGACTAACAACACGTCAACGACACGATCTCTCACCGATGACCATGCACCAACCTACACACACTTACCACTCAATGTCCGTTCCACGTCTATAACTGTATACTATCAGAACGTGCGGGGTTTACGATCCAAAGCTGATGAGTTCCGTTTAACTGTATTAGAAGCGGACTATGATGTTGTGGTACTCACTGAGACTTGGCTCGATCCCAGCCTTCCCACAGCTCTCCTATTTGGCGATGCGTACTGTGCCTATCGATGCGATAGAAATGCCGCAAACAGCTCTCTATCTCGAGGCGGTGGAGTACTAATTGCGGTGAGTTCCGCTCTCCGCTCTCATGCGCTTCCAGTGCTTGCGCAAACACTTGAATTCGCTTGCATCTGCATTCAGCTCCCGATGTACCGATTATACATTGCTGCGGCCTATCTTCCTCCCAACAATAGCACGGACGAAGGAAAAATAAATGCATTACTGGACACCGTCAACAGCATTTGCGACACACTAGGTCCAAACGACAGATTCGTGCTCGTGGGAGACTTTAACCAACCCGCTCTTTCCTGGTCGCCTGCGCAATCGAATCATGAAACCCCTTTTGTGTTTTTTGAACCTCATACTAGTTCAGTTCGTAGCGCCCAATTCGTCGATGGACTGCACCAGAATGCGCTTTGCCAACTTAATAACAACACTAACTCTATGGGGCGCATTTTAGACCTTGCATACGGAAATTGGTGAAGTGCAACAACTTCTTCGCTCATACGCGTCAGCGAGCACCCGCTGCTGCCAATAGACTGCTATCACCCACCGCTCGAATTTGATTTGGAAATCACAGCATCGTCTATGAATCACGCTACCACTGTTACGGAAATAAAGCTCAATTACGCACGTGCTGACCTTACTAAACTCAAGAGACTGATCTGCTCCTTCAACCAATCCTTTGAATGCTCAAACTATACATCTATTGACCATGCCACGAACGATTTCTCAGAGTTTATGCGGGCCGCATTGCGTGAATGTGCTCCTATTAAAAAGCCCCATCGCGGACCGCCGTGGGGTGACCGCACATTACATGCCCTAAAAAAAGCAAAGCGAGCCGCTTATGACTATTTGCGCGCTAGTCGATCCACACCGTGTCGGCTTTACTACAATGGTGTTCATGCACTTTATCGACGTTATAATAGAGTCTGCTATCGTCGATATATACGCCACACTGAACGAAGCTTGCGAAAGTACCCTCGCCGCTTTTGGAGCTTTGCCGACAACATGCGCAAGTCAACTGGCCTCCCCGGGACTATTAGGTATAAGGATAATTGTGCACACTCGCCATTAGATATTTCCACTGTTCGCCACGCGTTTCGAGGATAGCTTCATCTCTAACATCACAAATCCGGAGGCTGTTGCTTCCGCACTCGTGAACACTCCGGCAGATGCAATTTATGTCACGCTACCTATCGCCACCGAGACCCTGGTCACCCAAAAATCGAGCGCCTTAAGTCGTCATACTCCGAGGGGCCAGATGGTATCCCAGCGACAATTCTCAAGCGTTGTGCCGTATCGGTAGCTCCTGTTTTAACTAAGATTTTTAACGAATCTCTGCGCACAGGAACCTTTCCATCACTGTGGAAGGTCTCATGGCTAACACCCATCCACAAAAAGGCCAGCAAAAACGAAGCAGTGAACTATCGAGGTATTACCTCTTTATCTGCCTGCGCCAAAGTGTTCGAGCTCCTCATCTATGAACCATTAATAGCATCTGCCGGCAAATACATCAGCACCAACCAACATGGATTCATGCCTAAGAGATCAACTACGACAAATCTGATGCAATTCGTTAGCGGCTGTTATAAGTCCATTGATGATGGTATGCAGGTTGATGCCATTTACACGGACATTAAGGCGGCTTTTGACAGTGTGTCCCACAACATTCTTCTGGCAAAACTTGATAGACTTGGATTATCACCACCCCTGGTAAAGTGGATGAAATCGTATTTATGTGGTCGTTCATATGCAGTTAGAATGGGCTCCCACCAATCAAGATCTATCGGTGCCTCTTCCGGCGTACCCCAGGGCAGCAACCTGTGGCCTCTGTTGTTTCTGCTCTACATAAACGACTTGTGCACGGCACTCCCGGATAATAGTTGCCTACTCTACGCAGATGATGCTAAAAACTATCGTGAAATCCGTGAGCCCGAGGACCATCTTCAACTTCAAGCCACTTTGACTGAATTTGTCTCCTGGTGCAAGCGTAACGCACTAAGCGTCTGTATCGATAAATGCGCCATAATCTCATTCAGCCGTTCAAGAACTCCAGCGCTGTTTAATTATACGCTTGATGGTCAGAACCTCGAAAGAGTGAACTGTGTAAAGGATCTAGGAGTCCTCCTAGATGCTAAACTCTCCTTCGAAGAACAGATAGACCAAGTAGTCGCTAGTGGCAATCGTCTACTTGGCTTGGTCATAAACATGACGCGCGAGCTTCGTGATCCTATGTGCTTCAAGACACTGTACTGCGCACTTATCAGACCACTGCTGGAATATGCTAGCATTGTTTGGTGGCCAGCATCTACTCGGGCACTTGCGCGGCTAGAGTCCATTCAACGGAAGGCAACGCGCTTCGCCCTTCGTGATTGGCCGCGTCGTCTCGACTACAGAACTAGGTGTTTGCTGCTTGGGATCCCGCCTCTCGCCGAACGTATTGAGCACACCAGACTGGCATTTATCACGGGAATCTTACACGGAACCATCGACAGTTCCGAGCTACTTTCAAGGATTCACCTCTATGTTCCTGCCAGAATACTTCGTCGCCGACCAATGCTGGCAGTCGCTGAAACCCGAACAACATTTGGCTCTCGCAACCCCCTTCTTTGTATGTGCCGTCTTTTAAATTCAGCTGACGATATTTACGAGCCTGGAATGACGATAACAGAACTCACTTCGCTTTTAAGTGTTCGGAATGCGTTCAACAATAACAATATATAAATGTTCTGTTCGTTATCTTATGTGTATTGTAAACTAATTTTGACTCGAGAGGGCTTCATAGTCCATCGATTAATAAACTAAACTAAACTAAACTAAACTAAACTAAACTAAACTAAAATAGTAGTTCGGACGAAGCTCTCGTCACAAATCAAGAGGTGAGTTTGTACCGGTTAAAATGCTAGGACCTCTTTCCGTTACCGAATACTGCACTATGATTAAGGGACCACTTTACTCTCGAGGAAAAATCGATTGTACTATTCGATTTAAGAATCATTCCGTTCGATACTCTTTTATTATATTACCTGGAATTGCGTGGCCAGTCATTATCGGTCGCGATTTAGTGAACTCACTTAATATTTTTCTTACGTATTCATCTCTTACAACTGTAGGGATCAAGAGTGAGAGAGAGAAGTTTTGTGAAATCAGTGAGAGCGAAAAATATTGAAACATGCAAAAATGAGGATGAAAGAGGAGAGATTGGACGAAAGCAGAGATAGAGATGGAGAAGGCGCGCGGAAAAGGAGACGGACGTCTACCGGTAGCTAGCGGTAGCTGGGATCAAGAGAGAGTGAACTCCGAGAGTGAATCGAGAGAGAGAGAGTGTGTGAGAGAGAGAGATCGTGAGATCAGGGAGGGAAGACAAGTCTGGCGACAGGGAGAAATAAAGGAGCCCCGGGTCAGTCTTGTGGTTGATCGCAACGAGATCGGTTGAGCGTGAAACAAAAAAAAAGAAACTAAATAAAAAAAGTTTTAAAAATATTTAAAATGTGTGACGATTACGACAATGGCGCATGTCGGTAAGTTTGGTGGTTTGATTAGTTCGAGATATCCTATTTCATATATAAAAAGGCAAAATAAGGTACTCGGTGTTTGTTTCGCGTGTTTTGCGTGCGTGGTGTGCGTGAACAATGTAAGGACGGAATTGGCGCTTTAGCACTACCATTGTTCTCTTAACAAAAGACCGTGCATAAAAAAAAAGTGTGGACAAAATTGGCACTCATACACCAGCCTTTTTCCTTTGACGTGATGATGTGTATGTGAATAATGTGTGGTCGGAATAATAAAAAAAGGGGAGAGCCTCGAGCGGTTCGGTTTGTATTATGATACGAATAACCAATTTTGATACAAAAAAAAGCGAGAACCTCGAGCGGTTTGCGCATGTGTATGATGAAATGAGAGCCTCGAGCGGTTCAGTTTATATTGTAATACAAAAAAACCAATTGCATGTATATTAAAAAAAGCGAGAACCTCGAGCGGTTCGCACGTATATATATATATATATATATATATATATATATATATATATATATATATATATATATATATATATATATATATATATATATATATATTAAAAAAAGGGGAACCTTGAGCGGTACAAACTAATTTAACATAGTAACAGAACAAAAAAAACTAGCTTTCAGGTGTTCAATTGTAATTGTGATGAGATGTGCTGATATGCAAAAAAAAAACGGTGATTCGAGTGGGGGGGGGGGGGGCGACTCAACATGTATTCGAAGAAACCTTACCGCACGCGTGCGATCGTGCTAAACACACTTTGAACGCTATTAAAACAAAAAGGGGTACAGGAAACTGACATGAACTATTCTATTGTTGTCTTTTTGTTAGCGACAGCGAAATAATAAAAGCGAACGTTGACGCTTTGTTTCGGGCTTTCGAGAAAGAAAAGCAGAAGAACTCCTTTTTAGAATCACTGTTAAAGGATGGTTGCGTGAGTTCAACGAAACGACGAAATGACTGGATCGAGGAACCTTCCGACAACCAATTGTTCGAAGCTACTCCTCGTGGATGTTCTACATTTCTTGATTCTGGAACACAATCCACCAACGAGGCTTCCATGTCGGCGTCCATGTCCTTCGCCACAATGCAAATAGCCGTTTGCCAACCGAAAGACGGAAAAGAAGAAGTGGACAAGATGACATTCGATAGATGGAGAGAATTATTCGAAGCGGCAATGGAGTTTGCAGGAATTACCAGTGAAACTCTAAAAATAAATGCCTTTAAAATGAAGGCAGGCCCTTCACTGTTGGGCATTCTAGAAAGTACGTCGACAAATGATTCAGCAAAGGATGCGAAACTATTTCCATACACTAACACAATGGATCGATTAGATAACTATTTTAATTCCCATTATTACGTGTTTTGTCAGCGTCAAAAATTACGCACGATGAACCAAATCAAAGGTGAATCATAAAAACACCATTTCGAATGCCAACATTGGAGGCGGTTTTATCAGAATTAAATGGTGCCTCATGGTTTTCCACGATCGACCTGTCGAGTGCTTTTTTCCACTTGAAATTACACCAAGACTGTAGACACCTGAAGAATTTTTTCGCTGGAAATGGTACATTCAGATTCAAGAGACTGCCATTCGGTCTGTGCAACGCCCCCGACATTTTTCAAGAAATTCTACAAACAAAAATATTGACAGGATGTCCAGGTGTCGTGAATTATTTAGACGATATTTTAGTTTTTGGTAGCTCGAAGGAAGAGCACGATTGTAATTTAAAAATTACCCTCCAAAGACTGCGTGAACATAACGTCAGGTTAAACTCCACCAAATGCGTGTTCGGATCGCAATCGGTAAAATTTTTAGGGTTCAATTTATCTGGAGACGGATGGCGAGTTGAAGACGATAAAAGGAAAGCAGTGGAAAATTTTCGAAGACCGGAGTCGTTGTCCGAGGTAAAAAGTTTTTTGGGCTTGGTTAACTTCACCGAGCGCTTTATCCACAAACGTGCCGAAAAGACTGCAAACCTTAGAGCACTCGCAAAGTCAGACACCTTCTACTGGACAACACAGGAGGAACAAGAATTCGAATACTTAAAGACAAGAGCATTAAACTCTATTGTCAGGCTCGGATATTTTGACCATAAAGATCGTACGGAACTATATGTCGATGCGTCTCCGACCGGGTTAGGTGCAGTTCTCGTACAATACAACGAAGAAGGTAGTCCGCGTGTAACATCGTGTGCGTCTAAGTCCCTTACCCAATCGGAACAAAAGTATCCTCAAACACAAAAAGAAGCACTAGCGATCGTTTGGAGTGTTGAGCGATTTTCATATTACTTGATAAACAAATATTTCAAAGTAAGGACTGATTCAGAAATCAAAGGTGAATCGGACTACCAATTTGTAAAACAAGTGATCGAATCTGGGAAATTATGTAATTACAAGGAGGAACAATTAATCGAAACAATTGTCGACGTGACACAAGTGCATGCTATTAACCCCAAAGTACGTATGGCAGGATAGAAAATTCTCAAAAAACGCGGAACAATAACAGATCTACTGGAAAATGTTCGAACATGCGAAATAGAGAAATTTAACGAAAACGCTTTCGCTAGAGACCACAGACAAAATGAAACTTCATTAGAGGTTTCCGCTATGTCGCATAACACCAACGCAAAAATGTCACGTCCAAGGGAGTTTCAACGTGATTATCCCTCATACAAATAAAAACAATGGGGTATGCAGGAGAATAGAGGCTTTAGCAAAGGCGAATTTTCAAAATTCTCCACAAATTGTTCATTCGGTATTCGTCGCATCCTGTGTTGGAGATGTAGCAGCAATACACACCAGCCAGAAAACTGCTACGCAATACATAAAAGATGCCGCCGCTGCAATGTCATAGGGCATATAGAACGTGCGTGCCATCCTGATCTCTTAAACAATAGCAAGCGCTATCCGACAGATGTTGGCGAAACGGCTGTACCTAATAAAATTCGGAAAATTGCTGCTATAACGGAAAGCGGTATTCCCGGAAAGTCGGATCACGAGCAAACAGCCGTAAGTGAGGCTTTTCCAACCGAAGCTGAGTAGAAATGAACTTATTTTTGTTTACTCTTTTACTCCATTTATTATTTTTTTTATGTAATACAACAATACACACTTTCCTAAATTGGCGATGAAATTTAGAATGAATTTCAATAAACCTACTTGATTTAATGAATAGATAAACAAATTCCTTGAATTCAAATACAATATGCAAGTTGTGGCGTTAAAAATAAAATTAAAAAGGCATGTATTTATTGGGCTATGATCGAGAATACAAACATAAACTAAAACATATGCAGGAATAAATATTCTTAGATATATATAGCTTCGATTCGATCATAATTTACCATCATTTGTTTAACGAATTCTATATAATAAAATTTTTATATTTACGTTTTAGGATGTATCGCAACAAGTGCTTCAAAATAATCCCATCGAGATTAATAATTTCGTGATGGAAAAAAATCATGAGTCATGGGTTCAATCCCCAAATGGACCGTGCCGCCATACGTAGGACTGACTATCCTGCTATGGTGGGAAATCAATTAGTCACTGAAAGCCAAACCCACAAGTGGTGCAGGCAGGCCTTGACCGACAACGGTTGTTGAGCCAAAGAAGGAAGGAGAAGGAAGGATGGAAAAAAATCTTTGCATAGCATTTGCCAAGAAAAAATCGATCTCGTGTTCATTACAGGTTACGTAGCGGGCTTCGCTATTAAATTTATGATTGATTCGGGTGCGGATGTTAACACAATAGGGAAAGATAGTTTCGATTGTCTATCAAAGAAAGACCCTAAGTTGTCTCATATTTTCAATTTAAAGAAAGGGTCTGATCGCCATTTAAAAGCATACGGAATGGAAGAAGAATTCCAGTAATAGCTTCCTTCGTAGCTGAATTATTTATATCTAACGACCGCCCTCGAACGATGGAAAAATTCTACGTCGTGCCAAACGAAAAAGCATTATTAAGTAGAAACACAGCATTGCGATACAGCGTTTTACAGCTGGGCATGAACGTTCCAGTTAAATCATATTTGGGATATAACACAATCCGATTAATACCCGGAGAGATTTTCGTATTGACAGATTTGACCGAATTCCCTAAATTTAATGTTGCTCCTGTAATGTTATCATACGATAAAGAAATGCCACCATCCCGAAACGTGTTCACCAGTATTCCACCAGCGTTTAAAAACGAAACATTGAAAAGATTGGACGATCTTCTAACTACGGGCATCATAGAACGCGTTACGGACAAAATGGAAAATTCATTCTGCTCATCTTTGTTGGTAGTTCCAAAAGGTTAAAACGACATCCGTTTGGTCGTAGACCTAAGAGGTCCTAATAAAAGAATCATAAAAACACCATTTCGAATGCCAACATTGGAGGCGGTTTTATCAGAATTAAATGGTGCCTCATGGTTTTCCACGATCGACCTGTCGAGTGCTTTTTTCCACTTGGAATTACACCAAGACTGTAGACACCTGACGAATTTTTTCGCTGGAAATGGTACATTCAGATTCAAGAGACTGCCATTCGGTCTGTGCAACGCCCCCGACATTTTTCAAGAAATTCTACAAACAAAAATATTGGCAGGATGTCCAGGTGTCGTGAATTATTTAGACGATATTTTAGTTTTTGGTAGCTCGAAGGAAGAGCACGATTGTAATTTAAAAATTACCCTCCAAAGACTGCGTGAACATAACGTCAGGTTAAACTCCACCAAATGCGTGTTCGGATCGCAATCGGTAAAATTTTTAGGGTTCAATTTATCTGGAGACGGATGGCGAGTTGAAGACGATAAAAGGAAAGCAGTGGAAAATTTTCGAAGACCGGAGTCGTTGTCCGAGGTAAAAAGTTTTTTGGGCTTGGTTAACTTCACCGAGCGCTTTATCCACAAACGTGCCGAAAAGACTGCAAACCTTAGAGCACTCGCAAAGTCAGACACCTTCTACTGGACAACACAGGAGGAACAAGAATTCGAATACTTAAAGACAAGAGCATTAAACTCTATTGTCAGGCTCGGATATTTTGACCATAAAGATCGTACGGAACTATATGTCGATGCGTCTCCGACCGGGTTAGGTGCAGTTCTCGTACAATACAACGAAGAAGGTAGTCCGCGTGTAACATCGTGTGCGTCTAAGTCCCTTACCCAATCGGAACAAAAGTATCCTCAAACACAAAAAGAAGCACTAGCGATCGTTTGGAGTGTTGAGCGATTTTCATATTACTTGATAAACAAATATTTCAAAGTAAGGACTGATTCAGAAGCCAACGAATTTATTTTTGGCGGGTCTCATCGCACTGGTAGACGAGCTATGACAAGGGCAGAAGCATGGGCTTTACGTTCACTACCGTATCACTTCGGCATCGAGAGAGTTCCTGGTAATATGAATGTCGCCGATGTTTTATCCCGACTAATTTGCAAGTCACAGGTTGACGATGCTTTCGACGAGGACAACGAAAAGCACATATTGTATTCTTTGGATGCGGGAGACATGTCTATTTCGTACAGGAAATACAGACAGCCTCGGAGACAGACGAAGAACTGGAAGCAGTAAGGTTAGGAGTTCAAACCGGAAAATGGTCCAATGCTCTTAAACGTTATGAATCCGAATCAAAACATCTAAGAACGCTAGGTCATATTGTTTATAAAGACGATCTAATAATTCTACCTACATCTCTTCGTTCCAGAGCAATTAAAGCAGCTCTTAGGGGTCACGTTGGTTGCGAAGCTACCAAACGAATTTTACGGGAGTTTTTCTGGTGGCCGAATATGGCAAAACAAGCAGCTCTATTCGTATCTAATTGCGAAATATGCCTGGTTATATCTAAAAGGAATCCTCCTATACCTCTTTCCAGTAGACAACTTCCAGATGGACCATGGGAAATTTTACAAATTGACTTTTTGTCCTTACGTGGCTACGGATCCGGTGAATTTCTCTTAACCGTAGACACCTACTCCCCTTATTTACATGTTTCTGAAATGAAACAAACTGATGCCAGAAGTACTAATGCCGCCCTTTGTAGAGTATTTTCAGTTTGGGGGCTACCTCTCATCATACAGAGCGACAACGGACCTCCTTTCCAGGGATCAGAATTCATCGAATATTGGGAAAGTAAAGGAGTGAAAGTCCGGAAATCGATCCCTTTAAGCGCGCAATCCAACGGAGCCATCGAAAGGCAAAACCAAGGAGTTATTAAAGCCTTGGCAGCGGCAAAACAAGAAGGTAGGCCCTGGAGAATGGCGTTAGATGAGTACATACACGCTCACAACACACGGAAGCATCATTCACGGTTAGGAGTGACGCCGTTCGAGCTGTTAGTCGGTTGGCGATATAGAGGAACATTTCCGTGTTTATGGAACTGGAAAAACAAATTAGACAGAAATACGGTCCGAGAAAATGATGCGTTTTCAAAACTGGTTAGCAAGCAGTTTGCTGATAGTCGTCGAGGAGCGAAGGAAAGTAACATAATGGTAGGCGATATCGTATTGACTACTGTTTTACAAAGATCTAAGACAGATCCTACTTTTTCGAAGGAGAGGTTCACAGTGTTAGCAAGGGAGGGAGCAAAAGCCGTTTTAATTAATGGGAAAGGTGAGAAGTTAACTAGAAACATACAAGATGTAAAAAGGGTCCCCAATGGGGCAACAGAACAATCAATTGAGGAGGAATAAGTAGACCAAATTGAAACTACAGAAATCGATTATAGCGAGAGTGATCATTTAAAAAGACCAAAAGAATCATACAAGTCCCTAACAAATACAAAGACTCAATTATGTATCATATTTGCTACCAAGAGTAGGGGTGATGGAAGATGTAGGGATCAAGAGTGAGAGAGAGAAGTTTTGTGAAATCAGTGAGAGCGAAAAATATTGAAACATGCAAAAATGAGGATGAAAGAGGAGAGATTGGACGAAAGCAGAGATAGAGATGGAGAAGGCGCGCGGAAAAGGAGACGGACGTCTACCGGTAGCTAGCGGTAGCTAGGATCAAGAGAGAGTGAACTCCGAGAGTGAATCGAGAGAGAGAGTGTGAGAGAGAGAGAGAGAGAGAGAGAGAGAGAGAGAGAGAGAGAGAGATCGTGAGATCAGGGAGAGAAGACAAGTCAGGCGACAGGGAGAAATAAAGGAGCCTCGGGTCAGTCTTGAGGGTTGATCGCAACGAGATCGGTTGAGCGTGAAACAAAAAAAAAGAAACTAAATAAAAAAAGTTTAAAACATATTTAAAATGTGTGACGATTACGACAACAACTTCATGCATTATGTTGTGACGAGTAGAAAACGCCCTTAGGCACTCAGGAGCTGCGCGCCTCGGAACGTGAGTGTGTTCGGGTTTAGCCAGGGATCGTGAGGACACTCTTGGATAAGCGGTCAAGCGAGTAGGAACGCGATTAGGAAGTAAGTGGAATAAAAAGTATCCTGTTAGCTGTGTAAGTAAACGCGTGTTGTTTAACGTATGATATTACGAACCACCCAAAAAACGTAACAGTGGCGACGAGTGATAAAAAAGCGGTGTTAAAAGAAAATTGTATGTGTGTGTCAGGTATGTCAAACTGGCGGCCCGCGGGGCGCATGCGGCCCGCGAGAATATTTTGAGAATTGCTAAAAGCACTGCAAACCATAAATCTGTTATTACTATTGGTGTTGTGTTTCAGATGTCCGTTCACTTATTTTAGTAACACATTAAAATTTGCACAACTAAAATGTTACAACAAACAAACAAACTTTATTACTTAACACATTAAAATTTTGTTGAACATTAAAACCCCGGCGCAGCCGCGTAACGGTAACCGCACTCGTTGATCACCCGAGAACCGAATGACCCGGGTGAACGGCCTTCGTGCCCTCGCCGCGATGGCGCGGCCCTTTCGCTCCGTCACACGGTCGCCCTCGTCGGACAGCTCGGGTGACGTCCAGGGCTGTCGCACCCTGCGAACAACCCAGAGCCACAATGTTGCGCGACGCTGTCCGTCTCCACAACATCTCCCCGCTTTAGGATAGAAAGTACGGGCGGAGCCTTCGCGGAACTCGTCTTATACGAGAAGAGCGGCGAGGCAGAGGTATCTTCTGAGATTCCGACGAACGAGAAACATGCGGAACCGGTTCCGGTTCTACGGAAGCTGACGATGACGATGACGATGACGATGACGATGACGATGACGATGACGATGACGATGACGATGACGATGACGATGACGATGACGATGACGATGACGATGACGATGACGATGACGATGACGATGACGATGACGATGACGATGACGATGACGATGACGATGACGATGACGATGACGATGACGATGACGATGACGATGACGATGACGATGACGATGACGATGACGATGACGATGACGATGACGATGACGATGACGATGACGATGACGATGACGATGACGATGACGATGACGATGACGATGACGATGACGATGACGATGACGATGACGATGACGATGACGATGACGATGACGATGACGATGACGATGACGATGACGATGACGATGACGATGACGATGACGATGACGATGACGATGACGATGACGATGACGATGACGATGACGATGACGATGACGATGACGATGACGATGACGATGACGATGACGATGACGATGACGATGACGATGACGATGACGATGACGATGACGATGACGATGACGATGACGATGACGATGACGATGACGATGACGATGACGATGACGATGACGATGACGATGACGATGACGATGACGATGACGATGACGATGACGATGACGATGACGATGACGATGACGATGACGATGACGATGACGATGACGATGACGATGACGATGACGATGACGATGACGATGACGATGACGATGACGATGACGATGACGATGACGATGACGATGACGATGACGATGACGATGACGATGACGATGACGATGACGATGACGATGACGATGACGATGACGATGACGATGACGATGACGATGACGATGACGATGACGATGACGATGACGATGACGATGACGATGACGATGACGATGACGATGACGATGACGATGACGATGACGATGACGATGACGATGACGATGACGATGACGATGACGATGACGATGACGATGACGATGACGATGACGATGACGATGACGATGACGATGACGATGACGATGACGATGACGATGACGATGACGATGACGATGACGATGACGATGACGATGACGATGACGATGACGATGACGATGACGATGACGATGACGATGATGACGATGACGATGACGATGACGATGACGATGACGATGACGATGACGATGACGATGACGATGACGATGACGATGACGATGGCTTCCATGCCTCTAGCAACACTTCAAGTGGTAACGTGGATGAAGTTTCGGTATCAAGCTGCTCGATGCTGTGGCCGCGGCGCTTCAACTGGTTCACATGACTGATAATCATCCGTTGCCCTGTGTTTAGTTTGTACATGACGCTGCCGCGCTTTTGAACTACCACTGCAGGAACCCATTTCCAACCATTGCGATGATAAAGCTTCGCGTAAACCAGGTCGTCCCTCGCAAAAACTCTGCTGGTATTCATAGACGATTCATAATGTATTTTGGAAGGTGGACGAAGAAGCTCAAAACATGTTCTAATGGATCTGCCAAACATTACATCCGCTGGAGACTGATGTTGCGGGTTTTGGAAGTTAGGAGTCGTCCGGTATGTTTGTAAAAATATATCTAGAGATTCTTGCAGAGAGGTTCTATTATTTTTTATCTTGGCCAGAGCTCGCTTGAACGTATCGACAAATTTTTCCGCCTGTCCGTTCGACTGCGGATGGTACGGGGCAGAAGTAAGATGATGAACACCACTACGCAGGCAAAATTCCTTAAATTCACTGCTACAAAATTGTGTTCCGTTGTCACTTACAAGTGTGACCGGCATGCCAAAACGGGCAAATAAACTCCTGAGTATTCCGATGGTAGCAGTTGAGGTTGTGCTTTGTGTCTTGATAATCTCAGGCCACTTAGAAAATGCGTCTACCACTACTAAAAAGTATTCACCATCAAGAGGCCCTGCGTAGTCTACATGGATACGTTCCCAAGGTGTTTTAGTATTTGGCCAAGGTACAGGATTTGTGTGATTAGGTGATTTGGCCGCAAGGGCGCAAGGATTGCAAGCATTTACACATTCAGTAATATCATCATTAATTGTTGGCCAGTATACATAACTGCGAGCGATCGCCTTCATTCGCTGTATACCCGGATGTCCTCGATGAAGCTGAAGGAGGCAGCGTTCTCTTAGTCTTTTGGGTATGACCACTCTCTCTCCGAATAAAATGCATCCTTCGATTGTTGAGAGATTATCTTTCCTATGATAGTATTGCGATAATTCGCCGCTGAAGGTAGCATTTCTTGGCCATTGATTTTGCACGTATTCGTAAAGCTTCCTTAACAGGGGATCAGATTTTGTCTCACAAACGACTTCATCGAAGCTTATAGGAAAAGCTCCAAGGTTACTAGCAGCGATAGATTTCACCTCAGCTTCTAAGCTCACTGAAGCTATCAGAAAATCTTCTTCCGGCTTTTCGTGCGCTCGTATTAATCGGGAAAGAATATCAGCATTGCCAAAAGATTCACTACGGACATATTCTACATCAAAGTCGTACGATAACAGAGTAAGTGCAAATCGTTGTAGTCGGTTAGTCGTATATACTGGTATGCCCTTTTTCGAACCAAATATTCTCAACAGCGGACGATGGTCCGTCTGGAGTTTAAAACGTCTGCCATAAATCATTTTATGAAATTTGGTGACCGCAAATATGATTGCCAGACCCTCGCGATCGATTTGGCTATAGCCTTGTTCTGCTTTAGTGAGCGCTCTCGATGCGTGCTGAACTATACGAATGGAACCATCCGAATACTCGTGACTAATAGTGGCTCCCAGACCAACTGAGGATGCATCTGCAGATACTATTATATTCTGTTTTCGATCGTAATGTGTCAATAGCAAATTTGACGAGAGCAGCGTTTTGAAATTGTTAAATGATTGCCTACATTCTTTGGTCCAACTTAATGGCGTATCAGCTTTTAAAAGGCTATCTAAGGGGTAGCGCAGTTCCCTCATGTTGGGCACGAATTTGCCATAATAATTTATAGCCCCTAAAAATGAACGAACACCTGTCAAGTCTGTAGGCTCCGGTAGTCTCGTAATAGCCTCTATTTTTGCAGGATCGGGGCACATGCCGTTTGTATCAATTATATATCCTAAGTAGTGAATCTGTTTTACCTTAAAAGCGCAGTTTTCAATCCGAATCGTAAAACCGTATTCTTCAATCCGCCTCAATACTTCCGATAGATTTGCATCGTGCTCTTGTTCTGACGAGCCCCCGACTACTATGTCGTCCATGTAACAGGATACCCCGCTAATTCCAGCTAACATAGTGTCTGCAAGCTGCTGGAAGACTGCTGGAGCAACCTTAATTCCCGGTGGCAATCTATTGTAGGTGTACAGTCCACGATGTGTGTTGACGGTGAGTAGTGGACGGTGACGAGGGTCGACTTCAACTTGCAAAAATGCATCGGATAGGTCAATTTTGCTAAATACATTACTATGTGCCAATTTAGCAAATATGTCCTCCGGTAGGGGTAGTGGATATTCGTGAGGCCGAAGAGCTGAGTTCAATCCGGTAGAGTAATCGCCACAGAGTCGCACATTCCCATTCGCTTTCCTGACGACAACCACTGGAGCTGCCCATTCCGAATAATCTACGGGAGAGATTATTCCTCTTTCCGCCAATCGATCCAGCTCCTTATCAACCATATCCTGCACCGCATATGCGACCGGTCTCTTCGGACAGAACACCGGCTGAACACCTTCCTTCAGTTGAAGTTGGACACAAGTCTTGGTGCATAGCCCCGTACCATTGAAGACGGCTGGGAATTTTCGCTCGAGCACTTTGGACACCGGTTCCGTAGAGATGCTGTTACAGAAAACGTCCATCGGAATAGAGCTTAGATCAAAAAGCTCCACTAAATCTGCGCCAAGTAAAAGATGTTCCGCATCGATGACTCTGATGGTAGCTTGGCGAATCGTATTTCCAATTCTAACATCTGTCTGAAACTCGCCATGTATTTGCAGGTTTGCTCCAGAAACCGATTTTGCTTTCACTGTAGAGTTGGCCAAAGGTGGTTTCCCTAATTGCTTCCACAGACTTTGGCTAATAATTGTGATATCGGATGTAGTTCCACCGGCTGATCATTGATGACAACCGTAACGAATTTTCGCTTCTTTTGAACTTGGCAGACGTTCACTGTTACGACTCGAATGTTTGCATTGTTGTAGTGGACATATTTGCGACGTCGATTTGCGGTGCTGCAACATCCTTCACGATGGCCGATTTGATCACAGTCGCGACATTTATGATTGGTGAACGTACACTCACGCATCCAATGTAGCTCTCCGCACAGCCAACAGGGATTTTTAGGCTTGTCGTATTTTGCCTTCTCATTGTTCTCCCATCCCTGCTGTGTGCGCCTTCCATTGGTGCTCGACTGGAAATGTGAATGAGACGTGCCCTCATACTGACTCCGCGGTTGGTACGGATAACGTCGTTGATGATTGCTTTTTACCGCTAGAACACGCTCACCGCAATCAGCAATCATCGCACTGTCCTTCTTAAGGTTAGCCACTCGCTGGCATTCGGCAGACAGCTGCTCGAGAGTGATGTCACATTTTTCCTCGATGCGAGACAAAAGGCGAGTACGGCTTTCAGCGTCTTCATCTTCCCAGAGCCCACACACGAACACTAGGCTTTTGAGTTGATCCTCCATCATTTTCGACAACTCGAAATCTACACAAGCACGGTTTACGCGGCAAGCGAAGGTCAGCATATCCTCCGAGCGTGCTTTTGTTATGTTGAAACATTTATACCGTTTGCTGAGAAGCGACTTCATTTTGTCAAAAAGCTTTTTAAGTTTATCCACGATGGCGTCGAAGGTGAAATCGCGTGGCAAGCTAGGCAAAAGAAAATTTGTTAGTCTCTCGTGTTCCGTGGGACCCAACTTACGAATCAGAAGGCGAACTCTGGCAGCATCTTCGAGCCTGGAAGCATCTTTGGTCAGCAACTCTTCATAGCGGGCGAACCAGGCTTCGAATGTTATTCCCGAATCGGGTTCGAAACGGAATTCCACGATTTGGTTCGCAATGGTGTCCAAAATTTGTTCGGGGTTGCTTGGGGTTGGCTGCGGAGGCGGATTAATCTGCTGCGGCTGGGACGAAACTTGCTGCTGACTCATCAGCTGCTCCATTAATTGCTGCTGTTGTGCCATTTGTTACTTGAGAAGCTGCAACACTTGGACTACCGTGTTTGCTTCATTACTAGATGGCATTGCCCCCTGGAATAAAAATGATGGCGCAGGGGCAGCATTATGTGATGGCGGTCCACTCCCATTTTGTCCAGGAGGCGGATGATGCTGCTGCGAGGTGCTGGTGCCGAAATCGGTTGGCCAATGTTGGGATGCTCGACGCTGCTCATCCGCAGCGGAGTTTTCGGGGCTGATCATCCTTCGCCGTTTGCGCTTAGTTTTCACTAATTTCACTTCAATTCACCAAAGCGTCCGAATTTCACTGCACTGCACTGTAGTTCTATGAGTATGTATATATGTCTCTTTTTTTCACTCGTCGCCACTGTTGTGTTTCAGATGTCCGTTCACTTATTTTAGTAACACATTAAAATTTGCACAACTAAAATGTTACAACAAACAAACAAACTTTATTACTAAACACATTAAAATTTTGTTGAACATTAAAACCCCGGCGCAGCCGCGTAACGGTAACCGCACTCGTTGATCACCCGAGAACCGAATGACCCGGGTGAACGGCCTTCGTGCCCTCGCCGCGATGGCGCGGCCCTTTCGCTCCGTCACACGGTCGCCCTCGACGGACAGCTCGGGTGACGTCCAGGGCTGTCGCACCCTGCGAACAACCCAGAGCCACAATGTTGCGCGACGCTGTCCGTCTCCACAACAATTTGACAAAGTGTTTTAAATTTTGCAAAGAAGAACACTACTTTTGTTGGTATATTTTTTGGAACTAACATGAATGTACCCATAACATCTCATAAACTTTTTCTACACAATCGTACATATCAATCGAGACCCTTAAGAATCATTGAATGGAATGTATGCTCAGTCGTATTATGGTTCGATTAAATTCTGAATATTAGCATAATTTTGTGCACACTCGATTGCACATTATGTATGGAAAAATAGATTTTCGTGAACTGTCTACAAACGAAAAAGGAATGAAAATAACTTGATACATACACTAGGAAACTTCGCAACAACTTGTGTTGCAACAGTTCCGTTCGGTGCCGTCCGAAGCCTATAGAGCCGTTTAGAGCCATTCGGAACCGTTGGAGTCATCGGTTGTCCCACCGAATTTGACAATCTCCATGCCCCCGACTGCCAAGTAAAGAATTCATTTGGCTCCGATTTTTTTCCGACCTTAGAATGTTACATCATTAATTTTTGATTGGAGCCACTTCTATTTTTTGTCATAATCATGCCACCCTAAATGTTAATAAAAGTGATTGTAGCCAAGTTGGAATTATTTGAACCCCACATTCTGCAAGACGAATTAATGTACTCTCCAACCTCCCCAAAAATCGAAACCAAAATTATATGATTACGCTTAAGCCTAAAGGATTTAGATCAAGGATAAAATCAATCGAAATGCCGAAGTCTTGCAATACAAAGCTTATTAATGGATAAGCTCACACAGTCTTCAATTCCTCAATTCGCAAATCATCTCCCTTGAAGTGTAAAAAAAAAAAATTTGCCGATCTGTCTGGGATCAAACACCACGAATCTTCGTCAGATAAAATTTAGATTAGATTATCCGGCGCTACAACCGCTTTGCGGTCTTGTCCTGCCTCAGGAGTGTCCGAAACCGCTCACGGTTTCGCGCCTTCGTCTGCCAGTCCGTTATCCCGGCCTTAATGGCGGACGCCTCCACGCCATCTTGCCACCTCAATTTGGGCCTACCACGCCTCCTCTGTCCTTGTGGACGGCCTAAAAAGACTTTACGGGCTGGGTCGTCCGTTTCCATGCGTATAACATGGCCAGCCCACCGGAGCCTGGCGAGATAAAATTATCGTAATTAAAAAAGTTATTCGTGAAATACGGGTTCTTGTTAAAATAAATTAATATAGCACCAGAACACTTGGAACTTGGAAATTAGCGAAAAATAATGCTTAAACACGTGTTATTACAATTTTTCTCTTGATCGGTCAAAAAATTGCAAGCAAATATTTTTGTTATTCATCCAGCGAAGGATAGCTCGGATTGTTTGAAAAAGATTCACTACAGGCTGCTAGACTTGCCCTACTTCAGTGAAAAAGTGTGTTTGACAGATATTTTCTAGCAGAACGCGAGTAATGAAAAATGTCTTATTTTAATAATAACATTGAAAGTACATTAAACATTTTTCTCATATAAAACAGAGCACATATCAAAAAAGCATCGCGAATTTGTACATAACAAAAGATTCCAGATAAGAAGCGTGGAGTACAAAAAGTCAATTTGTTTAACAATAAAAATCTAAAAAGTATTTTACATAAATATTGGGGTATATTCTCATCATATCCATTCTCATCTTTGAGGCCCGCGAATCACTGAAAATTTGTAGTTGCGGCCCTCTGATGAAATGAGTTTGACACACCTGGTGTATGTGAACATTAACATTATTCCGTGATAAAATTGGTGTTAAAGACAAATATAGCAGCGAGTGAATTGTACGAGAAAAAAAAGAACTATCAGTGAAAGAAGTATTGTGAAGAAAAGTGGACAAAATTCCGTCTAAACGCAAGCGCAGGAGAATGAATCCAAGTGGCAGCGAATCATCGGAAGAGGAGCAACGACGGCTTTCGCAGATGTTTTGGCAGCAAAGCGCAGCAGCCGTACACCAGCCTGCAAGCGGATCGTCCAGTGCGTTCGTGTTGGGGTCATTGGACCAGCAAGCGCGCGGTCAAGTGGCGTCAGTGCAGAATCCGCCATCGCTTGTAACAGCGCCGGCACAAAATGTGGGGGTGTCGCCATCGCTGAGTGCTGCTCCCGGGCAGAATGCGACGATATCGCCATCGCATAATACGGGACAAACGCTTTCTTCCCAACCACAAAATGCTTCGTCACCCGATCTAATGCAGATGATTTTACAATTGCAGATACAAATGAACCAGTTGATCATGCAGAAACAACACCAGCCAGAGCGTCAATCTGTGTCCGTTCCAGTGTTTAATCCGGAGCAAATACTGGATTCGTTAAGTTCCCATGTAAGAGAATTTCAGTATGACGAGGAAGCTAAATTACTTTTGCGGCTTGGTATGCACGATATGAAGATTTTTTCGCAAAAGATGCATCGAGGTTAGAAGATGAAGCGAAAGTGCGTTTGTTAGTCAGAACGTTAGGTGCTGCGGAGCATAATCGTTACGCTAATTTTATATTGCCGAAGTATACGCGAGATTTCAGTTTCCAAGAAACGATAAATAAGCTAACGGCTCTGTTTGGTAATAGGGAATCTCTATTAAGCAGAAGGTATAAGTGCCTCAATACAACAAAGGCTCGTGGGGAGGATTATTTGTCGTATGCGTGTCGTGTAAACCGTGTGTGTGTAGATTTTGAAATCGGCAAGATGAGTGAGGAACAATTAAAATGCCTAGTGTTTGTATGTGGAATTAAAAATGAAGAAGATGTGGAAATAAGGACACGTTTGCTATCGCGTATCGAAGATCGTACAGATATAACGCTAGAAAGCTTGACCGCCGATTGTCAGCGTATTATCAATTTAAAAGAGGACAGTGCTATGATAGAAAAAGTTCACGAGGGTAATGTTTATGCCGTAAAAAAAGATGTTAAACAGCAACAGGGGTTCCAGCACAGGCAACGAAGCAAGCAACAGTTAAAGTTTTACCGATCATGCTGGACATGCGGAGGACAGCATTTACAACGTGATTGTACTAGATAGCGTATTGTGTGTAACGTGTGTGGTAAACAAGGGCACATAGGGAAAAATTGCTTTCACCGAAGAAAACCGTTTGGATTCCGTCGAAGGAATGATAGTGCAGATCTACGTGTGGTTCGAGTAAATGCTATGAGCGTATGTGGTCGGCGGAAGTTCGTGCCTGTAAAACTGTTTGGTATGGATGTGAGGTTACAATTAGATACAGCTTCGGATATTACGGTTATAGATCGTCAGTTATGGAAAAGAATTGGGAGTCCATGTTTAAGGCCAGTGACAATAAGAGCCAAAACAGCATCTGGTGCTAGGTTGCAGCTAAACGGAGAATTTAGAGCACAAGTTGGGATTAAAGAAAAAAGTCTAGTAGCAACAATACGAGTGGCTAATGCGAATTTACGATTGCTTGGTACAGATTTAATCGATCGTTTTAATCTGTGGTCTGTACCGATGGATAAATTTTGCTGTTATATTTCGGAAAATCAAGAGAGGCCAGCGGAAAGTGTAATGAAGATAGAGCAAATTAAAGAGCAATTTCCGACAGTTTTTCGCAACACATTGGGATTGTGTACTAAGGCAAATATAAAGCTGAAGTTAAGAGAAGATGTTGCACCTATTTTCCGTCCCAAGCGGCCTGTAGCTCATGCCATGGAGAGTGCCGTAGATGATGAGTTGAATAGATTAGAAAAACTCGGAGTTATAACACCTACAAATTTTTCTGAATGGGTGGCTCCCATAGTAGTAGTAAGGAAAGCAAATGGGCAAATTAGAATATGTGGCGATTATTCAACAGGGTTGAATTCATCTTTATGTGCTCATGAATACCCGCTTCCATTGCCTGATGACATATTCGCAAAGCTATCAGGATGCCACATATTTAGCAAGATAGATTTATCTGATGCGTTCCTTCAAGTTCAGATAGACGAAGATTACCGACATATTCTTACAATCAATACGCATCGTGGCCTATACTACTATAATCGCCTCCCACCAGGCATAAAGGTTGCTCCAGCAGCTTTTCAGCAACTGATCGACACAATGCTAGCTGGAACTAAGAGAGTGTGTGGGTATATGGATGGTTTAATCATCGGAGGCGCAACCGAAGCAGAACATGATAGGCATTTAAAGGATGTGTTAAAGCGAATCGAGGAATATTGATTTACCATCAGAAACGAAAAATGCGAATTTAAAACGAATGAAATAAGATACCTGGGGCACGTAATCGATAGTCGAGGTTTAAGACCAGATCCAAATAAGATTGCAGCTATAAGAAATTTACCGGAGCCTACAAACCTCACTGAGATTAGATCGTTTCTGGGAGCCATAAATTATTATGGAAAATTCGTGCCGAATATGCGTCAGCTCCGATTTCGCTTGGATGAATTATTAAAGCACGGAGAGCGTTTCCAGTGGGATCATAAATGTAAAGAAGCGTTTGATCATTTTAAGAAGATACTTTCATCAAATTTGCTCCTCGCGCACTATAACCCTAATGAAAAGATAGTGGTATCAGCTGATGCATCCTCAGTTGGGTTAGGAGCTACATTGAGCCATAGGTATGCGGATGGTAGTATGAAAGTGGTTCAGCACGCTTCGAGAGCGTTAACAGAGGCAGAGAAACGATATAGCCAAATTGACCGTGAAGGGTTGGCAATAGTTTATGCATTAACAAAATTCCACAGAATGTTATATGGACGGCATTTTTTACTGCAGACGGATCATCGACCGCTATTGCAAATTTTTGGCTCTAAGAAAGGCATACCGATTTATACAGCTGTAGTGATATTACAACTTCAAACTACCAAAAAAATATATGACTTGTGGTTTTTATAGTTGCTTAGTGTTTTATTGGTCGATGTTCACTCGGGCAGCGTTTCCTCTTAGATCGGACTTTTCTGAATCTGCTAAACCTCAACTTATCCTTAATTTATATTCACTCGTTCGCGCCAAAATTCCTTAATCCTATTCCTCATTGGCTAATCCTAATTATCGCCTATTTTACTATTTCCTATTTCCTATCTTATGCTATTCTATTCTATCCTACGTGTAACCTTAATTGTAATTGTATGTGTGTAAATGTATATGTGCATAATTAAAATATAACTATGTGTATGTGTGTAAGTGTATATGTGTATAATTTAAACCTAGCTAGCTATAATTATTCTCTGCGCGTTTTGCCTATCTTGCAGGCGCTACACCTCCCCCCTTTAGAAATGAAAAGCGTATGCTTTTCATCCCTTAATTAATCTATTTTTATGCACTGTACTTAGTTTATTTGTATTTGTATTCTTTATTGTACAGTTAACATTATCTAACTTTACTACTATGTACGGTCCTAAGTATATCGGATCTAATTTTTTTCTATTTTCGTTTTTTAGATAAACCGCATCTCCTATTTTTATGATAAGGGGGTTTACATTACTATTTGCTCTAATCTGTCTTCTTTGTTTTTGCTCAATTAAATTTTTACGCGCTATTTCGCTTGATTTTTGCAATTTGAATTTCATTTCATTAAAATATGCATCATAATTGTATACTGGTTCAATATTACCATGGCATAAATCTTGGGGAAGAATTGCTTTTTTTCCAAATATTAATTCGTATGGGCTATAGTTCGTATCTGTATGAGGTGTTGTGTTATAATTAAATTCGTAAAATTTTAGCCAATCATCGCAATTGTCACCATGCTCATTTGTAAATGCTCTTAAGTATTCATTGAGTGTTCTGTGGTTTCTTTCCAAGGAACCTATGGTTTCTGGGTGATAGGCAGTGGCAAAAGTCTGCTTGATCCCCAGCAACTCCGCTACCTTTTTTAATACCTCGTTATTGTATTCAAGGCCTTGATCCGATTTCATCTCAAGAAACCTCCCGTATTTTAATATGCAGTTCTCAACCATGGCCCTAGCTATCGTGTTCGCTTCTTTGTTTTCTGTTGGAATAAGAACAATGTATTTCGAGAGTTCACATTGCATTGTAACGATGTATCTATGATTTTTATTGGTTTTCGGCAAGGGACCCACTGTGTCTATACAGACTACTTCGAAAGGCTTTAAAGGTGTAGTCGTAACATCACTTTTTTCTTTTGTATGTCTTACGATTTTATTTACTTTACATACTTGGCAGCTTCTAACGTAATTTTTAATTTCTTCCTTCATATTCTTCCATTTATATTTTTCTCTAATTTTGAGGTATAATCGATACTGTCCGACATGTCCTCCCGAAGGTGACATGTGATAGTTTTCTAAAATATTTTCTTTTTCCTCCTTTCTTGAAATCCATTTTGGTGGAATAAAAGCAATGATCTCTAACCCGGAAATGGCATTATCTGCGATTTCCTTTATGGTGTGAAAAGAGTATTGCCTGAATAGAGAATCTTCTAATGAAATTGCAACTTTGTCACGATTATATTCTTTTGCTATTTGGTGTACTTTTAGAAGAGCAGACTCTAGCGCCTGACTTCCATCTTCTTCATTACAATTAATTGTTGTATTTCCTAACTCCTTGTTGTAATTATTATTGAAAACTGTTATTTTGATTTTGCCATATTCTGTTTTTGATAAGATTTTCAAAAGTTTGTTTACTTCTGTTGGGTTTTCTGTTTGCCAAAGTGTAGGTTTAGTTATGAAATCTTTTTCACCTTCGTTTAATTCTGGAGGAAGTTTGAAATTGTTCAGTCTTGTCATTGCTCTCGTTTTTACTGCTAGTAGTGATTTATCATTTGTTTCGTTTGCATTATTCTTTTGAATATGCTTCAATTTGTCTGAATTCATGACAATTCTCGATAGTGCGTCGGCTCCTGTGTTCGTTTTTCCTTGCACAAATTCCACTTCAAAATCAAATTCCTCCAGGTCTAACCTCATGCGTGTTAATTTTGAAGTAGGATTTTTCATGTTGAATAGATATACCAATGGTCTGTGGTCGGTTCGTACTTTAAACTTTTTCCCAAAAATATATGGTTTGAAATAATTTACTACCCAATGTATTGCTGTTAGCTCTTTTTCGATAGTCGGTTTAGATTTCTCTCCTTTAGTAAAACTTTTACTCGCGTATGCAATAGGTAGGTCATTACCATCTGTTTTCTGCGATAAGATAGCGCCACATGCTACATCGGACGCATCAGTAGTAATGATAAACTCTTTCTCAAAGTTTGGATACTGTAATATAGTAGGTGATACAAGACTTCTTCTAAGAGTGTCGAAAGCATGCTGACATTCATTAGACCACGTGAATGTAGCTCCTTTCTTTAGTTAATTATTTAGCGGTCTTACCAATTCAGCAAAATTTTAACGAACTTGCGATAGTAATTACAAACCTTCTAACTTCATCCACATTTATTGGTACCGGGTATTTTTTTATCGTTTCGAACTTGGACTCATCGGGATATATGCCTTTATCTGTTATTTTGTGACCTAAATAGGTAACACTGTTTTGGAAAAATTTACATTTCTCTGGATTTAGCTTCAAGTTGTAATTTCTTAGCCTGTTAAACACTTTTATTAAGTTTTGTAGATGATGTTGCATTGTGCAACCCGTTATAATAATATCATCTATGTAAACAAAAGCTCTCTCCGGAGTAAGTCCCGCCATTGCTATCGTTATCATCCGTTGAAAGCTATTAGGGCTTATATTCAGCCCAAAAGGGAGTCTTGTAAATTGGTAATGGCCTGAAGAAGTTGAGAAAGCAGTATATTTTCTAGAGTTCTTGTGTAAAGGTATCTGGTGAAACCCGGACATAAGGTCCAAGGTAGTAAAATATTTTGCTCTTCCTAATTGGTCTAATATATCATCGATTCTAGGTAGTGGGAACTTATCAGGCATTATTTTTTTATTCAACCGCCTGTAGTCTACTACCAATCTCCATTTTTTTTCGTTATCTCCAGATTTTTTTGGTACCAATAAAATTGGTGAATTATATGGAGAAACCGAATGCTCTATTATATCATTCTTAAGCATATTATCAACCTGATTTTTTATCTCGTCACTTTGAGAATATATTTGCTTGTAATTTGGAATGTAACATGGTACGTTATCTTTCAATTGTATCGATTGTTCGTAAAAATTATTAATTGGGATTTGATCATTATCGGTGCAGAAAATATCATGGTACTCGGATAATATTTTTTCTAAATGAGAGATTATATATTTAGGGACATTCTGAATATCGATTTTGCCCAATAATGTTTTTATTTTGGATTCATTTGTTTTAGAGCATTTAAATTTTAAATGTTTCTGAATATAATTTTTCAGCGGGTCAATCTGTGGTTTAAATGAATCCTTTCTAATACATACATTACTTTCAGTGGTGTTTACAAATTTTACATATTGGTTTTGTTTTGATACCACCGAGTTGCCACAAAATACTCCTGGTAATATTTCGCTCGCAAGGACAATAGAGTCTTCAACGAGGTCGGGCAAATTTATCTTTCGAATAACCTCACTGCGTAGAGGCAATATGAAACCATCATTAATATTATCTTCAATGGGGTAGCTGATTGTAACACCGTTACAATTGAAATTTAAAAGCCAGTGCTCATAATCTATAACACATCTATGTTTAGTGAAAAAATCTCTTCCCAAAATACCATCCGCTTTGATATCTATTTCTGCAGGAATGATATGAAAAGTGTGGTTAATAGAAGCATTTCCGAATGTTATATTAGTGCTAGTAGTTGCTAATGTTGATACCGATTCGGTTGTTATGCCCGTTAAGTTTATTCTATTTTGCGCGTAGACTTGCTGTGTTGGTTTTATTTTATCAACTTTGAACAATGACACGTCTGCTCCCGTGTCGATAATTAATCTGCTTATTTCACCCATTGCCATTTCTACTTTAATTTTGATAAAGTTGTTAGCATTTCAGTTTATCGCTAATGTTGACCATCGTTTGTAGGTTGAATGATTTCTTCTAACGCTTGTGGCACCCCTAAAAAATGTTCCTCTTCTGCAGCTTGTGTATTGTAGACTCTACGAGTATTTGTATTTGAAAATTGTTTTCTGAAAGAGTTATTGGGATATCTTTGGTTTTGGTATCTGTTGCTAGTTACCTGATTGTTACCAAGGGGAGCTCTATTGGAAAACCATCTATTATTTGTGTTTGGCTGGAATCTATTGTATGTGTTCGGTGGGTATTTATTACGAACGAATTTTCTATTGTCATAGTAGTTTCTGTTGAAGGCTAATATTTGTGAACCGTTGCTATTCCTTTCGTTTTCTAATACTTTCTCCGATGCATCTGAAACAGATGCGAATTGACCTGCTTTAAGAACAATTTTTGTTCCCTGATTATGAACTTTTTCAATCAGAGCATTAATCCCATGCTTTAATGACATGTCATTTGCAACTTTTTCCGGAATGTGCAGCGGCAAATAAACGTTTTTTTAATTTTGTGCTGAGTAATTCAACCTCGTCACAAAGAGCTTTAGTATCCGTCTGGCGAATAGATTTCAATTGTTTTATTATTTTATCTGGATTAAGTTTTTCTTGGCATCTGGACCGTATATCATTTATTAACGAGTCAAAATCGTCAATATTAGGCGGCAGTCCTAAGCGCGCCTTTCCTATTAATCTTGTTTTTAGGAATTTTACCAACATTTGTGGATTTTTTGGACATAACTCCTTTAGTAAATTTGAAGAGTCCACAAAATTTTCCAAACCATCTGTATTGCCATCGTATATTTGCACCAAAGCGGTGGCTGTTTTGATATCGAAAGTTTCCATTTTGTTTTGATTCCAACGATTGAACACGATAGCTAGTTTTGCTAAGGTTTTAAACTTAACTTGAATTTTGTTTGTTTGATGAAATTGTATGCGCGATTGGATATTGGCGTATGTGTCACTCGCTTCCTTCAAAATTCGTTTTAGTCACTCTGAAACGGGTTCAGTTTCCTGCATTGAATCTAGGTAATACTTGATCTTATCAAAACAAAATTTAGCGGAAACACTGTAATGATCAAGCAAACATCTGCGAAACTTTCTATCACCCGATAACTTTTTTTCAATATTTTTATGTCTTATAATATTTTGATTTATTTTTAAAAGCATTGAGTGAGATGTGATCGAGATGTTATTGTTATTTTTTTTGTTTTTTGTTTTTATTTTGTTTTATTTTTTATTATTATTTTTTTTTTGACACCTAGATAATTGCATAATTTTTTATTTTTTTTTTTTAACCAATGGTAACACCCCAATAGCAATGTGCATATTGTAATGAAAAATATAGTATTGTACGTTTGATAAAAAGAATTTAATTGAGCAATTACAAAAAAAATATTCAAATGGGTAAATTACAACTTCATTGAGTGTGTAACCTACCTTACTTTCTCCTTTTTTTCACTTGATCCTTACTCCGTTTACCGCTGCCCGATCGATCAGTATAGCGTTATCTCGCTTTATCCGCTGCAAATCGCTGCTCGTGCTCTCACAGCACACTGCTGCACCGTCGCTCCTATCCACTGCAAATCGCTGCTCGCTCTCTCACAGCTCACTGCTTCGCCGTCGCTCCTTCACCGCACGCTGTATCGCCGTTTGATATCGTCTGCTCCGTTCTTCCTTCTTACTTCTCGCAACAACGTTATGTCTCTCTCGTGCAAACGACACTTAGTCACTTGTCGCAAAAGGTCAAGCCGGTTCAAACTGTGATGCTTATCGCCGATGGTACGAAATGTGGCTTACTCGTACGTGCGATAATCTTGTCCGATCGAGGTCACTGCACTTATATTACTTAACGCACGGTACCGTTAACTATCGCCCAACGGTCAAAAGCCGAAGATTTTATATTGACCTTTCGTTTTTTCTATCTGTCTCTCGCTCTAATTTGAGTGATTTTCCCTTCGTGAGTATCCACGAGCTCCCTCGTGTGGTTGTTGTTGTTGGAAGTTGAAACCGAACCCCCTTCGTGCGCTGCCAAAATCAGCGAAGAACGAAATCGAGTGGCTCAAGCGAAAAAACGAAAAAAAATGATGAACGAGTGTGCTGTGAGAATAACACACACGCACGCACAAGGCGACACCCGAAATCTGGTGCGATACCGGCTTTCAGTGGAGCAAGTACACACATGCACACATTTGGCCACACCAGCGCTCTGTTCTAGTGCAGGTAGTTTTCTGCAGTCCACGGTGATACTACACACAGCCACGGACTTGGCGATACACGCTGTTTGGTGCGGTGCGGTGGACGTTCAGAATTCAGTGGTGCAAATACACACATGCACACACTTGGCGACATACGCTCTGCTGTGCGGTGAGATTTGTGTTCTGTGTCCAGTGGTGCAAATATACACACACACGCACTTGGCTACACACGCAGTACGGCGCGGTTGGCTTGGCAGAAGCGCATACCCACATTCACGCAGTAGGCTTTACTTTCAGTCCAGTGAGGTTGGTGCTTGTGTGGTGTTTCAGCGCTTGGTTGTCAGCAGATAAAATCCGTGAAAAATGGAGTTTTGTTTAATTTGAGGTAAGTAAAAGTGATTAAAATGATCAACCAACATCATCCCTCCTAATTAATAATATTTTTCTTCTATTTCATGTGTGTTTCACGGCGAACGGAGACAACAAAACCTGTGGCTGTGTCGTAGTGCTCGAGATGGTGGCCCGTACAGTGTAGCGAAAGGAACTAGGCGCAACAGCGAGGAAGAGCAGAAAGTGTTGTGACGATTTTGTGATTTTATTCACTGTGCGAGTGTGGAAAGTGTGTTTTGAAATAATGTGCGTTAATGTGAAATTAAGTTCAGTGTTCGTAGTGCATGTGTTTTTTATTTTTGTAAAACATGTTAGATAAATGTTATTAATTTCAATAAATAGAATTGTTGTGATATAATTCTGTGCACTGTATCATTTTGGAAAGAAATCCTGGCAAAAAAGGGGGAGGGGGCTAATTAAACGAAAGTTCGTACCGAACTCCATTCGGGTTCGCTTCGGCTTCGGGTTACTTCGGAGGCTGAGACGTTTCGCCAACTCAGCTTCAAAGTCAGCTTCAATCTCAGCGGATCTCTGAGTGCTGGTGACCGTTGGGCGCTGCGTTTTTTTTTCACCGAATGTTTGTTAGCTTTCATAAAACTTTTCCTGGCCTCTTTTTTTTTAACCAGGATACACTCTCTCTTTCACTGCACCTTGATTCGTTGACGATACACGACAGGAGTTATTGTGCAAATTTCGTGAGTTTTCAGGAAATCCGTATATTTTATCACTGCACCTCGTTTGAATAACGATAGTTCGAGTTATCGTACAATTGTAGCGTTGCGCTGCACTCTCGTCTTCACTCTCTCACTCTGTCACGCTAAACATCAACGCAGATACCAGTATACTCTTCTGACCGGAAGGAATATTACGCTGGAATATTACGAATTAGCTTTCGTATCTACGCGAGTTTTTGTTTTTTTTTGCTTCACAGTTTCACACTTGTCACGGTCGACATGTAGTGATATTACAACTTCAAACTACCAAAAATATATATGACTTGTGGTTTTTATAGTTGCTTAGTGTTTTATTGGTCGATGTTCACTCGGGCAGCGTTTCCTCTTAGATCGGACTTTTCTGAATCTGCTAAACCTCAACTTATCCTTAATTTATATTCACTCGTTCGCGCCAAAATTCCTTAATCCTATTCCTCATTGGCTAATCCTAATTATCGCCTATTTTACTATTTCCTATTTCCTATCTTATGCTATTCTATTCTATCCTACGTGTAACCTTAATTGTAATTGTATGTGTGTAAATGTATATGTGCATAATTAAAATATAACTATGTCCCAAGCGCCACAGATTAAGCTTAAACGACTGGAAAATTGAATATCCATAGAAAAAAATGAAAGCTCCACAGCTTCATTGGTTTGATCAATAGATGGCGTATTACAACTCATCATTATATTGCTATCCTTTTCTTGCAATGTGTTTCGACAAGTTGCATTTTATTATGACCTATATAGCCTTCTAACTTTCTGAGCAAAAATCTATATAAATGGTCGTGTGGTTAGATACGTGGGTATCAACACCAATGACCATTGCTCAAATCTCACTTGCTTCAGTGCTGGTGGTTTCCGTTGGAGTTTAGTATTTAAACAATCGTATCGCCGTTCTAGTTCTAGCGATGCATAACTTCAATGCGAAACCATACAACAGTACAGAGGAAATGAGAAAGCTCTCCTCCAAGCGATGAAGCTCAACTGGTTGGGGTATCCCACCAACAGATAGCGCCACCAGCTTTTTTGCTATTTTTAGAATGCATGAGTCGTTTGGCGTCTGCTAAACGAAGTCTTTCTATATTCCGTTTAGGTAGAGAACTTGAGTCGTTTAGAAGCCGTTTAGTGGTCGTTTAGTGGATTTGTGGCACTTGGGGTGTATGTGTGAAAGTGTATATGTGTATAATTTAAACCTAGCTAGCTATAATTATTCTCTGTGCGTTTTGCCTATCTTGCAGGCGCTACACAGCAAATAGATTGCAAAGATTTGCATTAACTCTGCAATTATACGATTTTGAGATCGAATACGTAAGAACTCAGCAGTTTGGAACGCGGATTTATTATCCAGATTGATAAAAAACCGTTCGCAACCAGAGGATTATTATGTTATCGCCAGTATAGAGATGGAAAGAGATGTAAAGGCTATGGCGATAGAGGCTATGAGTAATTTTCCTATAAGCTTCAGGGAAATAGAAAGGCATACATCGGCAGACGCGATGCTATGTAAAGTGCGACATTATATACAAGATAGTTGGCCAACAAGCGTGTCTTACGGTAATGAGCTAGCATGTCTTAATAGCCGAAAGGATGCTTTAACGCTTATTGATGGTTGTATTCTTTTCGGGGAGAGAGTGGTGATACCACAAAGATTGCGAAAGCGTTGTTTGAAGCAATTGCACCAGGGTCATCCAGGTATGCAAAGAATGAAGTCAGTTGCACGAAGTTATATATATTGGCCATTCTTGGATAGAGATATAATGGAGTATGTCAGAACATGTTCATCGTGTGCAACTGCCGCAAAATCACCACCACATGAATCTCCACAGGCTTGGGGTAAAACTAAGACTCCATGGGAGCGCATACACGTAGATTATGCAGGACCCATTGATGGGGAATATTTTCTGATTGTAGTTGATGCACACTCTAAGTGGCCGGAAATATTCAAGACACCAAGTAGTACATCAACAGCTATGATAACTATGTTGAGAGGATTATTCGCCCGGTTTGGCATGCCGGTGACTTTAGTAACAGATAATGGTACGCAATTTACCAGCGAAGCATTCAGTGATTTTTGTTTGAAAAATGGTGTGCATCATATGAGAACAGCGCCGTTCCACCCTCAGTCAAACGGCCAGGCCGAGCGTTTTGTGGATTCGTTTAAAAGGGCATTGCGGAAGATAAGAATTGGTGGCATGGCGTTACAAGAGGCAATCGACATATTCCTGCAAACGTATAGAACAACTCCCAATCCTCAGGTAGAGCAGAACAAATCACCCGCAGAGCTCATGTTTGGAAGACATATTAGAACGTGTTTTGAGTTACTGCGGCCGCCACCAAGACTAGAGAACCAAGCCACATACACCAGCACGAGATTATTCAAACAAAGCGATCTAGTATTTATCAAAGAGTATAGCCGAAACAATTGGAAATGGATACCTGCGGTTACAGGGTTTCGAATCATATAATGAACTACTTGATCCACTCGGTGGAATGTTTCAAATGGTTAGGGGATGTATGCAACGTTGCTATGGAGGTTTGCAAGCATATAAGGGAATATGTCAAACGCTTAGGAGAAGTGTGCAAGACAGCTATGGAGTTTTGCATCCAGCTATGGAGCGCTCGTATGGAGCGCTGTAGAAATTAATCCTACAATTTTTTTAAAAGCACCGCGTGATGATTTATATGTTTGGGGTGATTAAATACATGTTTTTGGTATTGTCAAACAACATAATAATTTATTTTTAAATTGAATTTGCTATTTAAACAATATTCTTTGTAAAATTCTCTACTCTACTAGTTTTTCTTTGCGGCAACATTTTTCCTCATATTTAAACACGCATATTCAAGTTATGTTCATCATAGTCCTCCTACCTAGTAATCAAATTACCCCCTTCTTTAATCACCCGCGTTAAATTTAGAACCAACTAAGAACCAGCCTGAAATTCCAGAAAATAGTAAATCCTATGTCAAACGATTTCTTTTAAAACTTTGATAATACACTCAAGAATCATCATGTTTAAATACGTGTGAAAGTGTTGATGTTGTGAAGAAATAGTAGAATAGGATGTTGAATCGGATAGGACTTAGTGAAAATTTAGTCCGAATAAAAATTATTACGGATTAACCACTATTTCCTTCTGATGATCCTAAAACATGTGTTTAATCACCCCAAACATTTAAATCATCACGCGGTGCTTTTAAAAAAATTGTAGGATTAATTTCTACAGCGCTACATACGAGCGCTCCATAGCTGGATGCAAAACTCCATAGCTGTCTTGCACACTTCTTCTAAGCGTTTGACATATTCCCTTATATGCTTGCAAACCTCCATAGCAACGTTGCATACATCCCCTAACCATTTGAAACATTCCACCGAGTGGATCAAGTAGTCCATTATATGATTCAAAACCTTGTATAGTTAGAAAGATTGGCCACGTATTGTATCTGGTGCAAACAAATGATCGGCGTACTAGGAGGTGTCATATGAACCAGATAAGACAACGATTTTATGAAAGCACTGAAAACAGGTCATTGGCTAGCATTCCTCTAAGTGTTTTGTTGGAATCGTGGAATTTACCGTTACCGCCGCAAACCACGATCAATCCTAGCGAGACAGAGACACCCGTTGCATTTCGTCTATACCTCAGACTCCTTCGACGTGCATGTTACAGCCAGAAAGCGCATCACAGCCAACAATAGCATCATCAAGGTCGACGCAGCATACCAATGCGCAGTCGTAGCGGTACCAATGCGCAGCTTTTTACACCGGCACCCACAGTCTGATGACAGCTCCACAGTACGCTTGCAACATTCCCCTAATCGATTGCAAAACTCCCCTAAGTGATTGCAAACATCCACAGCTTGCATGCAATATTCCCCTATCGATTTGCAACGTTCCCCTAAGTGATTGAACTATTCCCTTATATGATTCGAAACCCTGTATATGTCTTACTATAGCCGCCCTAGGCGGATTGTTAGCGATCGAGCTACTTAATTCACCTCAACCTTGTTTGAGGACTTCTTGGAATCGCATAACATTAGCCATGTCCTCAACGCCACCGGATTCTCACAAGCCAATGGATATGTAGAACGGGTGAACCGTGTGTTACGTCCTATCCTTAGCAAGCTATCTGATGCTCCAGACCAGATTGGGTGTCCAAGTAGCGATCAGCCGAGTATGCCTTAAACAATACCGTCCACACATCTATGAGCTTCTGCCCCTCTGTCTTGCTTTTTGGTGTTGAACAACGCGGTAAGATTCCGGATGAAATAGTCGAACACTTAGACGAAAAATTTGACCAAGTGCCTAGGGACCTAGGAGCTATTCGGGCTAAAGCGTTAGAAAACATAGAAGAATCTCAACGGAAGAATGAGGATTACTTTAGCAAGAAACATAAACCACCACAGTGTTACAAGGAAGGTGAATTAGTAGCCATACGTTATACCGATACGACCGATAGCGGTAATAAGAAGCTCAATCCCAAATTCAGGGGACCGTATGTCATTCATAAAGTGTTACCTCATGATAGGTACGTGGTACGTGACGTAGAAGGGTGTCAACTCACACAACTACCCTACGATGGGGTTCTAGAAGCGAATAAGTTGCGTTGGACCGAGTCCATTGATTAGGAAATTGAGGGCAATTTATTGTTCAGGATAGCCGAGCTGTAACGTCCGGACTAATATCGCCCACTGTGCACTCAACCCGAACCCCGAGCACAGAAAAAAAATCATTTATCATACCCATATACCAGCAACATTCGTCGCATTTGACAACTGCCGTCGATCCTGGTTTTGTGCTTTTTTCTAAAGCTTTGATGGCTAAATGTTCTGTATGACGACACCTTTTTTCTATCCACTTTGGTTTTGGCCGATTTTCAATAAAAAAAATAATGAAAATTTTGACAGACAAATTGGAATGGTTGGAATGGAATGGGGAATGGGAATTGTTTACAATTTGTCAGGATTGCAATTGTGCAATGGTATGGTGTTACAGGGTTTTACACTTTATCTGAAGACCGCATAACCCCTTCTCGAATCTGTCTTAGCCAATCCCAAGACTGCGGTTTGATGCTTGAAAACGATGATGATACCTGAATTCATCGGGTGCAATGCTGAATCTGCGGCACATTACTCGAACACACAGTTCCGCGCCGAGGACATGCGGTCGAATATTTTTTTACACGTATAACCTTTTTGAAAACTGAAAAAACGTACTGAAAAACCTAAATATTCTTTTCGTGTTTTTACCAAAAAAAAAGTGTATTTAAATAATTGAAACTACTTTCTTAACACTTTTAAAATATTTTAATTCAACAGCTATGCATTCATTCATTTTATTAAATTGTCTTTTTTGGTAAAAACACGAAAAGAATAATTGGGTGTTTCTAATACACTGATGTACACAAAGGTTATACGTGTAAAAAATATTCGACCGCATGTCCTCGGCGCAGAACAGTGTGTTCGAGTAATGTGCCGCAGATTCAGCATTGCATCCGATGAATTCAGGTATCATCAACGTTTTCAAGCATCATACCGCAGTCTTGGGATTGGCTAAGACAGATTCGGGAAGAGGTCCCGCAGTCTTGAGATAAAGTGTGAAACCCTGTAATTATTGTAAGTTTTCATTTATTTAATTATTTTGTTATTTTATAATTGCTTATTTTGTGATGAATTAACAGCTGTGACAAGGAAGAAATCGAGTAAGTGAGAATCCAGAAAACATATGCTTTCGTTGTGGTGAAAAGATCCAACATGTAGGAGTTTAACATTGTGTCAGGAAAAACGATTCCATTAAGCACGAGGAAGATTGCTGTGGAATCATTCGTTTCTCAACATTATCAGCATTACGGACAAGGAGATGATTAAGAGAGTGAAGTACCCAGCTAGAAATCATATGTTGGAGGAAAAATAAAGTTGCTGGAATTTGCTGATGTCGTTGTCCGAAGTAACGAATCCGGAACGAATAGTGAAATCCAGAGACGCATTGTGCAGGGGAATCGTGCATATTATGAGCTTCACCGACTGCTGAGATCCAGAAGACTTCGAGCCCGCACAAAATGTGAGATATATTGCACAATAATTCGCCTAGTGGTCCTCTATGGACACGAGTCCTGGACGAGCGAAGGATGCAAACGCTCTGGGCGTGTTTGAGCGGCGCATCCTCTGGACCATCTTTGACGGTTTGTTCGAGCATGGAGCGTGGAGGAGAAGGAAGAACCAGGAGCTTGCTGAGCTGTACGGTGTACAGAGAATCCTGACGTTGGCGAAGGCTGGCAGGATACGATGGCTGGGGCATGTAATGAGGATGCCGGACTCATGCCCCACCAAGAAGGTGTTCGACAGCAATCCCCAGTTCGGCATAAGGCGCAGGGGAGCACAGCGAACTCGATGGCTGGACCAAGTGAAGCGAGACCTGACAGAGATCGGGTGTCTGCATGGATGGGAGGCTGCAGCCAGGGACCGAGTATCCTGGAGAATTACTGTTGACCAGGCTATGTCACATCGACGTGCTCTATCGTGAGCAGGCCAACAAGAGAGAGAGAGAGAGAGAGAGAGAGAGAGAGAGAGAGAGAGAGAGAGAGAGAGAGAGAGAGAGAGAGAGAGAGAGAGAGAGAGAGAGAGAGAGAGAGAGAGGGAGAGAGAGCTGGAACTTGCGCGGTAATTTGAATCATATTTTAATGAAATGAGTACAAAAATAATTTTCATTTTTTGTTAACTATCTTCTCATAGAAGTGGGTGTGCAGTGCAGACTCAGTTTCATCTTACGGGTTTCTTTTCCGTCCAACAACAGTAAAGTATTTATGAAGAGGGAGGGGTTCCAGTTGCCCCGCCTTTCACTAGTGTGAAAGAACGTGCGTGAGTTGTCGGATCGCTGACCAAGGAGTAGGATAAAAGTGAGTTAATGTTTAACGAGCCCGTTGTAACAATAATAACTAGAAAATAAACTCCAAATATATTTGTGTTTTTCGGTAGCATATATTATTTACGATTTTCCACTTCAACGTTGACAAAGTGTTATTTTCATAACTTTCGTCACAACAATTTACGCAATCACAAAATATTATACCGTCTGTTCCCGAGTTACGCGGTTTCTACGTTCCCGACGACTTCGCGTAAGTCGAATTTCACGTTTTTGACTAAAAAACTATTGATGACCCGTAGTTTTTGATTTAATTGAGTATTTTTGTACACTTTATCATTTATTTGATATGATTCGTGAAGAAGATTCTAATATTTCTGGCTTTAAGCGATTTCAATTCGTTAGCAAAAATGCAATTTTCACCGAACTTGAAGCAAATTGTACTGATTTGACATTTTTTCTGTAAAATTTAGATAACCGCGTATCTCCGAATCCGCGTTAGTCGAGAACCGTGTAACTCGGGAACAGACTATATAAATAAACACTTTGTTCAAAACATGTAGATACAGTATCGGACATAATGATAGGGCCTTGGTTTTTTCAACGCACCATGCACCCGTTTGGACAGGTTTATGTGTGGTTTGTATGTGTTTGTGTTTGTGTGTGCATATGTGTGTGTGTGTGTTTGTTTGTGTGTGTGTGTGTGTGTGTGTGTGTGTGTGTGTGTGGTGTGTGTGTGTGTGTGTGTGTGTGTATGTTTGTGTGTATGTATGTTTGAGTGTGCATTGGTGTGTGTGTTTGTGTCACAAGTATGTCGTTTCGGATAGATTTGTTAGTATTTTTTTTGTGTTTTGGGTTAGGTTTTTGTTGTAATAAGCAGGACCATCGCCCTCGCGATCATTGTTTCTTCGATATATTAACAATTTAACGGTCTTCTTTCGCCGTGGTCTTCTGAGGACGTCCGGTTGACTTGCGCGTTTCGGTTGTCCAAGCGCGTTTCGGTTGTCCAAGCACGTTTCGGTTGTCCGAAGCGCGTTTGCCACAAAAGTGCGCGATCGTTCCATCACGAACTCGATCGTTTTGCGCTTAATGCCATCAGCCGCCATTCGCTTTATGATATGGTGCTGATAATCGGTTCAATGTTTACCTCGACCCATTGTTACTAACATTGCTTGCTTGGACCGTCAAGAACGCGCTGGTTAAAAACTTGTACACGGCTGATCCCGTGCTCTGCCTGCGTTCTGCTTCTATACGTGATGAATTACATCGTTGTTGAGCAGCGAAAAAAGCATATGGATGAAAACTATCAATGAGTAAGCGAGTGAGCGTCTACCCATTTAAATCGAGAACAGAATACTGCCGCGCTCATGAAACAAAATGCCCATTGGAAAGAACAACTGCGCGCCAGCTCAATGCACGCACAAAGTTTCCGATGCGCACACAACGTTCAACGCAGAGATGCACGCAGGCATTTCAATGGCGTGCACTGAAGAAACACCTGTGAGGAATGCCGAGTTCATTGCTATTAAGCGCGTTTCCATTTCGAACCGCTGTCGCATTCACATTCATCAAAGAGCACACCTGCGTTTTCGTCCGAGGTAAAAGCGCTGCTGTCGATGCAAACTTTAGCATTTATCCAAGTGTGAACGCTCGCTGTTTCACATGATAACACACATTATCAGAATACTTTCAACGCAATATGACATCATGGGAAGCTACGTTTTTCAGACACAAACCCGCCCACTCGCAAATACACATTAAAAAGCACATTCTCTTTCTACTACTACTACTACTACTACACACACACACACACACACACACACACACACACACACACACACAAGTAAAGTGGTAAAACAAGAGCACGGTGCGATGAAAAAAAGAGGCCCCATCTTTTTGTCCGATACTGTACTCATACTGTATGGGCCTCACACTAGCCGCACCGTGCACTCCTACCTAGAGCACCTACTTGATCCACCTTTGTACACACTATCTTGTCTGCCGTGCAATGCACTCGCCTAACATCAATGTGGGGATTTGTCACCTTTGATTATGTGGTACCCACCACAAATGCTTCAAACATCCTTTTCGCTCTGATATTATACTAAACTCAAGCATAAATGAAATTGACCCCCACCGTTGTTTAACACTATGTCAGCTGCCGGGACGACATTTATCTCTCGTCTTTTTGCTCTAGCACTTACACCTGTTTCCAGCTACTATGGAATCGCAAACCGCCTGCTTCGAATCTGGCACGCGATTCAACCATGGATGTACGCATTCGATCGTAGTGGCTTGCGATTCGATGCAAACTCCGCTGAGCAAAGCGATGGAAGAAATCATGGGATTCGGCGAATTTTCTCATGCCTTCTTTTTCCCTCCAACAGCAAATTTGTCAAGCAGCTCGTCAAGCTACCCGTCCCATGCTCCGCCTTATACCCAACGCCTGAGCTCGCTGTGACAGGTATCCAAGGTGGATTAAAAATATCAGGTGGTGGATGAGGGCCTTTGGGGGGTCGCCATAGTTGAGGGACTTTACGTCATTTTAAAACCGTTAACCATTGGTTTCCGCACACAAAGCTTAGCAAATAGAACAGACTTCTTTGTTATTATGTGCTTTTTTGTGTGTCGATTGATTTTATCGAAAAAATGAGATATATGAACAAAAGATTTGATGATTTGTTAATGCACGAAATTTAAAATCATGTGAGTAAGAGTTCTAATCTCACGTAAATTGTCCATGCGGCTTGTAGATAATGAGGAATTAATGTAAAAATTAAAAAAAAACATGATTTCATAGTTTTTATCATCAAAAATGTTGAAAACACAATGAATTATAAAATAAATTCACAGAATAACACAAAATAACACAATTTAAACCATGTTTTAATGTTAAATAAGAACTCGCAAAGTCCATAATATATTTTTAAAGAATATTTAATCGAAAAAATGGGGTAGATAAACTACAGTCATTATCCGATATACGCTATCGTACGGGACCGACCGAGTTTTGCATTAAAGTTTTTTGCTATACAATAGGTATCCCAAGTGCCACAAATCCACTAAACGACCACTAAACGGCTTCTAAACGACTCAAGTTCTCTACCTAAACGGAATATAGAAAGACTTCGTTTAGCAGACGGCAAACGACTCTTTCATTCTAAAAATAGCAAAAAAGCTGGTGGCGCTCTCTGTTGGTGGGATACCCCAACCAGTTGAGCTTCATCGCTTGGAGGAGAGCTTTCTCATTTCCTCTGTACTGTTGTATGGTTTCGCATTGAAGTTATGCATCGCTAGAACTAGAACGGCGATACAATTGTTTAATTACTAAACTCCAACGGAAACCACCAGTACTGAAGCAAGTGAGAATTGAGTTATGGTCGTTGGTGTTGATACCCACGTATCTGACCACACGACCATTCACATAGATTTTTGCTCAGAAAGTTATAAGGCTATATAGGTCATGATAAGATGAAACTTGTCGAAACACATTGCAAGAACAGGATAGCAATATAATGATGAGTTGTAATACGCCATCTATTGATCAAACCAATGAAGCTGTGGAGCTTTCATTTTTTTATATGGATATTAAAAATGCATTCCAAACGTCACTGTGACTGGTCGAAGATTCTCTGCGCTCCGACTATTTTCAATATTATTCCGAGAAAGCCTGTATCTTTGCAGAACTTGTTGCTGGTGTAGGTGACTTCATTGCCTGGTTTTGTTTAACAACTGGATTATTCACCGTCAATCACCTGGAAACGTTTTCCGGCCCACAATCATTACGTCGCTTCAACATCACAATCAATCGCTCATCCACAAAGCAATGGCTGGTATTTGTTCCGCCTGCGCTAACGACATCGTAGCTGCTGATCGCATTGTGAAATGCCAGGGTTGGTGCAACTCTGAGTTTCACTTCTCATGCAGCGGACTTTCTGAGGAACTTTCCGCTACTATAGAGTCCTGTGCACAACTTTTTTGGGCCTGTAAAGCCTGTGTAAAGTTTCACAAGGATCCGCGTACGGCCGTGTTGAGGTCATCCACCCCGTACACTCACACTTCTGTCGACCTACTGTCCAGCATAGCCGACCTTAAAGCGGGCCTCCGTAGCGAGCTGTCACAGCATACCACAGCTATTAAGTTAGAGCTTCTGGAAGTTTTAAAGGCGGAGATCCGTTCCTGCTTGCGATCGACGCATGCCGCCACCGATTTACCGTCTCAACGGCCCATTCATCACAATTCAGCGCCTAAATTGTTTAATTCAGTGGTCAAAAATATCCCCGGTACTATTACACCCACACTAGAACAGTATCCATCATTAGCCGCTTCTCTTAGTGTGAGTGCGAACGAACCGTCATCCTTCACCAATATGCCACCAGTTTACAACCCGCAAACACCACTACTCAGAGGATCGGGATCGCCGCTCGATTCTGACACACTAGACACCATCCCACACACCGATACGCGAATGTGGCTATTCTTTACGCGTTTCTCCCCATCGGTTACCACTGAGCAGATTTCTCTCATGGTACAAGTACGGCTAGCACTCGATAAGCGGGATGTGTCTGTACACCGTTTGACGAAGCTTGGTGCCGACACTAGTACACTCTCATTTATCTCATTTAAGGTGGGCATACCAGCCACTCTACGCAACAAGGCTCTCTCACCTAACACATGGCCCTCTGCTCTTACCTACCGAGAGTTCCGTGACTATCGGACCAATAATTATAACACTAATACCTGTGCAACAACTGAAACAAATTCGATGCTCGATCAAAACGTTACTCCCGCTACCGACACTTATCATAATCCTCTCTCACATTCTGGAGGGAGTGCCGCGATGCCAACTACTACAACAGATACGCTCGCACAGCCCGTTACGATTTCCTCACCTGCCATGACCACTACAGACGCAGCTTTGTTTACAAACGAACCACATCTTGACCTTAATGAGCGAATGCTTGTTACCACCACACCTACTAGGTCACCTCCCGAATGCTTAGCCGCTCCTAAAAAACGACCGAAGCGAAACGCTAAACGGACTGATGAATCTGCTGACGCTGGCCCGTCGGATGAATAGCAATCTTGCACAGCATCCGGCGATGCACCTCGTTCAGCTCATCCCAGTCTCTCTATCTACTACCAAAATGTACGTGGTCTACGAACGAAAACTACAAATCTTCGCCTGGCGCTATCAGAATCAGAATATGATTTTATCATTCTTACCGAGACTTGGCTTACTCAGTCCATACCTTCTTCGCTCCTCACTGACGATCATTATCATATCTACAGGTGCGATAGGAATCTTTCCAACAGTGCCCTCTCACGCGGTGGGGGTGTTTTAATTGCAAGTTCCTCTTCAATACCGACATGTGAAATCGCATCGCCTAATACCATACTGGAACAACTTTGGATCAAAACATTGCTGCCAGGTGTCTCTGTTTACATCGGCGTTGTTTACATTCCGCCTAGTCATGCGAATGACCCCGCAGTGATGAACGCTTTACATGATAGTGTACGTGAAATTTCAAGCCGCATTAAAGAGAGCGATTTATTATACGTCTTCGGAGATTTCAATAAACCTGATATCAGATGGGAGCTGACTAATACATCAGAAGCCACCGATTGCTCTCCATGTTATTCTGTCATGCATTATGCACCTTTATGCAATTCCGTGGCTAATACCGATTTCGTTGATGGGTTGCATAGTAGCGGTTTATTTCAGTTGAGTGGTATTGCAAATCAATCTGGGCGTCAATTGGATCTGGTCTTCGCAAACCTAGCCGCAACCAATATTTTGTGCGACTCAAACACACCTCTGTACTCTGTGAATGGTACTTCGGCTCTAGAGAACTCCCTCCCATACGTAACACAATGTAGTATTCCACTTCTCAGTGAGGACTTTCATCATCCTTCATTGGATATGATGATTTACTATCCCGCACAATTATCCCACACCACCAACAGTCACACTCGCAGTACAGTCAATAGAAATTTCTTCAAAACGAATGTTGAACGTATGAATTCTCTTATTGTGTCGTTTGACCGCAATTTTGACTGCTCCAACTTTGCCACTATCGACGAAGCCACCGATTTCTTTAGCGTTTTTATGCGCTCAGCGATTAACTCCTGCGTTCCTGTCGCTCGACGAAAGTCTGGCCCCGATTGGTCTAATGCATCTTTAAGACGGTTGAAAAAAATAAAATCAAAAGCCTACGCGGATTACAGTAGAACGAGATCATCGCTGCATAGGAGAATTTTTTTCGATGCACTGAACAATTATCGTCGACATAATCGTGTGCTCTACCGCTCCTTCATTCGCCGTACCGAAAGGCAGCTATTTTCTAAGCCGACACGGTTCTGGAGCTTCTGGAACAAACGGCGCAATATAAGAAGTATCCCTCCGTCAATGAGCTACAATGGCCAAACTAGTATCGATACATCCGATATTTGCAACACTCTCGCCAATCGTTTCGCTGATGCATTCACCCTTCCTGTTCACAATCCTAACACACTAGCAGAGGCCACCCGCAATACTCCATCGGATGCTATCGATTTTATTATACCCACAATTGACGAAGCATTAATTGCGCGCACACTCAACGATATAAAACCATCTACATCATCTGGACCTGACAATATTCCCGCATACATATTGAAGCACTGCCGTCAATCACTCGCACCCATTCTTGCCAAAATATTTAATGATTCCCTTATGCGTGGCACGTATCCTGAGTCCTGGAAACACGCGCGAATGATTCCTATCCATAAAAAAGGCAGTCGACTTCATGCTAGTAATTATCGTGGCATTGTATCCCTATGCGCTTGTGCAAAGGTGTTTGAGCTCATTCTATACAATCCGCTACTCACAGCAGTTCAAAACTATATGAGCCCTAGTCAGCATGGATTTCTCCCAAGGAGATCTTCCACCACAAATCTTGCTGAATTTGTTGGCTACTGCTTCGACAACATGGATCGTGGTACTCAAGTTGATGCAGTATATATCGACTTCAGGGCTGCGTTCGATAGTATTTCTCATGATATTCTACTTTCGAAGCTAAAAAAACTCGGTTTCCTCGACTGGCACATCACCTGGCTGCGTTCATATTTAACTGGTCGTTCGTACTACATAAGTATAGGATCTCATCGTTCTCACTCTTTCACCAGCTCCTCCGGTGTGCCTCAAGGGAGTAATTTGGGACCGCTACTCTTCCTCATCTATATTAATGATCTATCTTTCGTTTTACCGCCAGGCCAACACCTAATGTACGCCGACGATGTAAAAATATTCGCTCCAGTTAGAAACGACAGTGACTGTGTACGCCTTCAAACGATCCTTGAGAATCTGGATAGCTGGTGCAGCAGAAACGCTCTCCAAGTGTGTGCTGATAAATGCCAGTGTATATCATTCAGCAGAGCCCGTCACCCCATCACGTTTACATACACTATGCTCAACACGGCTTTGGCTCGCACGACATGTATCCGTGATCTGGGGGTGCTACTCGATCAGAAGATGTCATTTCGCCCTCACATTGATAGCGTTGTTGCGAAGGGAAATCAGCTACTTGGTTTAATTACGCGGACCTGTAGCGAGTTTACCGATCCCATGTGCGTCAAGTCGATCTTCTGTGCCATCGTAAGGTCGTGCCTGGAGTACTGCTGTCCGATCTGGTGCCCGCTTGGCGTTGGTGACATCAATCGCCTCGAAGCCATTCAACGGAGACTCACCAGGTACGCGGTTCGACTCCTTCCATGGCAATCCCACCACGCTCGGCCCACCTACCATCAGCGGTGTCTGCTTCTCGGACTTGAACCACTCTGCTCTCGACGTAAAAACGCCCAATGCCTTTTCATATTTCGGCTCCTTAACGGAGAGATCGATTCCCCGGCATTACTAGCCAGCATCAATTTGTTCGCTCCCTGTCGGATTCTTAGATCCAATTTCCATCTCCGTGTTCCGCGTACCCGCAACAACCATAGCCAGGGACACCCTATTATACGTATGTCCCTCGAGTTCAATGAAGTGTTAGATTTGTTCGATTTTAGTATGTCTACTTCCACGTTCAAGGAGAAATTGCGTCTACGTCACTTGTAATGTTTGCTTATAACTAGATGTTTATTTATATGCTCCTTAATTTAATTATAAGGTTGCCGATTAGACATGATGGTCCGTCGGTTTATATATGAAATAAATAAATAAATTAAATTTTCCAGTCGTTTAAGCTTAATCTGTGGCGCTTGGGATCTTTTGCACAAATTTAATGAAAAATGCATTAAGAACATTAAAGAAATTCAAAAAGAGCATAACATGTTTCAAAAAATTAAAATATTTGCAAAAAACACATGGAGCTGTCAAATTTAGAGGAATCGCGTACTGCGAATTCGCGTATATCGAGTATCGCGTACTGCGGATAATTGCTGTATATGAACAAATTTAATAAATGTAAATAAAGGATGAATTCTGGGGACCTTACGTCAAGTGACGAATTGTCAAAATGCACTAGAGTCCACCACCTGATATATTTAAATCCACCTTGCAAAAACCACACAGGTCCAAGTTTTCGCGGAGACACGCACACATTGAAACCAATGGCAAATAGGTGACAGCTGGCGAAAAAAATAGGTTATGTGATTGTAAACATTCTATTTATTCCAGCGCTCGCATCGGATTTAAACCGCGCCTACTTTCTCAAGTTTCCCAGTGCATTGACTCCGTACATAACTGTGAATTATAGTAGAGAATATTATATACAGGTTGGTTATTAAATTTTGTGTACTTACGCAGATTTCATCGCAGTTCCATCGTTCAGCCGGCACTACCTCAATGAAATGTACTGCTTTCCGGATTTGCGTGAGCTGCGTTAATTGAGAACAAAAGTAATTGAATTGGTTTTACCTTTATAGGAAAATGTCGGAAGCTCCGGTTAACAACAGCAACAACACCATCGTACAACATCAGCATAAAAACCATCTCATAAAAATTGGTCCAGCAGAAAGACAGCAATCGCGCGCTCCGGTTAGTGTATCTCCAGGTGACATATTAAATTCACCTCCCCTGCTTGTACGCACCACGTCCTTATCCTTTCCAAGTTCTTCAGGAGTTCACAACATTTCATTCCCTTCTCTGCCCCCCAAAATCATAACTCCCAATCCAATCCCGGTCCCTCCACGTACCTCTTCGTTGTTCCGTCCAACTTCAATTGTGCAAAACGTTTCGTTCCGGCATTCTGTTTCCCTCCCTCTCAGTCCTACCGTGCCACCACGCACGACTTCTCTGTCCCTTCCATGTTTTCCTGTAGAAACACCTGTGCCAATCCGTCCTGATCCAATAGTTTTTGATCGATCAAGCTCCTTGCTCAATTTTTCCGTTGATGTTGCTTCGCATGTTCCCGTCGTACGTCCTCGAACCAGTTCCTTACCCATTTCCAACACCAATCATCCGATCCTTAAAAAAATCACCTGGAGATATACAGTTAGACCGTTTAGAAAAGAAAATAGATTTTTTATCAAAAGTATGTTGCCACACTTCATAATAGGTCAGCCTTGTTTTAAAAAATACAAGCGGTATGAAAAATTCTGAGAGCTTACAGGGACACTTTAGAAGATTAGAAACTCTGGAAATGCTTGAGGAAATGGAGGAAAAACTGAAAACGAACAGCATTTTCATGGCAGAAACAATAAACCTGCTTGTAAATATATTGAAAGGAATCAATGATGTTAATGAAAGATTATCCAGCACGTTAGATCTACTCTTTGATAGAGAGTTCTTTTCGTTGTTTACGTGGTCAGGAAAAAGCATACCAGAACCGAAACTACCTTTGGAAAAATATATACATGTAGGGTAAATGTACCAATAGTGGTGCAATTTGTAGTGGTACCGATGTGGTTTAATGGATTTGAAGTGTCAGGAAGGACAATTTCTGAATATTTTAACACATAGCAATTGGAATATGTTTTATCTTCGCAATCACAACTATTTTTACCAGGAAACACATCAAATTTACGAAAAAATACATATTTTGTGACTGCTTCGTTGTACCTATAATGGTGGTATGGTTCCTATAGTCGTCGTATTGTGTTCCTATAGTGGTGGTAAACAAAGATACCTCCAAAACAGTGTATAATATCAATGGAACTTAGTTTTGCAGCTGTTTTCGTATGAATAGCAAGGATTACTGCCATAATATTGATTTCTTGCGTAATTTAATCGTAAAAAATGTATAAATTTGATCGAACAAAACTATTGACTTAAGTACAGCATCACACCTGTCGTCAACCCACACCCGGAAGAGTGTGCTTGATTTGAAGTCAATTTTTCATTCAGCTAAATAAGCGAATTTTGGCCATTTTTTTGGTAAATTACTTACAGAAAACTCATTTTTGTTGCTTATTTTAATGAAAACAGTACGACATGTCAAAAATATCGTCGAAAAAATCTAAAATTACCAGTTTTATTGATTTTAGAACTAGGACCACTATAGGAACATGCCTGTTTGGTGTACCTATAATGGCACTATCGTAAAAAATACTTAAAAATACGTAAATATGGTCAAAAGCCAATAAATTTGAATAAAACAATATCATTTGATAACAATTATGTTCAAAAACTAATAATTGCGTTGTTATGTGGTCATTTAGAACGTTAACAAAAATATGAGTATCGTTATGAAATCCTAAGGATTTTGGAAAAATGTTGACACATTTCACAAAATAATGGATTTTTCGGTCACTCAGTAACGGAATGGCCCCATTTAACATTAAAACCCTTTGTAAAAGGCTAAAAAACATTTCACACTAACGTAAATAACTTAATTACTTTTAATTTACCATATGAACCACATTTTAGTGCAATACCACCACTATTGGTACTAGCACCACTATAGGTACATTTACCCTAATAGCTCTTTTCAAATTTGTAGGCGGTAGTAACATGGTATCAATTTCAGATGGAACTATGAAAGATTTTATAGTTAAGAAACTTAAGAAAGGCACGAAGTGATGTGAAAGGATTACGATATACGGTTAAACGTAAAAAAGAAGCTTAGATTTAGATAGATATAATGGTCCATTAATTGTGATATTAATAGTAGATATTAATGGTCCATATTGTATTGTTTTTTATTGAATTAATGATTTAGGCATTTATACAATTAGGATATGAACTGTGATTCAAGTTGTGATATGAACTATGTTGGAGTAAACGTATATAATTTAATAAGTAAAAATTATATACAGGTGTCCCCCGAGATACGACTGTGTTTGGGACCGAAAAAATGTCCCAAAGCAAGGCGTAAGTCGAAAAAGTCGTATGTCGAATATCTCTGAATATAAAGTTTATAACCGAAGTTGAATAGTTGGAATTTATGATATCGTGTATTTTATTCAAAATAATGTTCGATAATGTAATAATTATATTTTAAAAACCGTACACAATTAAGATATTCAAGATCAGGTAGTTTTGGAATCTTTGGAAATGTGTATATAACGTTTATCAGCCCAGATATTCAAAAAAATACATCAATTGCTTGTCAATGACATCTTTTAACTGTCAAAATCAAAATCGTCGTATCTGCGAATCGTCGTAACTCGAGGGGGTCGTAACTCGGGGGACGCCTGTATGAAATACTAACTTTCTGTTCTAGTTCTTAAGGCATTTCCTCCTAACATTTTGTCTTATCCCGGGCATACTCGGCTACTTTATTCTACTCATTTTAATACAAAACTAAACTAATAAAAATATTTACCTAAACTTAAACCTTTACTTCCTATTCTAAACCTAATAGCTTACATATAATAATTATGATCTAGCTTTCAAATGTATGTAAAAGAGGACTGAAATAAAATGTATTACCCTGATTTAAACTAACTGCCACTAGCTTGCATTTAATTTCTTTTAATTCTATCCTGACTATTTCCTGTGATAAATCTTCTACCCTAGCTGTAAAGTTATAAATTATCGCCGAGCTACATGGTTGGCTAAAAATTGGTTGTTTCTCCTTTAAGAGTCGTCCTTCCATAAAATATGAACCTGATGACTTTTCTGTAGTACAATACCTTACTATCTGATCCTCTTGTGTTAAAAACCATCCATTTCTATTGCCTTTTCTTAACATAAATTTTGGTTTGACTAACAAAATTACCTCATCTTTTTTACCTTTAGTGATGGATACACTCTATTATCCTTTTTCCTTGCATCTGCATCCTCTAATTGTGTTAGTTTTATTAATCTACACACTATCTGGTTTAAAGTTCTATGTCCTGTTCTAGCTAAGTTTTTCATAAAGCCTAACTTGTCCTCAATACGAAAAGTTGATAAAAATGGAAGAGGCCCGAAATTTTCAACATCTGCTGATACATGCAGTAAATTATGAACGTTAATTGTTAAATGTGTTCGACTATAAACTGTGCTATATTCTAATACAAATTGTTCGTGCAACTGACCAGCAAATATCCAATATTGTTCAAATAATCTTGAAGAGAATAAATTTACCGCAATGAAAAAAAGCTTATGGTGCTCATAGGCTACATCTGATATTCTGTTTTTTAACAAAGGTATGCTAACGTGATGTAAAAATGCTGACAATTCGGACCCCTTCCAAAACCCTAAATATTGTAATGCCCTAGGCTTACGATGTATCTCTGGCGGGTATTCGATCCTGACTAAAATATTCGAAATTTCTAACTGCTCCTGTTTTGACCACTTCGGAAAAGGGTGTAAAGCACCAGTTGTAAAACCTTTAAGTAATTTTTTTTCTATTCCTAGTGCGAACAAGTGAAGGTCATCGGCTATCGTTGTTTGTGTTACAATGTCTACTTCATCTATGTCTAATAATGGCGTATAATATTTTTGGTGTTTCACGTAGTCTCCGTTTCTAAATTCTTTGTCAGTGCGAACTTCAGCTGTTCCTTCATAAATTGTTTTGGTTCCGTCATGGCTGCCAACTATTTTGCACTTTATACATGCTTCCAGCCCAGGAGGATACGTCACTCCTAAAAATATATAATAAATTTGCTGTTACTTTCTGCTTCCCTTTGAAAATTCTCATTTCGTACAATTAAGTTACTTATTGTATCATTCTTACCTTTGATGAACGCACGAGCTGGTGTATCTGCTACAATAGCTTTCAGGCAAAAGTCGTTAGAAATTCCGTTGAAATCAATGCCTTGCACCAGTACGCGGTTGATATCATCCACTAAAGGCCGGAGAAACCCTTCCAAATAGCTCGGTTTTGTCGCACTACAAAATACACCCAGCACCATGATTGGCAGTGCTGGTAGATTAACTATGTGCATTAATATAGACTATAGCTGCGTTGGGCCACTATTATGCATCGGAAGTCCATTTACCGCAATATTTGCTTCTATCAATCTGATGACTGGTGGTACAGATCTAGAACGAAAAAGTAAAACAAAAATTACCACGTGTTCATTCCAAACAGTTATATTATTCTTACCGATAATATTGTTGGAGAGTGCTTTGTATTCCTTGGTACCAAAGCTGCCCTTCTCCAACGGCCGTAAAATGTCTCTCCACCTGTTTCGGAGTCTTCAGTAGCGTCTTTGCACACCTAGGAAGAGAAATATTTGTAGTTTCACGAGTCAACACCAGCAAATCACTCAATGCAGAATGCGTTATTTTATGAGTTAAAGCCCATATCCTAAGCCTGCTAGCATAAGCATTGCCTTCGGGGGCTTCATCAGCATAAAAATACTCATCCTCATTGACTTCGTCCTCCAATTCGCCTTCACTCCAATCGTCTTCCAACACCGAGCAATCAGCGTCTTCATCGTGATCAGAAACGTAATCCGCGGCTTCTGATTCCATGGGTATATCGGCAACTTCCACGGCATCCGGCTGCACATTCCCGTATGATGAAGCTGTAATGTGTTATAATATTAAATAACAAATTATTGCTCTGCTTGCATTCTCCATGATTCATACAATTTCAGCACAAACATAACTTACCTTGTTGATCGACACCGCTGCTTGTTCCCGGAAGATTTTCCTCTTCCCATTCCTTTTCAAAGCGCTCCCAAATTGCTATGGCACGCTTGCTCGCCACTCCACTTTTCTTCAAGCGTTTAGAAGGATCCATTTTCACTTGGTTTTATGCAAAACAAATAAAAAAAACAACTTTAAGTTCGAAGCAAAAGAAATCACTTTCATCCGTTTCCAACACCAGTTTGTTTTGATTTGAAAATGCACCCGCAGCTCTTGACGTTTACACACACCACCATACATTTGATGCTCTTCCGCACGGATCGAGCAGATTTTTACCCTTCTCCCCCTGTTTTGTCCACATTTCGCCTGACAATTTCTACTTGGGTAGGCAAACACTCGAGCATTTGTTACCAACTTAGACAGACAAAACTATTTCCCGTAAAAAACCTTATGAAAAGCCGTCGTTCCCACCACGCGCTCTCTTCTCTTTTCGTTCTCATCCGCTCCTGGACGTGCTCCCGTAACCTGCGTTACTTGTGATCATATAAAATTGTATTTAGTGACATCTCGGAAATCAAATAAAAAAGTGGTTTACCCATTTTTCCCCTAGGTAGCCAAAACTTTGTTGCTGTAGCGCGACAAATCAACGGAATGCAATCGACCAAAACATAAACATACCGATCCGAACCCATTCCAAGGCATTGCCGGTCAATCGGCGTCATAATACCGACTCCAAACCAACAAGCCACCAGATTTTGATTGGACAATTGCAGCACCATACGCGTATCGTAATAAAAAAAATCCAGAATCCTCTTTTGTATGAATTTAATTTAAGTTTTGTTTCCACTTGCGTCTGCTAGCTGAATTGGAAAGAAATGTGCTACATATCATACGCACGTTTGCTTCGATCGTGTGTCTTTTAAATATCCCTAACAGCAGAACCGGTCTCATGGTACAGTCGTCAACTCGTACGACTTAACAACATGCCCGTCATGGGTTCAAGCCCCAAATAGACCGTGCCGCCATACGTAGGACTGACTATCCTGCTATGGGGGGAAATCAATAAGTCACTGAAAGCCAACCCCACAAGTGTGTTGGCAGGCCTTGACCGGCATCGGTTGTTGAGCCAAAGAAGAAGAAGAAGAACAGCAGAACCGGTCGCAAAGATGGTGGTGTCAATCCAATGGTAGTGTTGTCTCTCTAGTAGCGAGGTCAAAAATGCATGGACTTTGTAGCCGCAGAGGATGAAAATGTACGCATCAGAATCAAATAGTTTTGGGGTTTCCACACGCACACACGCACACATGCATGAACGCGCGCACGCAAGCACACACGCACTCACGCACGCACACACACACGCACGCTTGCACACATGCACGAACGCGCGCACGCGAGCACGCACCCTCCACTATCTTCCCCCCCCCCCCTCCCGCACGAGCGAGTACGGATACCTTATCGGTAGAACGGCTGGTTCAGCTTTCTTGTAGCTCATCCTCATTTAAAGTGCCGGGCGGGGAAAGGGTGTCACGGCATGGTAGAGTGGACGGTCACTTTCCCCGTGCAGTAAGCGTGCGTGTATCGAGACCCGAAAACTCGAGACGGATTTCGGCACAATAAAATAAAAATTGGCATGGGCATCGAATGGTCTCATCAGCAGCGGCAAGAAATAAACCATCTGTTGGAATGTAAGGGTTATGCAACGGTCATTTTGAATTATTTGCGGTTGTTTTGTCTATTGGGAATTAAAAGTTAAATGTATTTTCTGGCAGCACTGCCGATCGACAATTTTTGATCAAGTATGTGTGCGAAAAAAGCGGAACTAGCGCATGAAACTCGATACGTGCCGGTCGTGTTCTTTTACTTTGTCTCCTTTGGCGATCGACGACGACACAACAAAACACAACGTAGGGCGTAGGGGCGTCAGGGGGGAAAGGAATTAACAAACCCAAGCGAAATTTAGGTCAAGTTATAAGCCCGTTTTGACAGCTAGGTGGAAGAAGAATCGACGAAGAAAACTGACAGTTAGTTTTCCGCGTTTGGCGAACGCTTCTAGTTCTCGAAGGAAAATTTTCATTTTAAATCACGGGCTGTGTTCTAATAAACTAAAATATTCACCCAAATTGATCTCCACCAAATATTGACCATGCAAAACGTAAACAATCCATCAATACATATACAAGCGGAAAACCATCTGTCAAAATCGGAGCCCAGGGGGGGGGATCGCCAAAAGCGCTATAACTACACCTCATTATACATTCCACCTTGGTATTTGTAAACAAAACTTGAAACGTCAAAACAATGGGGCAATATGGGTCACAACAACTGCGCTTAGGTAATGGTCTATGCCAGCGGTCGGCAAAGTCCGACCATTCAATCAACCATTCAAACATTCAATCCGGCCCGCGAAAGGATTTGACTGATTTTGAAAGATGGGAAGAAACGATTCATACACAAATTACTGAAGATCTTTTAGTATATGATATTAACCCATCGTACTTTTTCAACTTTTAATTAAAGTACTATGGAATGACGGACCGTTCAGTATGTTCGAGCTCGAGGTCAAGTGGCATGCGATTCGAAGCAGGCAGTTTGCGATTCGAACGTAGCTGGAAACAGGTGTGTAGGGATCAAGAGTGAGAGAGAGAAGTTTAGTGAAATCAGAGAGAGCGAAAAATATTGAAACATGCAAAAATGAGGATGAGAGAGGAGAGATTGGACGAAAGCATAGATAGAGATGGAAAAGGCGCGCGGAAAAGGAGACAGACGTCTACCTGTAGCTAGCGGTAGCTGGGATCAAGAGAGAGTGAACGCCGAGAGTGAATCGAGAGAGATCGTGAGATCAGGGAGAGAAGACAAGTCAGGTGACAGGCAGGAATAAAGGAGCCTCGGGTCAGTCTTGTGGTTGATCGCAACGAGATCGGTTGAGCGTGAAACAAAAAAAAAAAGAAATTAAATAAAAAAAGTTTAAAAATAATTAAAATGTGTGACGATTACGACAAGGTGTATTTGTGCAAGTAATCTGAAATAATTCCCTTTCAAAGGATGTAAAAGTAAAGAAATTATATTCCCTAGTTTTTTTTTCTACAGCCAGTCGAAAATGGCATATTTATCAGGTACACGGTCAACGAATTGCCATCAGCGAAGAAGGAAGCAGTTTGCAAACGTAAACAAACAGCTTACTATGCTCTGCCTTTCAGAAATCCAATGTTAGCGGCACACGATTCAATCGTAGTGGCACACGATTCGACCGTTGTGGAACGCGATTCAACCATGGTTGTGTTGTGGGCAGCCGTGCCGACCCCTGGACTTGCCGTGGCAGTTGCGCTGCCACTGGTCAACGTCCAGGAGGACGACAGTGTACACGCACACTGTCGCACACACTAAGCAGCGCAAGGCTTAGTGTGTGCCGAGCGCCGCTCGATTAGAGTGTGTTTGCGAGCCGATCGAGTTGGAGCTTTCGGCAGAGGCGCTCGGTGCGGCTGGTGCGCGGCTACCGCACTTGTGTTATTTTAAAGTGTATTGATTGTTTCATTTATGATCTATTTATTATTGTACGTTTATTAGTGTAATGAATAAATGGAAAAGTGTCAAACATAACAAAAATTGAAACAGTTCTTACACGTTTCAATCTACAAAATCGAATATTTTGAAGCTGTACCTTTTAGCATTATTGTGGGAACAAATACAACACCATACCCCAAGGACTGTGTATGAACGAGGTCAAATATTAGCCAAAATCGGATTGGCCATTTTGGATGCCATTTGACAGCAGAAAGCCCTTGAAAATTCATCATTCCCTCTAACATTTACTGTTACTACAGGTAAACATACTCTTCCTGGGAATTATATGTACAAATTAACGTATTTCTTGCAAAAACACCGATTTATCATTGTTATCAAAAATAAAATTTGAATCGAAAAAGGCTTATGGGGCGATGGCAACGCTGATCGGATACGATTTTATCGGATGAGATTTGACATGGGATTTGACAGATAACGTGGGACGCGCGATTTCGCCTTACGACGTTATCTGTCAAATCCCATATAAAAATTTGACAGGCCGTCCGACTAAGGCCCGTGTCTGTGCTCCATCGCATGCGATTTTATCGCACGTGCTGTCAAACGCTTTTTCGTATAATATTGCGATTATTTGGATGATTTTAATAATATAACGATTATGAAAAATTAAGTTGAGATTGTTCCTACAAAACACCACACATTTAGTTTGACCGATAAAATCGGATGCGGCGTCCGACGAAATCAATTTTTTTGATTCCGTCGTACGACGAAATCGCACGTCCGACGTTATCTGTCAAATCCCATATAAAATTTTGACAGGCCTTCCGATAAAATCGCATCCGATGGAGCACAGACACGGGCCTAAATCGCATGCGAATAAGCGTTGCTACGGCCCTTAGATGTCAAACTGCCTGTAACGAACTTTTGGCTATTTGTCAAATCGTTCTACAATACGGGACCTCATTCTTACTAGTGATGAGAATAGTTCCGAAAATTGAGGAACGGAACGAACCTGCCAATCTGGAGAAAAAGAACGGAACGCGGAACGCAGGTTCATGGGAACGCAGGATGACCTGCCATGGTTACGCTTTTTTCAGTTGCTCACTTTATGTATGGTTAACATGAAAGTATTCATTGAATATTGTATATTATATTTTTTGTGCAGTAATCACACAGTTTCAATTAAAACAAAGCTAAATAATAGTTTACTGAATGTGTAAAACTATTCTTCTACTAAAATATACCCGCTTAACTTAAGTAGCCCGCTATACAGTTCCTTTTTCATTAAGAGGTTAAGGCATTTTGTTGTTTTTGTTTTTACTAAAATTAATCATTATTCCCTTTGTATACTTCTAAATAAAGAAGTATATCAAAAATTTGTTGCAACGCATATGAAATTTTGATGCAAAATCAAAAAACTTACAAGTTTAATCGGCTTTTTAAATTTCGTATGGCCTAAATTACACTACACTGATTGTATTAATATTTCTTAATAGAAGCAGATAGCATCGAATAACATTGGTTTATATAAAATACATAGACTGTTAAGTTGTTTCTATAGAGTTGACATTATACTGCACGGTGAACTACCCGTGTGAAAGTGTCCGGTAGTGCACTTTAATTGTCCATAAGTATAGCGCTGTTTCACGGGGCGATAAACGGCGTTAAAGAAATTATTGCGGAAGGATAAACATGTCATGCATTCTCAATATTTAGTTGCACAAAGAAGATCTAAGGTAAAAATTCAAACGAGTTCATTGGAGATGCATGCGCAACGAAGCAGCTTAGCACCAGACACATAGCAATTAATTGACTACCACAATGCAGTCCAAATAACGCACCTATACTGATAACATCCATATTGCAGAAGAGAAACATTTCATTCATTGCGCTTAACGCTAGTGCAGGATTGTCTCTTTAAATTTTGGCGATTAGCTTCCCACCAATCACAAACCTCTATCCTGGCTTCACGGCTCAGGTGTTGTACCGTTATCTCTTTGACTGGGAGAGTACGGCCGGCGCTGTTATCACTTACATAGACAGAATGTGTGTGTGTGTGTGTGTGTGTGGTGTGTGTGTGTGTGTGTGTGTGTGTGTGTGTGTGTGTGTGTATGTGTGTATGTGTGTGTGTGTGTGTGTGTGTGTGTGTGTGTGTGTGTGTGTGTGTGTGGTGTGTGTGTGTGTGTGTGTGTGTGTGTGTGTGTGTGTGTGTGTGTGTGTGTGTGTGTGTGTGTGTGTGTGTGTGTGTGTGTGTGTGTGTGTGTGTGTGTGTGTGTGTGTCCATACTAGATAGAAGCAAAAGAGAACGCCGTTCTTTACCGGAACGAAAAGAACACTGAAAGAAACAGATTCAGATTTTATCTGCTTCCTTTGTACGTACCAAATCGGCCCATCGTATGAAAGAGAGCAGATGATCGTGCGTTCCAGACTGGATCGAAAAGAACGCTGAGAGAAACAGGTTTAAATTGAACCGGCAAACCGGCTCACCAATCCAAAGAGAGTAGAATGTCGTGCGTTCTAGGATCGCAAAGAGCACTGAGAGCATCCGGCCCAGCACAGATCGCCGAGAACGCAGAGAGCAGCCGGTTCAAATCGGATCGATAAGATCGTTGATAACAGTCGGTTCAGGTCGGATCGCAAAGAACGGTGGGAGCAACAGGTTCAGTTTGAACCTGCTTGGGTTAAAAATAAGGATCGCGGTCCGGATGCTTGAATGCTGAAACGGATCGCACCTGGCAGGTTCGGAACGCAACGCGCATCACTAATTCTTACACAATCCTTGACCATACCCTCACCGAGCGTCATATGTCAAAAGCATCTATCCATTTTGCCCCAAGCGTAACTGGCCATTTTTCCCCACGTGAAGCATTTTTCTATATTTAAAATATTAGTAAAAATACACATTCAATGGCCTTGCTCTCTTCAGACAAATTGTATATTAATATCATATCTTCATAAACATACCATGTAAATAGCATCCCTGTTATACTGTTTTAAGCTTATTTTCGAAGTGGCAAAAATTACATAAATATGCAAAAGCTTATTTTAGATTTTCCTGTTTTTTGTTATTTAAGGAATATAACACTTACATGATGTTCATAAAACACTCCAATCAATACATTTCGAGCACTGGAATGTATCTTTGCTGTGAAATCATGCCTAAATAAAAGGTGCCCATTTTGCCCCACTCACCCATATCGCCCCGCTTTCCCTTCTGAATGAGAAAGACCAAATTTGCCATAGGCACAGGAGAATTTGAATTTTATGATTATTTGTTTTAAATATTTTTTTCAGATTGTTGGATTCGACTAAACACATGTGACGTTTATCGAAGAGAGTATCAATGATTATCTTATCGTCGCTCAGATAACGCATGTATTTGATTTAAGCGAATAGTAAGTATCATCTCCCTAACATTGTTTTACAATTTACAACTGTTTTTTCCAATGATGAACATCAGATGATCTTGATGGTGTAGCATCTTGTATCCACATCTATTATTTTATTCCGGCCGCTTTTCGCTGTGCTTTCTGGTATGTTCTTCAGCATTTTTTGTAAATTTTTTCCTATCTTTTAAAAATTCTTCCGCCAGGTCTGCACGTAAAGGATGTTCAGGTTCGGGATCATTGACCAACTCTATTAACGCCTGAATAACTAGAATGAAAAAGATAATTTATTTATTTCCCTTCTGTAATCTCTAATTTTAATAAACTTACTAACCTTGGTCTGTTTTTGTTGCCGGTTTCCAATTTTCGGCACTTATAATCGGAAGACAAACTTGACCCTTTTCATCAATATTTGGGTGATATATTTTGGTTTTAAACGAAATCTTTGGTGGTTTAAATGGGTATTCGGCTGGAAAATTTATCTCTATTCTAAAAGCTCCTTTGTTATAGGGGACGTTATCCTTAAGTAAAGATAGAAAAAAAAACATTATTGGTTTTATAAACAAGTAACGTCGCCAAAACAAGCCAGTACTGCTGGCAATGGCAATGCTAAACCGTCGTCAAGCTTAAATTAAAAATAATTTAATGTCAGATTTGTATAGCCCATGATTTGTGAGGTATGTACAGTGGCTTACTGATAAATGGAACACGTGAGTATCAGATGATTTCCCGGAAAATATCCTTTATGAACAATTCATTATGAAGCCTTACGATGATCTGCTAGAAATCTCAGAATGTATTAAACATAATTTTTTAAAAAAAATACACAAATGACTCTTCCAAGTAATGCCTTTTTAACAGTGTGCGCCGCAAACAGAAATGTGATGACACGCCAGAGAATGAATGGCGAACGAGATCATACTAAAATATTCATAAAAAATGAGGGCATATGCACAAAAAAAGTTGCGTCATTAAGGCCGACATAAAGGGCATTGTCCGTACTCGCCTGTAATAATTTTAATTATCACTAACGCATCTGTTGGCGACCAGCGCAAACTAGAGGTCGGTATAATTTATGTGTCAAAATTATTCATTTTGTTGTCTCATCAAGTTTCGAACAGGCAATCAATATGCCGTTTGAAATGTTGATCAACGTCCATAAAATATTACTAATTCGGCCGTCGAATGTTGTTGGACAAATCGTCATTCAAACAATGCGCTGGGCAACATTTATCCCTAGCTTTCAATCTCTATCCATCGTTGGATAAAACTATAGCCTCCTCGACCCAAAACGCTTTTTGACAGATAAATTATACCAGCCTCTAGCTTCCACCCGCCAAAGCTAAGTGGCGTACGCGTTCACAAAAATAACACTAGCCAGTACGGACATTGTCCCCCGCCCTTAAGATTTTAAAATAATTCAAATAATTTAAAACGTTTTTAAGAAACCTGGCCGAAATGAATAAGTCATTACGTAAGAATTAAAAAAACCCATCAAGTACAGTCATTATCCGATATACGCTATCGTACGGGACCGAGCGCAATAGCGTATCTCGAGTTTTCGCGTATAGCGGATTCCTATGGAAAAATAGTTTACACTACCGGTTCGAGGGTTGAAAAATATCGCCACAGAGTTTTGCATTAAAGTTTTTTGTTATACAATAGGTATCTTTTGCACAAATTTAATGAAAAATGCATTAAGAACATTAACGAAATTCAAAAAGAACATAACATATTTCAAAAAATCAAAATATTTGCAAAAAACACATGGAGCTGTCAAATTTAGAGGAATCGCGTACTGCGAATTCGCGTATATCGAGTATCGCGTACTGCGGATAATTGCTGTAATATTAAATGTGTAAGGTAACAGAACATTTCTCTTGCCTTATTACACGTTCGAGAGGTATTTTGTGCCAAAGTCTAAGTTTGATACGGACGTCACACGAAGCGTAAACTCAAAAAGTTTACGCTTGATTTGTATGGGAGAGTGTAAACTTCCTGTCAAAAGATTATAGGGTTGTATGGCTGAAATTAAGTTTACGCCAAAGTTTACGCTTCGTGTGACGTCCGTATGACAGATAAATGCCAAACGAGAAATGACAGTATTTTCCTCCGTCTAATAAGGCCTTTAAGGCCGGGGTACAATGTCCGTACTCGCTATAATTGCATGCGACAGAGTGTGTACCCAACCCTTACCAGTAAAGCTTACCCCAGACGTGACGGACTAGTTTGCGGCTACAAATAAAAGCTACCGCCGACTGCCAAACTAGTCGCCGTTCGTAGCCCGTATACTTCGGGTAATGTGGTTATATTATACGGATGGGCTTATCCCGAAAAATTTTACATCCCTGCTGTACGATAATGAAATAAAGGCGATTTAAGTAAAGTCCTTACCTTCTTTCAGCATCAAAATAAGTTCAAGACAGTTATAAAACACGATAGTTAGAAGTGTACAACGACACTAAGGGCGGTGGCAACGCTTATCGGATGCGATTTTATCGGACGAGATTTATATGGGATTTGACAGATAACGTCGGACGTGCGATTTTGTCGTGCAGTGTAAATGCACGCTGCTCAACAATATTCAATAACATACTCACCCACACTCGAGGGTGGAGACTAGGGGAACCATCTTCTATAAGTCAACCCAGATCCTGGCATACGCTGATGATATAGACATCATTGGTCTGCGGCTCTCCTATGTAGCAGATGCCTACCAAGGGATCGAGCAGGCGGCAGAGAACCTCGGATTGCAGATAAACGAGGCAAAGACCAAACTGATGGTGGCAACATCAGTGGGCCCGCCAACAAATAATCAGAATCTACGTAGGCGTGACGTGCAGATAGGTGAACGCACTTTTGAAGTCGTCCCACAATTCACCTATCTGGGATCAAAGGTCAGCAACGACAATAGCATGGAACCTGAGTTGCGCGCAAGGATGCTGGCTGCCAACCGGTCATTCTACAGCCTGAAAAAGCAGTTCACCTCAAAGAACCTGTCGCGACGGACGAAGCTGGGACTATATAGTACCTATATAGTACCAGTACTCACATACGCCTCTGAGACATGGACACTGTCCAAATCTGACGAAACCCTCTTAGCCGCGTTCGAGAGGAAGATGCTCAGAAGGATACTTGGCCCCGTATGTGTGGAAGGACAATGGAGGAGCCGTTATAATGACGAGCTATACGAGATGTACGGCGACCTCACTGTCGTACAGCGTATAAAGCTCGCCAGGCTCCGGTGGGCTGGCCATGTTATACGCATGGAAACGGACGACCCAGCCCGTAAAGTCTTTTTAGGCCGTCCACAAGGACAGAGGAGGCGTGGTAGGCCCAAATTGAGGTGGCAAGATGGCGTGGAGGCGTCCGCCATTAAGCCCGGGATAACGGACTGGCAGACGAAGGCGCGAGACCGTGAGCGGTTTCGGACACTCCTGAGGCAGGCCAAGACCGCAAAGCGGTTGTAGCGCCGGATAAGTAAGTAAGTAAGTACTCACCCACACTATCAAGCGACCGCCCCTTCATGTGGCTAACCATTTCTTTAGCTTTTCTACAGTGTAGTTGTCACATCGTTCGGGATAAGCTTGTATATTAGGGCCCTGGCAACGCTTTTTCAAATGCAATTTTATCGGACGGCCCAAGGACCGTAAAGATATCAGGTCAAGTTATAAGCCCGTTTTGACAGCTAGGTAGAAGAAGAATCGACGAAGAAAACTGACAGTTAGTTTTCCGCGTTTGGCGAACGCTTCTAGTTCTCGAAGGAAAATTTCCATTTTAAATCACGGGCTGTGTTCTAATAAACTAAAATATTCACCCAAATTGATCTCCACCAAATATTGACCATGCAAAACGTAAACAATCCATCAATACATATACAAGCGGAAAACCATCTGTCAAAATCGGGGGGGATCGCCAAAAGCGCTATAACTACACCTCATTATACATTCCACCTTGGGACGGCCTGTTAAATTTTTATATGAGATTTGACAGATAACGTCGGAAGACGAAATCGCACGTCCGACGTTATCTGTCAAATCCCATGTCAAATTTCGTCCGATAAATAGCAACCGATCAATGTTGCCACTGCCTTTATACCCACTTTGCGAATCACAATCGAATCCACTCCTGTCATACGTCCGTCCAATATGGCCATGTGACAATTCGCGCGTTCTATAATCCGAAATAGGCACGAACTCTCGACATACTCGCGAACTTGACAATTTAAATGACATGTGGCCTAACAAACAATGTTAATATGTTTTAAATACAATTGTTTACTAGTGTTGCAAACAATTACATTAGGTAAAACAATTGAAACATACCTTTTTTACCATGTTATTTATTTTTGGTTTCAACGCGTAACCGAATAAGTTCGTGTTGCGTTCACAACATGCAGCGTGCACGAGCAGTACGAACTGCCTGATTTCATAAATTTGAAAATGAGCAAAGTTCGTCAAACGCGGGAATTGTCATATTCGTCCAGTGTGAAAGAGTTCTAAAAGTAAGGCTCAGCCCTCTGCGTTGCCGTATTACAGGGTTTTCCAGGGGTTCTCATAGTTGTGGGACACTTCCTTGACTCTTTCTTATGCGAAATGAACTTCATATGATGGAAATTGGACTCTATGGCACCTTTTTTGGACAGCTCTTATTGGAAATTCCTATTGGATTTGTCCAACAAGGGTGCTATAGAGTCCAATTCACCTTACATTAAGTTCATTTCACGTAAGAAGCAGTCAATAAAGTGTCCCACAGCTATGAGAACTCCTGGAAAACCCTGTAATACACGATGCGCAATCTCAGATTGCGCATACAGGCGGTCCCCGAGATACACGGTTAATGGGGACCGAAAACGGCCGCAAAATACCGCGTATCTCGAATTTCCGCGTAAGTCGAATCTCGTGATTTCCAGCCAAAATATCACTAATTTTCGTGAAATTTTGCAAGTAGGGGGTGGTTTTAGCCACCAAATTAATTATTTGGTATGATTCTACTGAATTGAACAGGTTTAAACGATTTGAAATGGTATTTCACATTCGATCAATACGGAAATTATTTGGTATTTCACAATGGATTTGTCAAATTAGTACAATTTGCTCAAAGAACTGTCAAATTTGGAAAACCGCGTATCTCCGAATCTGCGTATAAGAGGTACCGTGTATCTAGGGGACCGCCTGTATATTCGTTTTATCATATGTCAATGACATATGTCATTTCGCATAGCCAACCCTGAGCTATAAACGTCATTTCTATACAATTTCAGATTGCGCCAAGATTGCGCATAAATTTTCAAAATTATATGTCCGAGATATATATTTTTTTGACAGATAAATATATCAAACCGATCCGTTTGACAGATAAATATATGCGCAATCTGAGATTGCGCATCGTTTATTGATACGGTTACATTGAAGAAGCGGTACAGGTAAAAATAAGGCTCAGGCCTCTACGTTACATTGGAAAACATTCCTTATATTAGCCAGCATCGCGAATAAATAAACTCATTTTAACAGTCTTTCAAAGATAATTTTGGTTTTTCCAATTTCAATGGAACGAACATTCCTGTTAAAATAAACGATCCAAATCCAAAATCTGTAAAATAGAGAGGTCGAATCATCCACAACAGTTGATCAAAAACCGTGAAAAAGTTTTGACAGTCACATGAAAAAGCTTCAATCGTTTCATCGCAGCATACATTGAGGATTTAGTTGTGGTGCATGCCATGGATTGTCATTTTTGTTAATTTTTACCACATTTTTCATTTGTTCTATTTAAAAAAGTGGACGAATATCAAGAAAAGAGAGAAATAAAGTGCAGTTATCGATTAAAACAAGAGCAGTGTCCAAAATTATTACGAAATCATGTGCATCTCAAGAGGTCGATAGCATAGAGTCTAAGTGTACTGATCGTAATATGAATGTACAGTATACGCTTGGTAATCCGCACGCTCGATAATCCGCACTTTTGATAACTTAAGTCATGAGGTGAACAGTGTTTGATCAAAAGTAGTGAACTATGTAGTATTCTCGACTTACGCGGATTCGGAATTACGCGGTTTTCAGTTTGCTTCATGCATTGGTCAATGCAGTATAAACCGCATTTTTGATAAAAAATTAAATCCACTTGCAAGCGAATAATATAGGAAAATTCTGCACGAATCGTATCAAATAAATGATAATGTGTATTAAAGTACCAAATTTATTAATAAAAACCAAGTACCGTCTTTCCCCGAGTCACGCGAAAAATGCGTTCCGGAGACATTCGCGTAACTCGGATTTTCGCGTAAGTCGAATATCAGGTTTTACAGCCAAATATACTTGATTAATAATGATTTTTGATTGAATAAATTGAAATGTATTACTTATTTAATGCAATTGGTGTAGACAATTCGGTTATTTATCACTTTATAGTGATTTGAAACTTTTAGAAAACTTGAAAATTATTTTTCATTTGGCAATTGAACGAGAAAATTGTACTGATGTCAAATCAGTACAGTCAAATATGAACTGTCAAAAATAAAAATTCGCAATACTGGAGTGTCGCGTAACTCGGAGAACGACTGTAATCAATTATATTTTCGATGAAAACCCCGAAATTCGACTTAAACGGATATATTCATATATCCGGATTCCTCGGGAAAACACAAACCGCGTAACGCGGCAACATACAGTACGACGATTTTAATTTTGAAAGATAAAAGTTGCGAAGTATTTCGAAGATGAAAGTTGCGAAAAGAATTCGAAGTATTTTTTGCAATTTCGATGCTGGTAAACGTTACAGGGGCGGTCCCGTGGTAAAGTCGTCAACTCGAACGACTCAATAACATGCCCGTCATGGGTTAGAGCCTAGAATGAACCGTGTCCCCGTAGCAAGGTTTGACTATCCGGCTGCGTGGTAATGAATTAAGTCTCGAAAGCCTGTATAGGTCGGCATGTCCGCGTAGGACGGTACGCCAACTAGAAGAAGAACAACCGTTACATACACATTTCCAAAGATTCCACAACTACTCGATCTGGAATATCTATATCGTGTAAACGGCTTTTGGTGTGAAAATTAATACATTATCGAACATTATTTGAAATAAAATACACAATTTCGTAGATTCCGACTCTTCGATTGCGGTTATAAACATCATATTCACAGATATTTGACATACGACTATTTCGACATACACCGAGACTGCAGGTGAGAGATGACTGTGAGAGAATTGACAATCAGTTTCTCACGCCGGTGTGTGTACAGCAATTACACGCAATACGCGATACTCGATATACGCGAATTCGCAGTACGCGATTCCTCTAAATTTGACAGCTCCATGTGTTTTTTGCAAATATGTTATGCTCTTTTTGAATTTCTTTTATGTTCTTAATGCATTTTGCATTGAATTTGTGCAGAAGATACCTGTTTTATAACAAAAAACTTTAATGCAAAACTTTGTGGCGATATTTCAACCCTCGAACCGGTAGTGTAAACTATTTTTCCATAGGTATCCGCTATACGCGAAAACTCGAGATACGCTACGCCCGTACGATAGCGTATATCGGATAATGACTGTTTAAGCTCCGAAAAGCGCATGCTGTCAGTTATTTTCTCAGCTGATTTCTCGTTGTAGGTAGAAACGCTCTGAGACATTTTTTCGGTCCCAAATGCAGTCGTTTTTTGGGGCACACCTGTACAGGCGTACTTCGAGTTACGACCCCCTCGAGATGCGACGATACCAAAGTGGGTATAGGGACTAGGTGGGCTTATAGGTTTGGCGGGAAGGCCATATTGGACGAACGAATGACAGGAGGGGATTCGATTATGATACGTAGTTTTTCACCCACACTACGAGACATCGAAACAGCCATTGAAATTCACACGCATACATCAACAAATGATCGAATCCCCTCCTGTCATTTCGTTTTCATTTTTCTACAGCACGGCTGTCAAATTGTTCGGGATAAGCCCACCTGTATAATTAACCCACTTTGGACGATACGATGATTTAGATTTTGACAGTTAAAATTTGTGATTGACAAGAAATTAATGTATTTTTTTTTAATTTCTGAACTGATAACCGTTACACACATTTCCAAAGATTCCACAACTACCCGATCTTGGGTATTTATATCGTGGAAACGGCTTTTGTAATAAAATTAATATATTATCCAACATTATTTTGAATAAAATACACAATATCAACTCTGCAATTTCGGTTATAAACTTTATATTCACAGATATTCGACATACGACTATTTCGACTTACACCTTGCTTTGGGACATTTTTTCGGTCCCAAATACAGTCGTATCTCGGGGGACACCTGTGTATATATATACAGGTATTTCCAGATATACGCTATTCATCCGGACCGGAGGTAATAGCGTATCTCGAATATTAGCGTAAATCGAATTTCGGGATTTTCAGTCAAATTATTGCTAATGATAGTAAATTTTTGTTTGAAATGGTAGGTTTTAGCCACTAGATAAGTAATTCAATCTGATTTAAACAGAAGATTACAATTGTGTACCTTTTAAATTAGATTTAATGTTCGAAAACAGGAGAATTTTACTTGCATTTGACATTTGATGTGTCAAATCAGTAAGGGCCCGCTACGTGAATCGAAAAGTCAAAAAGTTTTCGTCAAACTCAAAAGGGCGACAAGGAGGGGGGGCAGGCGAAAACTTTACGTCAAAAAGATTTCAGCTCTGAGAGCTGACACCTCATCCGAAATCTTTTGGACAGGAGCCCGTAAACTCAAAATGACCGCATTGTAGATGTGAAAAGGAAAAATATGATCATTATCACAACTAAACAATCGTGAAGTCACGCGTATAACCCGGCAGTCAACCCCTCTCTACATAATAAAAGAGTATCTATATTCATTAGGTGAAAATTGTTCACAAGTTTTCGCTTGGTTCATATGAGAGTGGTTATGTGTGCACGGTGGTACACAAAACGCGGCTACACGACCCGGAAACTTTTTGACGTAAAGATTTTAGATTTTGTGTTTTTGGGTCGTGTAGCGAGGCCTGTACAATTTGCTCGAAGAACTGTCAAATTTATAAAGTAGCGAAAAGGTATTCCCCGATAAACGCTGATAGGCCCGCGTCTGTGCTCCATCGGATGTGATTTTATCGGAAGGCCTGTCAAAATTTTATATGAGATTTGAAAGATAACCTCGGACGTGTGATTTCGTCGTACGACGGAATCAAAATTTTATGATTTCGTCGGACGCCGCATCCGATTTGATCTATCAAACTAACAGGCCTATTATTTTACTCGAATGACATTCGATTCCGTCGGAAGCACTCGAGTCGAGCGGGAGATAAATTTGTACAGTTTTCGCCATTCGAATCGATGATTTCGTCGACATTTTTGTTCTAGCATCCGTGTGTTAGACAGTTGGTCGAAGCAACCGGCGGTGGGAGTGAGTGTAAACAAACGGATCCAGCACTTCTTAAAATCATTTTTCCCGTAATTTTGTTGGAAATGAAGTAAATATGAGTGATGAGAGTGTTGATAAACTTATGGTAAACTTAATTACACACGTAGACAGTGGCTTAAATTCTTTGTAAGATTAAATTTGCGCGTTTCCGACAGCTTGAGCTGTCGGCAGAAAATCTCTCGAATGCACCTTCTTGTTCGAGCAATACAGTACCGATTTTTACTTCGTCGACTCGAATCTGCCGATGAGTTACTCGAAGCGGAACGTCACTAGCAAAACGATACGAAAATGAACATAATGAACGTGTGAGTGAATCTTCTCGAATGTCGAACGCAATATAATAGGCCTGTAAATGTGTAGTGTTTTGTAGGAACAATCCCAACTTAAGTTTTCATAATCGTTATATTAATAAAATCATCACAAATAATCACAATATCATACGAAAGACTGTTTGACAGCACGTGCGATAAAATCGCATGCGATGAAGCACAGACACAGGCCCTTAATGCAGACCGGGAGCAATAGCGTATCTCAAATATTAACTTAAGTCAAATTTCGAGGTTTTCAGTCAAATTGTAGCTAATTTGCTTGAAGTGATAGATTTTAGTCACTAAATTAGTTATTTGATCTTATTACAACTGAAGATAAAAAATTTATACCTTTTGAAATGATTTATGAAATTCGACCAAAAAGGAATTTATTTTGCATATGACATTCGATGTGTCAAACTAGTACAATCTGCTTAAAGAACTATTAAATTTAGAACATAGCGTACAGCGAAATCGCGTATATCGAGTGTGGTGTTTATTGGAGAATCCCTGTAGAAATAGTCTCCCGTGGTTCCTCTTCTAGGTGCTTCTATGGTTAAAACCACATTACATTGCCATTACATACCCAATTACATACAAATTTGGTATATTTTGACTGAAAATAGCGCTATTCGACTAAAGCGGTTTCCTCTCGGTCCCCATTAATAGCGTATCTCGGGGACAGCCTGTATAGTGAAGTTGCATGTATCGGGGAATGTGCGTGTGTTTTTTTTTTTACAACGAAGGGGAATCCTCGAAATACCCTTTGAGCCACTTCCTTTGGGTGTATGTGTGTGTAATTGGAAATATAATTGTACATATAATAAAACTAGAATAATACAAAAAGCAAACTCCCAGGTTTGCTTCACAAGCACAATCCTTACCGGTACAATCAATCCCGTCCAAAGGAGTAAATTTGTTTCATCTACAAGAATGTCACGAAACGATTTCATGCCTGACGATCGGATGTCTGCCAGTTCCTACAAGAGTTGCCGAACAGGAAATCAGATGAAAAAAGAGCCACAGAACCATTACATAGAACATTTCGGTGGATGTACAACTACATGTTACTAGTAGAAAAAAATCATGTTGTTAACATAGCTAAAATTATAACACAACAACAAAATTTGTACTATTCGTAATGTATTGAACTATTTAATTGAGTGTAAGTTTATTAATCACATAACTGATAACTTTAATAGGCCGCACTAAGCCCTCATTCCTATCAATATCATTAATAACTATTGTTTTATTATGTTTTCTACTATACACTTCTACGCCCACGAAATATCAGAAAGTAATTCTACAAAAACCAACTTACTTTTTGCAATCTTCGTGTGGCTGCCATTTTGCTAAGATATATTAAATAAGAGTTGTTATTTCCTGTTAGGCAGCTATATTATCATCAAATTGAAAGATTCAACCTAATGGTGATTTATATCAACTAAGACATTCCCAATGAGCAGGCCCAAAGTCCATTTACCAATCGAAGTGACATTTTGTAAAATAATAACCCAAGACAAATTCGAGCAGTCTGCGAGCTCACAGAAATCCTCGCAATCAGAATGGGTATAAAGGGCTTATTAGATGCAGGAAAATACTGTCAAATCTCGATTGGCATTTATCGGTCAAACTAAGACTTCGGCACCAAAATATCTCTCGTACCTGTAATAAGGCAAAATAATTGTTCTGTTACTTTTACATTTATTATTTAATTTATTAATTTTCTTGGCTTTATCCGAAAGAATCATGCGTTGTTTTCCATTTCTGAGGCCCTTTTCAGTTTTTAGTTTGTAGGCGGAAATTGAAGCCTGTCAGCTGTTTGCATTGTATAGCAGTTTTCGAGCAACAAACTAAGTCGATATAATATACAATCTGATTTATCCTAAGCTGTATATATTAAGAAGCCTGATTTTTATCGCTTCTGCTTCTGAATGGAGATTTTAAGAGTGTTTTGTATATTCGTCAGGCAACAAGAAAGCTTGTTTGAGCAAAAGCTTTCATCCTCCTTTCAAAAAGTGATGTTCAAATTTGGTTATAAAAACATGCTATGAGACCAACTGGACCACCTACAATTTAATTCTAGATTCCATCACCTGATCTCTTAAATGCACCTTGGAATAAATGAAAACCTTTTCAAGTAGGTACTTGAATCTAATTTAAGCTTCGAAGCTAGAATAATCTAGACTGCAAATTGCAGGCCAGTTTTATGTGTGGTTTTGTATGAAGTGTTTACATGATTTAAGCCTCCAACTGTCAAACTCCGTACAAAAAGCTGACTAGAATCGTGAAGGGCCCCAAAAATGGAAAAAACATGAAAAATGTGAGGTTCATGCTTCAGATATGCAGCATGTAAATAAAACAAGAAAATATTACAAACTAAGTCAAATAGAATATGAATATGAATGAATCGAAACTGTGAAATACAAATAAAACATAAATAAAAAAGTCTATATGTTTCATCATTCGCATTGAATCCAAATTTGCAACCTTATGTTAAAAAAATATTGCTTAAAATACATTTTGATAAGAAAATGTGTATCTTGATTTAAAAAAAACAATACTTAGGGGACAGAAACATCAAATAATAAAAATAACAAAAACAATTATAAGTGATAGAAATTGTAGAAAAACGTGCTTTGCTTCGAGATGTGAAATGCAGTGATTACCATTTTATTGAATTTAAATGCTAAGATAAATATTTTCAGAAGAAGGAAGACCTAAGGCAGAATATTACCACAATTGGGGCCCTTTCCGTTGTGAGTTCGTAGGCTGAAATTTCAGCCTGTCAGCTGTTTGCATTGTATAGCAGTTTTCGGGCAGCTATCTAAGTGTGTATAATATACAGGTGGGCTTATCCCAAGGTGTATAAATTTAGAAGGCTGTTTTTATCGCTTCTGTTTATGAATAAAGATTTTGAGAGTGTTTTGTGTGGTCATCAAGCCTTCAGAAAGCTTGTTTGAACAAAAGTTTTTACCCATCCTGTTAAAAAGTGATATTCAAATTTGGTTTTATAGACATTTTACGAGACCACCTGGACTACATACACTTTGGTTCCAGATTCCACCACGTCATCTCTTTGATGCACCTTGGGGTAAATATAAACAACACTGTGTTTTCGAGCAGGCACTCGAATCTAATTCTAGCTTTGAGGCTAGATAATCTAGACTGAAAATTGCAGGCTAGTTTTTGTGTGGTGTTGTATGGAGTGTTTACATGATTTCAGCCTCCAATTGTCAAACTCCATACCAAAAACTTACTAGAATCGTGAAGGGCCCCATTATTAGAATTCACATGAGCTTCCAGTCAGACAGCCTTCTGTTAATTTACCCATTCGAAAAGTTCTGTGTCTGTCATGACAGTAATTTAAGAGCAATGTAGCGGTACGAAGTGTTGTCGTTTGTTGCAGTAAAACGATATAAATAAGAACAAAAAAAAAGATTGTCTTAATGATCTTTTAGTGGAAGAAGACGTCAAGGTGTTCAAAACATATAAATGTAAAAAAAGCCGAGAAATTGCGTTCATTAGTGCTATTTGTGCATCACCTCCGAGTGAAGCGGACGTTCAAGTCGAGTTTGCTAAAAAAATACATTGTAATCGTGTGTAAAAGATAAAGAAGAAGATTGAATTTAACCATTAATCTGTTATATAATAAATTTCGTGTTATTTATAAACAATTTGGCCGAAAAAATTTAAAACAAAATAGAGGACGGAATAGGATCTGTAAAAACTGCTCGAATGGGGAAATTAACGACTGTTAATTTACCATTAAATTACTCTTAAATTACCGGTAATTTAGCGGTAAGATAGGGGTAAATTAAGTCCGATTTGTCCAAGGTTGTTTAAAATATCAGATGGTGGATAAGTGTATTTGGGGGGTCGCCATATTTGAGGGACTTTACGTCATTTTAAAACCGTTATCTAATGGTTTTCGCACAAAAAACTTAGCAAATAGAACAGACTTCTTTGTTATTATGTGAATTTTTGTGTGTATTGATTTTATCGAAAAAATGTGAAATATGAAAAAAGATTTGATATTTTTTTATGCACGAAATGTAAAATCATGTGTGTAAGAGTTCTAATCTCACGTAAATTGTCCTTGCGGCTCGTAGATAATGAGGAATTAATGTGAAATTTGAAAAATAATGATTTCTCAGTTTTTATCATCAAAAATGTTGAAAACACAATGAATAATAGAATAAATTTACGGAATAACACAAAATAACACATTTTAATCCATTTTTAAATGCTAACTAAGAACTCGCCAAGTTCAAAATATATTTTTAAAGAATATTTAATCGAAAAAATGGGGTGGATAAACTATATGAACAAATTTAACAAATGTAAACAAAGTTTGAATCTTGGGGACCTTAAGTCAAGTGACGAATTGTCAAAATGCACTACCCAGTCAGACAAATCAGACTTAATTTACCCCTATCTTACCGCTAAATTACCGGTAATTTAAGAGTAATTTAATGGTAAATTAGCAGTCGTTAATTTACCCATTCGAGCAATTTTGACAGATCCTATTCCTTCCTCTATTTTGTTTTTTATTTTTTTCGGCTAAATTGTTAATAAATAACACGAAATGTATTATATTACAGTTTAATGGTTATATTCAATCATTTTCCTTAACTTTTACAAACGATTACAATGAATTTTTTATAGCAAACTCGACTTGAACAGCCGCTTCACCCGGAGAAGGTGGTGCACAAATAGCACTAATAAACACTATTTCTCGGCTGTTTTTTCACATTTTACAGTTTTAAACACACCGCCGACGTCTTCTTCCACTAAAATATCATTAAAACAATACTCTTTTTGTTCTAATTTATATCTTTTTACTGACAACAAACGACAACACTTCGTACCGCTAAATTGCTCTTAAATTACTGTTATGACAGACACAAAACTACTCGAATGGGTAAATTAACAGAAGGCTGTCTGACTGGGTACCCAGTCAGACAGCCTTGTGTTATTTACCCATTCGAGCAGTTTTGTATCTGTCATAACCAAGGTGGATTAAAAATATCAGGTGGTGGATTAGGGCCTTTGGGGGGTCGCCATAGTTGAGGGACTTCACGTCATTTTAAAACCGTTAACCATTGGTTTCTGCACACAAAGCTTAGCAAATACAGGCAGTCCCCGAGATACACGATTAAAAGAGACCGAAAACGACCGCAAAATACCGCGTATCTTGAATTTCCGCGTAAATCGAATCTTGTGATTGCTAGCCAAAATATCACTAATTTTCGTGCAATTTTGCAAATAGGGAATGGTTTTCGCCACCAAATTAATTATTTGATATGTTTCTACTGAATTGAACAATTTTAAACTTTTTTAAATATTATTTTACATTCGTTGAATACCGAAATTATTTGGTATTTTACAATGGATGAATCAAATAAGTACAATTTGCTCAAACTGTCAAATTTGGAAAATCGCGTATCTCCGAATCCGCGTATAAGAGGTACCGTGTATCTCGGGGACCGCCTGTAGAACAGACTTCTTTGTTATTATGCGCATTTTTGTGTGTCGATTGATTTTATCGAAAAAATGAGATATATGAACAAAAGATTTGATGATTTTTTATTTACGAAATTTAAAACGATGTGAGTAAGAGTTCTACTCTCACTTAAATTGTCCATGCGGCCATAATGAGGAATAAATGTGAAAATTAAAAAAAACATGATTTCTTAGTTTTTGTCATCAAAAATGTTGAAAACACAATGAATTATAAAATAAATTCACGGAATAACACCACCGACAAACCGACATGACACTGGCGTTACAAAAGTGTCCCACACGAAAGTACTGTCATTTACCAGTGAGGCGAACACTTCTGTCAAAGTAAGCTCTGTTCCCTGCTGCTTCGATGTAAACAACTTTTCTAAATACAAATGGCGAAGGAAGTGTGAGGCAAGATTTTGTGAGAATTATTGGACAAAACACCCAGGAAAATCATTTTATAAGTTTCCAAATCAATGCAAAAGATGTGAGAAGTACATAAAACAATACGCATTGGAATTTGCGAAGAAAAACAAAAAGGGGGTTTAGCAGTTTCTTCTCTGTGTCAGTGTAGTAAGCGAATCATTATAGAGATGGCGCTAGTGTTTAACGTATTTTCATTTGAAATAAGGAGACAACTTTTGAAGCTCATTTTGTTCGAAGTGTCACGTCGGTTTGTCGGTGATAACACACAATAACACACTTTAAACCATGTTTAATGTTAATTAAGAACTCGCAAAGTCCATAATATATTTTTAAAGAATATTTAATCGAAAAAATGGGGTAGATAAACTATATGAACAAATTTAATAAATGTAAACAAAGTTTGAAATCTGGGGACCTTACGTCAAGTGACGAATTGTCAAAATGCACTAGAGTCCACCACCTGATATTTTTAAATCCACCTTGGTCATAACAGAAATTTAAGAGCAATTTAGCGGTACGAAGTGTTGTCGTTTGTTGCAGTAAAAGATATAAATAAGAACAAAAAAAGTATTGTATTAATGATCACTTAGTGGAAGAAGACGTCGGCGATGTGTTCAAAACTGTTAAATGTAAAAATAGCCGAGAAATTGCGTTTATTAGGGCTATTTGTGCATCACCTTCTCCGGGTGAAGCGGCTGTTCAAGTCGAAATTGCTAAAAAAACTACATTGTAATCGTTAACTTATACTTAAGGAAAATGATTGAATATAACCATTAAACTGCAATATTATAAATTTCGTGTTATTTATCAACGAATTGGCCGAAAAAATAAAAGAAAATAGAGGAATATGATCTGTCAAAACTGCTCGAGTGGGTAAATAAACGACTGCTAATTTACCATTAAATTACTCTTAAATTACCGGTAATTTAGCGGTAACATAGGGGTAAATTAAGTCCGATTTGTCTGACTGGGTAGAGTCCACAATGCAAAATCTTCACAATGCACTAGAGTCCACAACCTGATATTTTTAAATCCACCTTAGATTTGTTTGACTGGGTTATATGGACGTCACACGAAGCGTAACCGTAGCAATAGACAATGCGCAATGTCAGATTGCGCATATATTTATCTGTCAAACGGGTCGGTTTGATATATTTATCTGTCAAAAAAAATTAATATATCTCGGACATATAATCTTGAAAATTAATGCGCAATCTTGGCGCAATCTGAAATTGTATGGAAATGACGTTTATAGCTCAGGGTTGGCTAAGCGAAATGACATATGTTTTGATAAAACGAATATATGCGCAATCTGAGATTGCGCATCGTCTATTGCTACGGTACACTACGGCGTAAACTAAATTTCAGCCATACAACCCTACACGATAGATTTAAAAATATCAGATGATGGAATCTAGTGCTTTTTGACAATTCGTCACGTGACGTAAAGTCCCCAGGATTCAAACACTGTTTACAGTTTTTAAAATGGTTCATTTAATTTATCTACCACATTTTTTTAATTAAATATTCTTTAAATATATATTTTGGGCTTTGCGAGTTCGTATTTAACATTAAAACATAGATTTAAGTGTGTTCTTCCGTGTTATTCCGTAAATTAATTCTATAATTTGTAACGACCAAGCGTTTTACGGGTGGCGGAAGGTTAATTGGCCGTTTTAATAATATTTAGCACAATTCGGAAGAGCACAGAATTAATTATACACAGAAGTCAGTGGCTTACGTCTGTTCAGTTCAATGTCGCGCCAAGAAGAGAGCTTTATTCTATGACAGTTCATCTAGCACACCGGGTGCTCCAGCGGTCAAGGTATAATGCATATATACCGCTGCGTTTGGGGTTCGGGTTGAGTGCACAGTGGGCGATATTAGTCCGGACGTTAAAAATTCAGTGTTTTTTTTCTACGTTTTTGAGGATAAAAACCAGGAAATTATTTTTTTTTGCAATTTTCACGTTAATTACTCATTATATACGAGCTGCATGGACAATTTACGTGAGATTCGAGCTCTTGTAGCATATCTGCAATACAGAACATATTGTAATACACACTATCAGCCATAGACACATAGTAACACACTTTGGAAAGCCAAGTCACACCGTTGTAACACATTCATTATAACACATTCAGTAAATCAGATCATACCATAAACACCCGGAAGAGCTCAAGCCACACCGTTAATATAAAAACAATTGTGACACACTTAACAGAACCAACCGAAACGTACAACATAAGCAGGAACAGTTTATGCATTATAACCCAAAGCAGGAAAAGTAGAAGCATTAAACCCAAAACAGGAACTTAGTGACAAGAACCATCGTTCTTGTCAACAAAAGACAAACGTAACTAGCTGAGTGAAAACAATAACTTTCCAACATAAAACCCGGAACCAACTGTGAGAAACCCTTAACTTCTTTTGAGTATAAATAAAACCAACTCCGATCATGGCAAGTCAGATTCGTTCGGACTGTCAGGATAGGACTATGCCCATCCTACATCTATCGAGTTCTCATTTAAAGAGTTTAGATATGTCCCCCTGCCCAAGGTAAGGCCTCTAAACTCCAACGTTTCCAGTAAGAGAAACCTCTTAAAGGTTTCTATGATCGCCTGGACGATCAAGGGCCGAAATCCCGCTTACAAACAGTATTCACCTCGATTCGATTCGATTCGATTATCCGGCACTACAACCGCTTTGCGGTCTTGGCCTGCCTCAGGAGTGTCCGAAACCGCTCACGGTCTCGCGCCTTCGTCTGCCAGTCCGTTATCCCGGCCTTAATGGCGGACGCCTCCACGCCATCTTGCTACCTCAATTTGGGCCTACCACGCCTCCTCTGTCCTTGTGGACGGCCTAAAAAGACTTTACGGGCTGGGTCGTTCGTTTCCATGCGTATAACATGGCCAGCCCACCGGAGCCTGGCGAGCTTTATACGCTGTACGACAGTGAGGTCGCCGTACATCTCGTATAGCTCGTCATTATAGCGGCTCCTCCATTGTCCTTCCACACATACGGGGCCAAGTATCCTTCTGAGCATCTTCCTCTCGAACGCGGCTAAGAGGGTTTCGTCAGGTTTGGACAGTGTCCATGTCTCAGAGGCGTATGTGAGTACTGGTACTATATAGGTACTATATAGTCCCAGCTTCGTCCGTCGCGACAGGTTCTTTGAGGTAAACTGTTTTTTCAGGCTATAGAATGACCGGTTGGCAGCCAGCATCCTTGCGCGCAACTCAGCTTCCATGCTGTTGTTGTTGCTGACCTTTGACCCAAGATAGGTGAATTGTGGGACGACTTCAAAAGTGCGTTCACCTATCTGTACGTCACGCCTACGTAGATTCGGATTATTTGTTGGCGGGCCCACTGATGTTGCCACCATCAGTTTGGTCTTTGCATCGTTTATCTGCAATCCGAGGTTCTCTGCCGCCTGCTCGATCCCTTGGTAGGCTTCTGCTACATAGGAGAGCCGCAGACCAATGATGTCTATATCATCAGCGTATGCCAGGATCTGGGTTGACTTATAGAAGATGGTTCCCGTAGTCTCCACCCTCGAGTCGCGGATGGCCCTCTCTAGCGCCAAGTTGAATAGGAGACAGGCAAGCCCGTCCCCCTGGCGCAGACCTTTGGTGGTAGCAAAAGGTCCTGAGAGTTTTCCATCCACCCTCACCTGGCATGTGACGTTGGTCATCCACCTCAGTTTTGCTTAAATTGGAAAACGATGACCTTTCTTAAACGATGTTTGAAGGTCACCCCTGGCCAACGCGAGTTCAAAGATACTACATGGCAACCGTCCCAAAATCGAACATATCGTAACAGTCATCAAACATATTACACTCTTACTCACATGATTTTACATTTCGTGCTTAAACAAATTGTCAAATCTTTTGTTAATATATCTCATCTTTTCTCTAAACTCAATCCCAAGCGCCACAGATTAAGCTTAAACGACTGGAAAATTGAATATCCATAGAAAAAAAATGAAAGCTCCACAGCTTCATTGGTTTGATCAATAGATGGCGTATTACAACTCATCATTATATTGCTATCCTTTTCTTGCAATGTGTTTCGACAAGTTGCATTTTATTATGACCTATATAGCCTTCTAACTTTCTGAGCAAAAATCTATATAAATGGTCGTGTGGTTAGATACGTCCCAAGTGCCACTAATCCACTAAACGACCACTAAACGCCTTCTAAACGCCTCAAATTCTCTACCTAAACGGAATATAGAAAGACTTCGTTTAGCAGACGGCAAACGACTCATGCATTCTAAAAATAGCAAAAAAGCTGGTGGCGCCATCTGTTTGTGGGATACCCAACCTGTGGAGCTTCCTCGCTTGGAGGAGAGCTTTCTCATTTCCTCTGTACTGTTGTATGGTTTCGCATTGAAGTTATGCATCGCTAGAACTAGAACGGCGATACGATTGTTTAAATACTAAACTCCAACGGAAACCACCAGTACTGAAGCAAGTGAGATTTGAGTAATGGTCGTTGGTGTTGATACCCACGTATCTGACCACACGACCATTCACATAGATTTTTGCTCAGAAAGTTAGAAGGCTATATAGGTCATTATAAGATGAAACTTGTCGAAACACATTGCAAGAAAAGGATAGCAATATAATGATGAGTTGTAATACGCCATCTATTGATCAAACCAATGAAGCTGTGAAGCTTTCATTTTTTTCCTATGGATATTCAATTTTCCAGTCGTTTAAGCTTAATCTGTGGCGCTTGGGGTGGGTATCAACACCAATGACCATTGCTCAAATCTCACTTGCTTCAGTGCTGGTGGTTTCCGTTGGAGTTTAGTATTTAAACAATCGTATCGCCGTTCTAGTTCTAGCGATGCATAACTTCAATGCGAAACCATACAACAGTACAGAGGAAATGAGAAAGCTCTCCTCCAAGCGATGAAGCTCAACTGGTTGGGGTATCCCACCAACAGATAGCGCCACCAGCTTTTTTGCTATTTTTAGAATGCATGAGTCGTTTGGCGTCTGCTAAACGAAGTCTTTCTATATTCCGTTTAGGTAGAGAACTTGAGTCGTTTAGAAGCCGTTTAGTGGTCGTTTAGTGGATTTGTGGCACTTGGGATAGAAACAAAAAATTGCACGTAGTTACAAAGAAATATTTTGTATTTGCTATCCCGCTACGCAAATTCGAGCAGTTTCCTGCGTAGTTTTTTGCGTCGTTTTGTGTCAAAAAATACGCAAAAAAATACGCTAGACTTCAGCCAAAACTACGATAGCCAGCGTATTTATAGCACTTTTTAGGTGCGGAACGAGCGCCATCTGTTGAAGAAATGGATGAACTATTTCAGACATCGGAGCAAAAAAACGGTAAAAAAATTCAAAAATTTTGGCGCCCATTCTTCCTCCTCTTCCTCTCACTCCCTTTCCCCACCTTGCCTTGCCTTACTTGCGCTTCAGCCCGTGCCTTCCGCCGCCAGCTGATTGGGTGTTGTGGTGTATGCGTTGATTCATATATGTGTATTGCGGTTGTGTATTGTAATTGGTGGGTGTTAGCATTTATTTATTGTGTGTGATCTTGACGATGCGGGAGAAGCTGGTTCATTTTGGGATTTAAAGTATTATCGGTGTATGGATGGTTTATTGTTTTCGTGCCGCTGCTGATGAGGCCATTTAATGCCCGTGCCAATCGAGGGTGAAGAAGCCAATTTCAAACAAGCGTACGAGAACGTCTAACACTAATCTAATATTTTTTTTATTTGAACATGTTTGATGCTTCAACGACCTTCTAAGCATCATGTAGCACGATGTAAAGTGGCAATAAAATATTTTTTAATGTGCCAAAATCTGTCTCGAATTTTCGGGTCGCGACACACACACAACGCGGGGAAAGTGACCGTTCACTCTATCATGCCGCGATCCCCCTCCCCTCCCAGTGCTTTGCATGAGGATGCGCTACAAGATAAGCCAGCAATTCTTCCGATAAGGTAGCGGAAATCGATCGTGCGTGTACGCGCGTTCGGGGGAGCGTTCTCGCGTACGCGCGTGCATGCGTGCGTGCGCGTGTGTGTGTGTGCGTGCGGGAACCCCAAAACTGTTTGATTCTGATGCGTGCATTGTCACCGGCTGCGTCTACACACTCCATGCATTCTCAGAAAACGCACTGTACGCTGCCCGATCGATTACCGCTACGATCGAAGCAAACGTGCGTGTGATATGTAGCACATTTCTTTCCAATTCAGCTAGCGGCCGCAGTGGAAACAACATTTTGAATTGAGTCCATATAAAAGAGAATTCTGGTTTGGTTTATTACTGTGCGCGTAAGCTGCTCCACCTGTCCGTCCAGAATCTGGCGGCTTGTTGGCTTGGAGTCGGTATCATGACGCCGAGCGACCGGCACTGCCTTCGGCTCGGTAGGTTCATGTTTTGGTCGATTGCATTCCGTGCATTTGTCGCGCCACAGCGGTAGACCCGACAGCACCAAAGTCAAAACAAAAACCTTTCCCGAATGTGGACTGCTATGCTAAGTTCTTCTTCTTCTTATTATTATAATAATTATTATTGTTGGCGTAATGGCCTACGCGATCATGCCGGCCTTTTCAGCCGGATAGTCACCCCTTGCTACGGCGGACAGTTCATACGCGGTTAGAACCCACGACGGGCATGCAGATGTGAGGAATGACGGCGGTGCCGCGGGACCGCTCCTATCCAGCGGGTAACTTGCATACTACCACATTGTCTCCTTCCCGATGCATACGCTGCAGGCAGGGGGAAGGATGCACTTTCACAATAAAAAACACCGTCAACACCGTACAAGTGGACAGAGTATTAGTGACAAGGACCCCGGAAAAATGGTCGTTGTGGCCAAGTGGCTGGAGAGTCATTTGCCCCCCCCCCTCCCCCCTCATGCCGGAAATAATTGTAGGGCCTGTGACCGATGAGCGTAGGGGTCCCATGGTCGAAGCCCGCGCCCACCGTCAATTTAAGTGTAGGATCCCAGTTACCACAGGGATAATGGAACACATAGCAACACTTAGCAAGCATAGCAACCATGCGGTATAAAAGGAGCCGATAGCTCATCACCGCTTTACTCTTAAGTTGACTTTCAAATACAAAACTTTAACTAGAAGCTGTGTGCAATAGTCCGAGTAGTTCGGACACATCAATTTGGCGACGAGGATTTTGAAATTTTGAAGCACAACGAAAGAAGCGATGGCAGAACTACAGCAAGCAATCCTTTTGATGACGGAACTCCTGCAGAAGCTAGCACAGCCGAACAATACGGAGCAAACTCTCGAATCCTTGGCAACCAACATCAGTGAATTTTCGTTCGACCCGGAAAATGGAATCACTTTCGAAAAGTGGTACAGCCGGTATACGGATCTTTTCGAATCGGATGCCAAGAATTTAGACGATTCCGCCAAGGTACGCCTGCTGTTAAGGAAGTTGGACACACCATCCCACGTCAGGTACGTCAACTTCATCTTGCCGAAGCTTCCCAAAGACGTCGATTTTGCTGGCAACGTCAAGATACTATCGCAAATGTTCGGCACACACACCTCCATTTTTAACAAGCGGTACCAGTGCCTCCAGCTAGTAAAATCTGAAGCAGAGGACATCATTAGCTACGCAGGGAAGGTGAATCGTTCATGCGAAGATTTCGACTTCAAAAATATGAACATCGATCAGTTCAAGTGCTTGGTGTTTGTGAGTGGCCTTAAGGGTCATGCCTACGCCGACACGCGTCCAAGGCTTCTTTCCCGGATTGAATGTGAAACAGCAGAAACTCCCGTGAATCTTCAGACCTTGATTAACGAATATCAACGACTCGTTAATCTCAAGGAGGACACATCGATGATTGAGCGCCAGTCAAGCTCGAAACAAGCGGTTCACGCTGTCCAGGAGAAGGGAAGGTTTCATCATCCACACACTTCAAAAACGGAAGGTAAGCTGCCTCGCACCCCTTGTTGGCAATGCGGATAAATGCATTTTGTCCGGAACTGTCCGTTTTCGGAGCACCAGTGCAAACAGTGCAACCGAATTGGCCACAAGGAAGGCTATTGCGGCTGTTATTCCAAACGGCAGACAGTTCCAGGCGGAGGGGAAAAGAAAACATCGAATCAGTCACCATCGAATCAGCCATCAAATCAGCAAACGAATCAGCCAGCAAATAGACAAAACAACCCTCGGAAAGTCAACGCTAGAGGAGTATACATCGTGAACCACATTGTGAACCACATCGCTAACCGTTCCAGTAACCGAAAGTACGTGCCTACTTTGATCAACGGCGTGGCTACCAGGCTCCAACTGGACACAGCAAGCGATATCACGGTGATATCAAAGCAAACCTGGAACAACTTAGGTAACCTTTCAATCATCAAACCGACGATCCAAGCAATCAACGCGTCGGGCAAACCATTTCATCTGATGGGTGAGTTCCAGTGCGACGTCAGCATCAACGGAAAAACTGCTCGAGGCAGATGTTTCGTCACGACGACTGCCAACCTCAACCTTCTCGGCATCGACTGGATTGACCTGTTCAAGCTGTGGTCAGTTCCTCTCGACTCCGTTTGCAATCAAGTAACGACGAAGTCGATCGATCAGCAGATTAGTGAATTTCGAGCAAAGCATGCAAATGTTTTCAATGATTCACTGGGACACCGCAGGAAATTGAAGGTAAAGCTTTTTCTCAAACCAAATGCTAAACCTATTTTCTGTCCAAAGCGCCCAGTTCCTTTCAACACCATTCCATTGGTCGATGCTGAACTCACACGATTACAATCTATGGTTCGAGGATCCTGTCGATTTCTCCGAATGGGCTGCTCCCATCGTGGCAGTGCGCAAACCTAACGGTCGAGTGCGCATATGTGCAGACTACTCGACAGGGCTAAACGAGGCGTTGGAACCAAATCACTATCCGCTTCCGACGCCGGAGGAAATTTTCGCCCAACTCAACGGCAGCACCGTTTTCAGCATCGTCGATCTTTCCGATGCGTATCTGCAGCTTGAGGTGGATGACGACTCCAAGAAGCTGCTCACAATCAACACGCATCGAGGATTGTTCCGGTTCAATCGTCTGGCTCCCGGAGTGAAATCTGCGCCGGGCGTATTTCAACGTGTGGTGGATGGAATGATAGCAGACATACCTGGTGTCCGCTCTTTCATCGATGATGTCATCGTGTTTGGAAAGGACATCAGCTCACACGCAACGTCACTCAACCTACTCTTCCAGCGGCTCAAAGAGTATGGTTTCCACGTGAAGGCTGAGAAGTGTCATTTCTTTCAATCACAACTCGGCTATTTGGGGCACATTGTGGACAAACAAGGCATTCGTCCAGACCCCGAGAAAGTGAAGGCTATTGCTGCACTTCCACCGCCAACCAACGTTCCCGAGCTTCGATCGTACCTGGGTGCGGTCAACTTCTACGGTAGGTTCGTGCGCAACATTCACGAATTGCGGCATCCAATGGACCAGCTGTTGAAGAAGGACGTGAAATGGCAGTGGACCCCGGCATGCCAACAGGCTTTCGACCAGTTCAAAAGGACGCTTCAATCAAACCTGCTGCTAATGCATTACGACCCTAAGCTTCCAATCATCGTGGCTGCGGATGCATCAAGCACAGGCATCGGGGCAGTCATCTTTCCCCAGTTCCCTGATGGCAGCATGAAGGTAGTACAACACGCTTCGAGGACGCTCGCACCCGCGGAGCTTAATTATGGACAACCAGAGAAGGAAGCGCTTGCGTTGGTCTATGCAGTGACCAAATTCCACAAGTATCTGTTGGGACGCCATTTCACACTGCTGACTGACCACAAGCCACTACTTTCCATCTTCGGTTCTATGAAGGGGATTCCCCTACACACTGCGAACCGACTACAACGGTGGGCTCTCACGATGCTGAATTACGACTTCGAGATTCAGCATGTATCCACCAACGAATTCGGATGTGCAGATCTGTTGTCCCGACTGATCGACCAGACCATCCAACCCGAAGAAGAATACGTTATCGCTGCGCTGAGCATTGAGGAAGATTTGGTAAGCATTCTTGCTGACACAACAGAAAAGGTTCCTGTTTCATTTGCAGCATTGCAAAAGGCTACAACAACCGACGCCACACTCCAATCTGTTGCTCAACACATACGCGACGGATGGCCCAGCTGCTCCAAGAACCTTTCCGCTGCAGTTCAACCGTATTTTCTACGACGGGAATCGCTCAGCATGATTGACGGATGTGTCATGTTCGGCAACAGAGTCATCGTTCCGGCCCAGTTTCGACGAAGGATCCTGCAACAGTTTCATCGAGGCCATCCGGGAATTGTTCGGATGAAGGCAATTGCACGAAGCTTTGTGTACTGGCCTGGCATCGATAACGAAATTGAGGATTTCGTAAAACGCTGCAATCCGTGTTCGACTGCTGGCAAGACTCCCACCAAGACCACGTTGGAATCTTGGACAGTACCTACCAAACCATGGTCGAGGATCCATATCGACTACGCAGGTCCGGTAGATGGAGTTTACTTCCTGATCATAGCGGATCCCTACTCCAAGTGGCCTGAGGTATACATGACCAAAACAACAACAGCGAAAGCCACGATCAAATTGCTGAAGCAATCATTCGCAACATTCGGAGTTCCGGAAGTAATCGTTTCGGACAACGGCACCCAGTTTTCAAGCCACGAATTCTTGACGTTCTGCACTAGTGAAGGTATTCGACACATTCGAATTGCTCCATACCATCCACAATCTAACGGTCTTGCTGAAAGATTTGTGGACACGTTGAAAAGAAGCCTTCGAAAAATTCGTTCGGGGGGAGAGACGCTCGAAGAAGCTCTAGTCACTTTCTTACAAGTGTACCGCTCCACTCCTTCCAGTGATCTGGGTGGAAAATCCCCGGCTGAATTGATGTTCAACAGACCTCTTCGTACTGTTTCCGCATTGCTACGGCCAACCACAAGTGAAGATGGTCACACAGTGCGAAGAGATAGAACATTGCAGAACGATGCGTTTAACCGCAAGAACGGGGCTGTCAAGAGAAGTTTTCAGCACGGAGAATCGGTTTACGTAAAGGTTCATCAAGCAAATTCTTGGCAATGGAAACCTGGCACCATAATTGAAAAGATCGGTTCTGTCAACTACAACATTTTCCTTGAGGATCAACAACGACTGATAAGATCGCATGCCAACCAGCTCAAGTCGCGCTTCACCGAAACCAGCCAACATACCGATCAGTCTACTCCACTATCTATCTTTTTCGACAATTTCGGCATACAATTTCCTGTTGAAGTACCATCAACCGAAATTTATGCAGATGTTTATTCACAGGATGAAGAAGCAGTAGCCGTCAGCCAGAGCAACTCCTTCTTAACAGAAGATATTTCAGAAGATGAACACGAAAACAGCGACGGTTCAATGGTCGTACCAGTAGACAACGAACAAACTCCTGTACCAGTAGAACTAAGCGAACAGGCAACAACCACAATGGACAGACCGCGACGAACAATCCAACTTCCTGCTCGCTTCAAGCCCTATTGGATGTTCAAACCTTAAGGGGGGAAATGTTGGATCCCAGTTACCACAGGGATAATGGAACACATAGCAACACTTAGCAAGCATAGCAACCATGCGGTATAAAAGGAGCCGATAGCTCATCACCGCTTTACTCTTAAGTTGACTTTCAAATACAAAACTATAACTAGAAGCTGTGTGCAATAGTCCGAGTAGTTCGGACATATCATTAAGTATGCTGTTCAATCTCCCAACAGCTGTGTGCCAGTACCCCCTCCTCCCGGTCATCAGTTACCATGTACAGGAGCCTCATCTCATCTTTCCCCCGATTCCCCTAATCCGCCACTGTCATGAACACCTTCCTTTCTTTGACCAATGAATCATAACATTCCGGAAGACAACACAGACTTTCCAGTATGCCGGTTTCACAATCAGCTTGCGTTCTAGATGCCGGCGGAACGGTGTGTTGAGGAAAACGAGCGCCGGGCTGAACGTGATAATGCGAATAAAGGTTCTGTGCGTTGCACAGCAAACCCTCCAGCGTGAGCTAGCGATTCCGTAGTCATTTTTACATTGCAGCGTTTGAACTCATTGCGCTTTTTTGGTTTGATTTGAGAAAATGCAACTTCATCGCCGCAATGTTTGTTAACGGTTTTTTTAAGCGCCACAGCAGCTCATCAGCATTGACCACACGCGAGAAAGAGATAGCGCTATGGAGCGAAAAAGCACGGACGACGGCTGACAGCGATTGGCCGTCTGACGCACCAACACAACTAAACCTTCGACAGCCCCCTCTGGCGAGGGGTATGAGGCAGAGTCAGGGACGGGCAGCTCGAAATGCTGCTCGACAAATTTGCCGTAGGAGGGAAAAAGAAGGCCTGAGAAAATGCGCGAAAGGGCATGATTTCTTCCGTCGCTTTGCACAGGGGAAGAAATCATGCCCTTTCGCGCATTTTCTCAGGCCTTCTTTTTCCCTCCTACGGCAAATTTGTCGAGCAGCATTTCGAGCTGCCCGTCCCTGACTCTGCCTCATACCCCTCGCCAGAGGGGGCTGTCGAAGGTTTAGTTGTGTTGGTGCGTCAGACGGCCAATCGCTGTCAGCCGTCGTCCGTGCTTTTTCGCTCCATAGCGCTATCTCTTTCTCGCGTGTGGTCAATGCTGATGAGCTGCTGTGGCGCTTAAAAAACCGTTAACAAACATTGCGGCGATGAAGTTGCATTTTCTCAAATCAAACCAAAAAAGCGCAATGAGTTCAAACGCTGCAATGTAAAAATGACTACGGAATCGCTAGCTCACGCTGGAGGGTTTGCTGTGCAACGCACAGAACCTTTATTCGCATTATCACGTTCAGCCCGGCGCTCGTTTTCCTCAACATACCGTTCCGCCGGCATCTAGAACGCAAGCTGATTGTGAAACCGGCATACTGGAAAGTCTGTGTTGTCTTCCGGAATGTTATGATTCATTGGTCAAAGAAAGGAAGGTGTTCATGACAGTGGCGGATTAGGGGAATCGGGGGAAAGATGAGATGAGGCTCCTGTACATGGTAACTGATGACCGGGAGGAGGGGGTACTGGCACACAGCTGTTGGGAGATTGAACAGCATACTTAATGATATGTCCGAACTACTCGGACTATTGCACACAGCTTCTAGTTATAGTTTTGTATTTGAAAGTCAACTTAAGAGTAAAGCGGTGATGAGCTATCGGCTCCTTTTATACCGCATGGTTGCTATGCTTGCTAAGTGTTGCTATGTGTTCCATTATCCCTGTGGTAACTGGGATCCAACATTTCCCCCCTTAAGGTTTGAACATCCAATAGGGCTTGAAGCGAGCAGGAAGTTGGATTGTTCGTCGCGGTCTGTCCATTGTGGTTGTTGCCTGTTCGCTTAGTTCTACTGGTACAGGAGTTTGTTCGTTGTCTACTGGTACGACCATTGAACCGTCGCTGTTTTCGTGTTCATCTTCTGAAATATCTTCTGTTAAGAAGGAGTTGCTCTGGCTGACGGCTACTGCTTCTTCATCCTGTGAATAAACATCTGCATAAATTTCGGTTGATGGTACTTCAACAGGAAATTGTATGCCGAAATTGTCGAAAAAGATAGATAGTGGAGTAGACTGATCGGTATGTTGGCTGGTTTCGGTGAAGCGCGACTTGAGCTGGTTGGCATGCGATCTTATCAGTCGTTGTTGATCCTCAAGGAAAATGTTGTAGTTGACAGAACCGATCTTTTCAATTATGGTGCCAGGTTTCCATTGCCAAGAATTTGCTTGATGAACCTTTACGTAAACCGATTCTCCGTGCTGAAAACTTCTCTTGACAGCCCCGTTCTTGCGGTTAAACGCATCGTTCTGCAATGTTCTATCTCTTCGCACTGTGTGACCATCTTCACTTGTGGTTGGCCGTAGCAATGCGGAAACAGTACGAAGAGGTCTGTTGAACATCAATTCAGCCGGGGATTTTCCACCCAGATCACTGGAAGGAGTGGAGCGGTACACTTGTAAGAAAGTGACTAGAGCTTCTTCGAGCGTCTCTCCCCCCGAACGAATTTTTCGAAGGCTTCTTTTCAACGTGTCCACAAATCTTTCAGCAAGACCGTTAGATTGTGGATGGTATGGAGCAATTCGAATGTGTCGAATACCTTCACTAGTGCAGAACGTCAAGAATTCGTGGCTTGAAAACTGGGTGCCGTTGTCCGAAACGATTACTTCCGGAACTCCGAATGTTGCGAATGATTGCTTCAGCAATTTGATCGTGGCTTTCGCTGTTGTTGTTTTGGTCATGTATACCTCAGGCCACTTGGAGTAGGGATCCGCTATGATCAGGAAGTAAACTCCATCTACCGGACCTGCGTAGTCGATATGGATCCTCGGCCATGGTTTGGTAGGTACTGTCCAAGATTCCAACGTGGTCTTGGTGGGAGTCTTGCCAGCAGTCGAACACGGATTGCAGCGTTTTACGAAATCCTCAATTTCGTTATCGATGCCAGGCCAGTACACAAAGCTTCGTGCAATTGCCTTCATCCGAACAATTCCCGGATGGCCTCGATGAAACTGTTGCAGGATCCTTCGTCGAAACTGGGCCGGAACGATGACTCTGTTGCCGAACATGACACATCCGTCAATCATGCTGAGCGATTCCCGTCGTAGAAAATACGGTTGAACTGCAGCGGAAAGGTTCTTGGAGCAGCTGGGCCATCCGTCGCGTATGTGTTGAGCAACAGATTGGAGTGTGGCGTCGGTTGTTGTAGCCTTTTGCAATGCTGCAAATGAAACAGGAACCTTTTCTGTTGTGTCAGCAAGAATGCTTACCAAATCTTCCTCAATGCTCAGCGCAGCGATAACGTATTCTTCTTCGGGTTGGATGGTCTGGTCGATCAGTCGGGACAACAGATCTGCACATCCGAATTCGTTGGTGGATACATGCTGAATCTCGAAGTCGTAATTCAGCATCGTGAGAGCCCACCGTTGTAGTCGGTTCGCAGTGTGTAGGGGAATCCCCTTCATAGAACCGAAGATGGAAAGTAGTGGCTTGTGGTCAGTCAGCAGTGTGAAATGGCGTCCCAACAGATACTTGTGGAATTTGGTCACTGCATAGACCAACGCAAGCGCTTCCTTCTCTGGTTGTCCATAATTAAGCTCCGCGGGTGCGAGCGTCCTCGAAGCGTGTTGTACTGCCTTCATGCTGCCATCAGGGAACTGGTGAAAGATGACTGCCCCGATGCCTGTGCTTGATGCATCCGCAGCCACGATGATTGGAAGCTTAGGGTCGTAATGCATTAGCAGCAGGTTTGATTGAAGCGTCCTTTTGAACTGGTCGAAAGCCTGTTGGCATGCCGGGGTCCACTGCCATTTCACGTCCTTCTTCAACAGCTGGTCCATTGGATGCCGCAATTCGTGAATGTTGCGCACGAACCTACCGTAGAAGTTGACCGCACCCAGGTACGATCGAAGCTCGGGAACGTTGGTTGGCGGTGGAAGTGCAGCAATAGCCTTCACTTTCTCGGGGTCTGGACGAATGCCTTGTTTGTCCACAATGTGCCCCAAATAGCCGAGTTGTGATTGAAAGAAATGACACTTCTCAGCCTTCACGTGGAAACCATACTCTTTGAGCCGCTGGAAGAGTAGGTTGAGTGACGTTGCGTGTGAGCTGATGTCCTTTCCAAACACGATGACATCATCGATGAAAGAGCGGACACCAGGTATGTCTGCTATCATTCCATCCACCACACGTTGAAATACGCCCGGCGCAGATTTCACTCCGGGAGCCAGACGATTGAACCGGAACAATCCTCGATGCGTGTTGATTGTGAGCAGCTTCTTGGAGTCGTCATCCACCTCAAGCTGCAGATACGCATCGGAAAGATCGACGATGCTGAAAACGGTGCTGCCGTTGAGTTGGGCGAAAATTTCCTCCGGCGTCGGAAGCGGATAGTGATTTGGTTCCAACGCCTCGTTTAGCCCCGTCGAGTAGTCTGCACATATACGCACTCGACCGTTAGGTTTGCGCACTGCCACGATGGGAGCAGCCCATTCGGAGAAATCGACAGGATCCTCGAACCATAGATTGTAATCGTGTGAGTTCAGCATCGACCAATGGAATGGTGTTGAAAGGAACTGGGCGCTTTGGACAGAAAATAGGTTTAGCATTTGGTTTGAGAAAAAGCTTTACCTTCAATTTCCTGCGGAGTCCCAGTGAATCAATGAAAACATTTGCATGCTTTGCTCGAAATTCACTAATCTGCTGATCGATCGACTTCGTCGTTACTTGATTGCAAACGGAGTCGAGAGGAACTGACCACAGCTTGAACAGGTCAATCCAGTCGATGCCGAGAAGGTTGAGGTTGGCAGTCGTCGTGACGAAACATCTGCCTCGAGCAGTTTTTCCGTTGATGCTGACGTCGCACTGGAACTCACCCATCAGATGAAGTGGTTTGCCCGACGCGTTGATTGCTTGGATCGTCGGTTTGATGATTGAAAGGTTACCTAAGTTGTTCCAGGTTTGCTTTGATATCACCGTGATATCGCTTGCTGTGTCCAGTTGGAGCCTGGTAGCCACGCCGTTGATCAAAGTAGGCACGTACTTTCGGTTACTGGAACGGTTAGCGATGTGGTTCACAATGTGGTTCACGATGTATACTCCTCTAGCGTTGACTTTCCGAGGGTTGTTTTGTCTATTTGCTGGCTGATTCGTTTGCTGATTTGATGGCTGATTCGATGGTGACTGATTCGATGTTTTCTTTTCCCCTCCGCCTGGAACTGTCTGCCGTTTGGAATAACAGCCGCAATAGCCTTCCTTGTGGCCAATTCGGTTGCACTGTTTGCACTGGTGCTCCGAAAACGGACAGTTCCGGACAAAATGCATTTATCCGCATTGCCAACAAGGGGTGCGAGGCAGCTTACCTTCCGTTTTTGAAGTGTGTGGATGATGAAACCTTCCCTTCTCCTGGACAGCGTGAACCGCTTGTTTCGAGCTTGACTGGCGCTCAATCATCGATGTGTCCTCCTTGAGATTAACGAGTCGTTGATATTCGTTAATCAAGGTCTGAAGATTCACGGGAGTTTCTGCTGTTTCACATTCAATCCGGGAAAGAAGCCTTGGACGCGTGTCGGCGTAGGCATGACCCTTAAGGCCACTCACAAACACCAAGCACTTGAACTGATCGATGTTCATATTTTTGAAGTCGAAATCTTCGCATGAACGATTCACCTTCCCTGCGTAGCTAATGATGTCCTCTGCTTCAGATTTTACTAGCTGGAGGCACTGGTACCGCTTGTTAAAAATGGAGGTGTGTGTGCCGAACATTTGCGATAGTATCTTGACGTTGCCAGCAAAATCGACGTCTTTGGGAAGCTTCGGCAAGATGAAGTTGACGTACCTGACGTGGGATGGTGTGTCCAACTTCCTTAACAGCAGGCGTACCTTGGCGGAATCGTCTAAATTCTTGGCATCCGATTCGAAAAGATCCGTATACCGGCTGTACCACTTTTCGAAAGTGATTCCATTTTCCGGGTCGAACGAAAATTCACTGATGTTGGTTGCCAAGGATTCGAGAGTTTGCTCCGTATTGTTCGGCTGTGCTAGCTTCTGCAGGAGTTCCGTCATCAAAAGGATTGCTTGCTGTAGTTCTGCCATCGCTTCTTTCGTTGTGCTTCAAAATTTCAAAATCCTCGTCGCCAAATTGATGTGTCCGAACCACTCGGACTATTGCACACAGCTTCTAGTTAAAGTTTTGTATTTGAAAGTCAACTTAAGAGTAAAGCGGTGATGAGCTATCGGCTCCTTTTATACCGCATGGTTGCTATGCTTGCTAAGTGTTGCTATGTGTTCCATTATCCCTGTGGTAACTGGGATCCTACACTTAAATTGACGGTGGGCGCGGGCTTCGACCATGGGACCCCTACGCTCATCGGTCACAGGCCCTACAATTATTTCCGGCATGAGGGGGGAGGGGGGGGGCAAATGACTCTCCAGCCACTTGGCCACAACGACCATTTTTCCGGGGTCCTTGTCACTAATACTCTGTCCACTTGTACGGTGTTGACGGTGTTTTTTATTGTGAAAGTGCATCCTTCCCCCTGCCTGCAGCGTATGCATCGGGAAGGAGACAATGTGGTAGTATGCAAGTTACCCGCTGGATAGGAGCGGTCCCGCGGCACCGCCGTCATTCCTCACATCTGCATGCCCGTCGTGGGTTCTAACCGCGTATGAACTGTCCGCCGTAGCAAGGGGTGACTATCCGGCTGAAAAGGCCGGCATGATCGCGTAGGCCATTACGCCAACAATAATAATTATTATAATAATAAGAAGAAGAAGAACTTAGCATAGCAGTCCACATTCGGGAAAGGTTTTTGTTTTGACTTTGGTGCTGTCGGGTCTACCGCTGTGGCGCGACAAATGCACGGAATGCAATCGACCAAAACATGAACCTACCGAGCCGAAGGCAGTGCCGGTCGCTCGGCGTCATGATACCGACTCCAAGCCAACAAGCCGCCAGATTCTGGACGGACAGGTGGAGCAGCTTACGCGCACAGTAATAAACCAAACCAGAATTCTCTTTTATATGGACTCAATTCAAAATGTTGTTTCCACTGCGGCCGCTAGCTGAATTGGAAAGAAATGTGCTACATATCACACGCACGTTTGCTTCGATCGTAGCGGTAATCGATCGGGCAGCGTACAGTGCGTTTTCTGAGAATGCATGGAGTGTGTAGACGCAGCCGGTGACAATGCACGCATCAGAATCAAACAGTTTTGGGGTTCCCGCACGCACACACACACACGCGCACGCACGCATGCACGCGCGTACGCGAGAACGCTCCCCCGAACGCGCGTACACGCACGATCGATTTCCGCTACCTTATCGGAAGAATTGCTGGCTTATCTTGTAGCGCATCCTCATGCAAAGCACTGGGAGGGGAGGGGGATCGCGGCATGATAGAGTGAACGGTCACTTTCCCCGCGTTGTGTGTGTGTCGCGACCCGAAAATTCGAGACAGATTTTGGCACATTAAAAAATATTTTATTGCCACTTTACATCGTGCTACATGATGCTTAGAAGGTCGTTGAAGCATCAAACATGTTCAAATAAAAAAAATATTAGATTAGTGTTAGACGTTCTCGTACGCTTGTTTGAAATTGGCTTCTTCACCCTCGATTGGCACGGGCATTAAATGGCCTCATCAGCAGCGGCACGAAAACAATAAACCATCCATACACCGATAATACTTTAAATCCCAAAATGAACCAGCTTCTCCCGCATCGTCAAGGTCACACACAATAAATAAATGCTAACACCCACCAATTACAATACACAACCGCAATACACATATATGAATCAACGCATACACCACAACACCCAATCAGCTGGCGGCGGAAGGCACGGGCTGAAGCGCAAGTAAGGCAAGGCAAGGTGGGGAAAGGGAGTGAGAGGAAGAGGAGGAAGAATGGGCGCCAAAATTTTTGAATTTTTTTACCGTTTTTTTGCTCCGATGTCTGAAATAGTTCATCCATTTCTTCAACAGATGGCGCTCGTTCCGCACCTAAAAAGTGCTATAAATACCCCCTGTGCAAAGCGACGGAAGAAATCATGCCCTTTCGCGCATTTTCTCAGGCCTTCTTTTTCCCTCCTACGGCAAATTTGTCGAGCAGCATTTCGAGCTGCCCGTCCCTGACTCTGCCTCATACCCCTCGCCAGAGGGGGCTGTCGAAGGTTTAGTTGTGTTGGTGCGTCAGACGGCCAATCGCTGTCAGCCGTCGTCCGTGCTTTTTCGCTCCATAGCGCTATCTCTTTCTCGCGTGTGGTCAATGCTGATGAGCTGCTGTGGCGCTTAAAAAAACCGTTAACAAACATTGCGGCGATGAAGTTGCATTTTCTCAAATCAAACCAAAAAAGCGCAATGAGTTCAAACGCTGCAATGTAAAAATGACTACGGAATCGCTAGCTCACGCTGGAGGGTTTGCTGTGCAACGCACAGAACCTTTATTCGCATTATCACGTTCAGCCCGGCGCTCGTTTTCCTCAACACACCGTTCCGCCGGCATCTAGAACGCAAGCTGATTGTGAAACCGGCATACTGGAAAGTCTGTGTTGTCTTCCGGAATGTTATGATTCATTGGTCAAAGAAAGGAAGGTGTTCATGACAGTGGCGGATTAGGGGAATCGGGGGAAAGATGAGATGAGGCTCCTGTACATGGTAACTGATGACCGGGAGGAGGGGGTACTGGCACACAGCTGTTGGGAGATTGAACAGCATACTTAATGATATGTCCGAACTACTCGGACTATTGCACACAGCTTCTAGTTATAGTTTTGTATTTGAAAGTCAACTTAAGAGTAAAGCGGTGATGAGCTATCGGCTCCTTTTATACCGCATGGTTGCTATGCTTGCTAAGTGTTGCTATGTGTTCCATTATCCCTGTGGTAACTGGGATCCTACACTTAAATTGACGGTGGGCGCGGGCTTCGACCATGGGACCCCTACGCTCATCGGTCACAGGCCCTACAATTATTTCCGGCATGAGGGGGGAGGGGGGGGGGCAAATGACTCTCCAGCCACTTGGCCACAACGACCATTTTTCCGGGGTCCTTGTCACTAATACTCTGTCCACTTGTACGGTGTTGACGGTGTTTTTTATTGTGAAAGTGCATCCTTCCCCCTGCCTGCAGCGTATGCATCGGGAAGGAGACAATGTGGTAGTATGCAAGTTACCCGCTGGATAGGAGCGGTCCCGCGGCACCGCCGTCATTCCTCACATCTGCATGCCCGTCGTGGGTTCTAACCGCGTATGAACTGTCCGCCGTAGCAAGGGGTGACTATCCGGCTGAAAAGGCCGGCATGATCGCGTAGGCCATTACGCCAACAATAATAATTATTATAATAATAAGAAGAAGAAGAACTTAGCATAGCAGTCCACATTCGGGAAAGGTTTTTGTTTTGACTTTGGTGCTGTCGGGTCTACCGCTGTGGCGCGACAAATGCACGGAATGCAATCGACCAAAACATGAACCTACCGAGCCGAAGGCAGTGCCGGTCGCTCGGCGTCATGATACCGACTCCAAGCCAACAAGCCGCCAGATTCTGGACGGACAGGTGGAGCAGCTTACGCGCACAGTAATAAACCAAACCAGAATTCTCTTTTATATGGACTCAATTCAAAATGTTGTTTCCACTGCGGCCGCTAGCTGAATTGGAAAGAAATGTGCTACATATCACACGCACGTTTGCTTCGATCGTAGCGGTAATCGATCGGGCAGCGTACAGTGCGTTTTCTGAGAATGCATGGAGTGTGTAGACGCAGCCGGTGACAATGCACGCATCAGAATCAAACAGTTTTGGGGTTCCCGCACGCACACACACACACGCGCACGCACGCATGCACGCGCGTACGCGAGAACGCTCCCCCGAACGCGCGTACACGCACGATCGATTTCCGCTACCTTATCGGAAGAATTGCTGGCTTATCTTGTAGCGCATCCTCATGCAAAGCACTGGGAGGGGAGGGGGATCGCGGCATGATAGAGTGAACGGTCACTTTCCCCGCGTTGTGTGTGTGTCGCGACCCGAAAATTCGAGACAGATTTTGGCACATTAAAAAATATTTTATTGCCACTTTACATCGTGCTACATGATGCTTAGAAGGTCGTTGAAGCATCAAACATGTTCAAATAAAAAAAATATTAGATTAGTGTTAGACGTTCTCGTACGCTTGTTTGAAATTGGCTTCTTCACCCTCGATTGGCACGGGCATTAAATGGCCTCATCAGCAGCGGCACGAAAACAATAAACCATCCATACACCGATAATACTTTAAATCCCAAAATGAACCAGCTTCTCCCGCATCGTCAAGGTCACACACAATAAATAAATGCTAACACCCACCAATTACAATACACAACCGCAATACACATATATGAATCAACGCATACACCACAACACCCAATCAGCTGGCGGCGGAAGGCACGGGCTGAAGCGCAAGTAAGGCAAGGCAAGGTGGGGAAAGGGAGTGAGAGGAAGAGGAGGAAGAATGGGCGCCAAAATTTTTGAATTTTTTTACCGTTTTTTTGCTCCGATGTCTGAAATAGTTCATCCATTTCTTCAACAGATGGCGCTCGTTCCGCACCTAAAAAGTGCTATAAATACCCCTGTGCAAAGCGACGGAAGAAATCATGCCCTTTCGCGCATTTTCTCAGGCCTTCTTTTTCCCTCCTACGGCAAATTTGTCGAGCAGCATTTCGAGCTGCCCGTCCCTGACTCTGCCTCATACCCCTCGCCAGAGGGGGCTGTCGAAGGTTTAGTTGTGTTGGTGCGTCAGACGGCCAATCGCTGTCAGCCGTCGTCCGTGCTTTTTCGCTCCATAGCGCTATCTCTTTCTCGCGTGTGGTCAATGCTGATGAGCTGCTGTGGCGCTTAAAAAACCGTTAACAAACATTGCGGCGATGAAGTTGCATTTTCTCAAATCAAACCAAAAAAGCGCAATGAGTTCAAACGCTGCAATGTAAAAATGACTACGGAATCGCTAGCTCACGCTGGAGGGTTTGCTGTGCAACGCACAGAACCTTTATTCGCATTATCACGTTCAGCCCGGCGCTCGTTTTCCTCAACACACCGTTCCGCCGGCATCTAGAACGCAAGCTGATTGTGAAACCGGCATACTGGAAAGTCTGTGTTGTCTTCCGGAATGTTATGATTCATTGGTCAAAGAAAGGAAGGTGTTCATGACAGTGGCGGATTAGGGGAATCGGGGGAAAGATGAGATGAGGCTCCTGTACATGGTAACTGATGACCGGGAGGAGGGGGTACTGGCACACAGCTGTTGGGAGATTGAACAGCATACTTAATGATATGTCCGAACTACTCGGACTATTGCACACAGCTTCTAGTTATAGTTTTGTATTTGAAAGTCAACTTAAGAGTAAAGCGGTGATGAGCTATCGGCTCCTTTTATACCGCATGGTTGCTATGCTTGCTAAGTGTTGCTATGTGTTCCATTATCCCTGTGGTAACTGGGATCCAACATTTCCCCCCTTAAGGTTTGAACATCCAATAGGGCTTGAAGCGAGCAGGAAGTTGGATTGTTCGTCGCGGTCTGTCCATTGTGGTTGTTGCCTGTTCGCTTAGTTCTACTGGTACAGGAGTTTGTTCGTTGTCTACTGGTACGACCATTGAACCGTCGCTGTTTTCGTGTTCATCTTCTGAAATATCTTCTGTTAAGAAGGAGTTGCTCTGGCTGACGGCTACTGCTTCTTCATCCTGTGAATAAACATCTGCATAAATTTCGGTTGATGGTACTTCAACAGGAAATTGTATGCCGAAATTGTCGAAAAAGATAGATAGTGGAGTAGACTGATCGGTATGTTGGCTGGTTTCGGTGAAGCGCGACTTGAGCTGGTTGGCATGCGATCTTATCAGTCGTTGTTGATCCTCAAGGAAAATGTTGTAGTTGACAGAACCGATCTTTTCAATTATGGTGCCAGGTTTCCATTGCCAAGAATTTGCTTGATGAACCTTTACGTAAACCGATTCTCCGTGCTGAAAACTTCTCTTGACAGCCCCGTTCTTGCGGTTGAACGCATCGTTCTGCAATGTTCTATCTCTTCGCACTGTGTGACCATCTTCACTTGTGGTTGGCCGTAGCAATGCGGAAACAGTACGAAGAGGTCTGTTGAACATCAATTCAGCCGGGGATTTTCCACCCAGATCACTGGAAGGAGTGGAGCGGTACACTTGTAAGAAAGTGACTAGAGCTTCTTCGAGCGTCTCTCCCCCCGAACGAATTTTTCGAAGGCTTCTTTTCAACGTGTCCACAAATCTTTCAGCAAGACCGTTAGATTGTGGATGGTATGGAGCAATTCGAATGTGTCGAATACCTTCACTAGTGCAGAACGTCAAGAATTCGTGGCTTGAAAACTGGGTGCCGTTGTCCGAAACGATTACTTCCGGAACTCCGAATGTTGCGAATGATTGCTTCAGCAATTTGATCGTGGCTTTCGCTGTTGTTGTTTTGGTCATGTATACCTCAGGCCACTTGGAGTAGGGATCCGCTATGATCAGGAAGTAAACTCCATCTACCGGACCTGCGTAGTCGATATGGATCCTCGACCATGGTTTGGTAGGTACTGTCCAAGATTCCAACGTGGTCTTGGTGGGAGTCTTGCCAGCAGTCGAACACGGATTGCAGCGTTTTACGAAATCCTCAATTCGTTATCGATGCCAGGCCAGTACACAAAGCTTCGTGCAATTGCCTTCATCCGAACAATTCCCGGATGGCCTCGATGAAACTGTTGCAGGATCCTTCGTCGAAACTGGGCCGGAACGATGACTCTGTTGCCGAACATGACACATCCGTCAATCATGCTGAGCGATTCCCGTCGTAGAAAATACGGTTGAACTGCAGCGGAAAGGTTCTTGGAGCAGCTGGGCCATCCGTCGCGTATGTGTTGAGCAACAGATTGGAGTGTGGCGTCGGTTGTTGTAGCCTTTTGCAATGCTGCAAATGAAACAGGAACCTTTTCTGTTGTGTCAGCAAGAATGCTTACCAAATCTTCCTCAATGCTCAGCGCAGCGATAACGTATTCTTCTTCGGGTTGGATGGTCTGGTCGATCAGTCGGGACAACAGATCTGCACATCCGAATTCGTTGGTGGATACATGCTGAATCTCGAAGTCGTAATTCAGCATCGTGAGAGCCCACCGTTGTAGTCGGTTCGCAGTGTGTAGGGGAATCCCCTTCATAGAACCGAAGATGGAAAGTAGTGGCTTGTGGTCAGTCAGCAGTGTGAAATGGCGTCCCAACAGATACTTGTGGAATTTGGTCACTGCATAGACCAACGCAAGCGCTTCCTTCTCTGGTTGTCCATAATTAAGCTCCGCGGGTGCGAGCGTCCTCGAAGCGTGTTGTACTGCCTTCATGCTGCCATCAGGGAACTGGTGAAAGATGACTGCCCCGATGCCTGTGCTTGATGCATCCGCAGCCACGATGATTGGAAGCTTAGGGTCGTAATGCATTAGCAGCAGGTTTGATTGAAGCGTCCTTTTGAACTGGTCGAAAGCCTGTTGGCATGCCGGGGTCCACTGCCATTTCACGTCCTTCTTCAACAGCTGGTCCATTGGATGCCGCAATTCGTGAATGTTGCGCACGAACCTACCGTAGAAGTTGACCGCACCCAGGTACGATCGAAGCTCGGGAACGTTGGTTGGCGGTGGAAGTGCAGCAATAGCCTTCACTTTCTCGGGGTCTGGACGAATGCCTTGTTTGTCCACAATGTGCCCCAAATAGCCGAGTTGTGATTGAAAGAAATGACACTTCTCAGCCTTCACGTGGAAACCATACTCTTTGAGCCGCTGGAAGAGTAGGTTGAGTGACGTTGCGTGTGAGCTGATGTCCTTCGTCGTTACATGATTGCAAACGGAGTCGAGAGGAACTGACCACAGCTTGAACAGGTCAATCCAGTCGATGCCGAGAAGGTTGAGGTTGGCAGTCGTCGTGACGAAACATCTGCCTCGAGCAGTTTTTCCGTTGATGCTGACGTCGCACTGGAACTCACCCATCAGATGAAGTGGTTTGCCCGACGCGTTGATTGCTTGGATCGTCGGTTTGATGATTGAAAGGTTACCTAAGTTGTTCCAGGTTTGCTTTGATATCACCGTGATATCGCTTGCTGTGTCCAGTTGGAGCCTGGTAGCCACGCCGTTGATCAAAGTAGGCACGTACTTTCGGTTACTGGAACGGTTAGCGATGTGGTTCACAATGTGGTTCACGATGTATACTCCTCTAGCGTTGACTTTCCGAGGGTTGTTTTGTCTATTTGCTGGCTGATTCGTTTGCTGATTTGATGGCTGATTCGATGGTGACTGATTCGATGTTTTCTTTTCCCCTCCGCCTGGAACTGTCTGCCGTTTGGAATAACAGCCGCAATAGCCTTCCTTGTGGCCAATTCGGTTGCACTGTTTGCACTGGTGCTCCGAAAACGGACAGTTCCGGACAAAATGCATTTATCCGCATTGCCAACAAGGGGTGCGAGGCAGCTTACCTTCCGTTTTTGAAGTGTGTGGATGATGAAACCTTCCCTTCTCCTGGACAGCGTGAACCGCTTGTTTCGAGCTTGACTGGCGCTCAATCATCGATGTGTCCTCCTTGAGATTAACGAGTCGTTGATATTCGTTAATCAAGGTCTGAAGATTCACGGGAGTTTCTGCTGTTTCACATTCAATCCGGGAAAGAAGCCTTGGACGCGTGTCGGCGTAGGCATGACCCTTAAGGCCACTCACAAACACCAAGCACTTGAACTGATCGATGTTCATATTTTTGAAGTCGAAATCTTCGCATGAACGATTCACCTTCCCTGCGTAGCTAATGATGTCCTCTGCTTCAGATTTTACTAGCTGGAGGCACTGGTACCGCTTGTTAAAAATGGAGGTGTGTGTGCCGAACATTTGCGATAGTATCTTGACGTTGCCAGCAAAATCGACGTCTTTGGGAAGCTTCGGCAAGATGAAGTTGACGTACCTGACGTGGGATGGTGTGTCCAACTTCCTTAACAGCAGGCGTACCTTGGCGGAATCGTCTAAATTCTTGGCATCCGATTCGAAAAGATCCGTATACCGGCTGTACCACTTTTCGAAAGTGATTCCATTTTCCGGGTCGAACGAAAATTCACTGATGTTGGTTGCCAAGGATTCGAGAGTTTGCTCCGTATTGTTCGGCTGTGCTAGCTTCTGCAGGAGTTCCGTCATCAAAAGGATTGCTTGCTGTAGTTCTGCCATCGCTTCTTTCGTTGTGCTTCAAAATTTCAAAATCCTCGTCGCCAAATTGATGTGTCCGAACTACTCGGACTATTGCACACAGCTTCTAGTTAAAGTTTTGTATTTGAAAGTCAACTTAAGAGTAAAGCGGTGATGAGCTATCGGCTCCTTTTATACCGCATGGTTGCTATGCTTGCTAAGTGTTGCTATGTGTTCCATTATCCCTGTGGTAACTGGGATCCTACACTTAAATTGACGGTGGGCGCGGGCTTCGACCATGGGACCCCTACGCTCATCGGTCACAGGCCCTACAATTATTTCCGGCATGAGGGGGGAGGGGGGGGGGCAAATGACTCTCCAGCCACTTGGCCACAACGACCATTTTTCCGGGGTCCTTGTCACTAATACTCTGTCCACTTGTACGGTGTTGACGGTGTTTTTATTGTGAAAGTGCATCCTTCCCCCTGCCTGCAGCGTATGCATCGGGAAGGAGACAATGTGGTAGTATGCAAGTTACCCGCTGGATAGCAGCGGTCCCGCGGCACCGCCGTCATTCCTCACATCTGCATGCCCGTCGTGGGTTCTAACCGCGTATGAACTGTCCGCCGTAGCAAGGGGTGACTATCCGGCTGAAAAGGCCGGCATGATCGCGTAGGCCATTACGCCAACAATAATAATTATTATAATAATAAGAAGAAGAAGAACTTAGCATAGCAGTCCACATTCGGGAAAGGTTTTTGTTTTGACTTTGGTGCTGTCGGGTCTACCGCTGTGGCGCGACAAATGCACGGAATGCAATCGACCAAAACATGAACCTACCGAGCCGAAGGCAGTGCCGGTCGCTCGGCGTCATGATACCGACTCCAAGCCAACAAGCCGCCAGATTCTGGACGGACAGGTGGAGCAGCTTACGCGCACAGTAATAAACCAAACCAGAATTCTCTTTTATATGGACTCAATTCAAAATGTTGTTTCCACTGCGGCCGCTAGCTGAATTGGAAAGAAATGTGCTACATATCACACGCACGTTTGCTTCGATCGTAGCGGTAATCGATCGGGCAGCGTACAGTGCGTTTTCTGAGAATGCATGGAGTGTGTAGACGCAGCCGGTGACAATGCACGCATCAGAATCAAACAGTGTTGGGGTTCCCGCACGCACACACACACACGCGCACGCACGCATGCACGCGCGTACGCGAGAACGCTCCCCCGAACGCGCGTACACGCACGATCGATTTCCGCTACCTTATCGGAAGAATTGCTGGCTTATCTTGTAGCGCATCCTCATGCAAAGCACTGGGAGGGGAGGGGGATCGCGGCATGATAGAGTGAACGGTCACTTTCCCCGCGTTGTGTGTGTGTCGCGACCCGAAAATTCGAGACAGATTTTGGCACATTAAAAAATATTTTATTGCCACTTTACATCGTGCTACATGATGCTTAGAAGGTCGTTGAAGCATCAAACATGTTCAAATAAAAAAAATATTAGATTAGTGTTAGACGTTCTCGTACGCTTGTTTGAAATTGGCTTCTTCACCCTCGATTGGCACGGGCATTAAATGGCCTCATCAGCAGCGGCACGAAAACAATAAACCATCCATACACCGATAATACTTTAAATCCCAAAATGAACCAGCTTCTCCCGCATCGTCAAGATCACACACAATAAATAAATGCTAACACCCACCAATTACAATACACAACCGCAATACACATATATGAATCAACGCATACACCACAACACCCAATCAGCTGGCGGCGGAAGGCACGGGCTGAAGCGCAAGTAAGGCAAGGCAAGGTGGGGAAAGGGAGTGAGAGGAAGAGGAGGAAGAATGGGCGCCAAAATTTTTGAATTTTTTTACCGTTTTTTTGCTCCGATGTCTGAAATAGTTCATCCATTTCTTCAACAGATGGCGCTCGTTCCGCACCTAAAAAGTGCTATAAATACGCTGGCTATCGTAGTTTTGGCTGAAGTCTAGCGTATTTTTTTGCGTATTTTTTGACACAAAACGACGCAAAAAACTACGCAGGAAACTGCTCGAATTTGCGTAGCGGGGAGGAGGTGTCTTCTTAGCGTTTGGCATGTTGCCATTTTGAGATTCAGTTTGACAACAGCCGTCGATATTTGTTTACAGGCAGCAGCTAAATTATAACGTGTAAAGTGTCGATTTATGGAGTGTGGATGCAAAATACGAATTTTTAATGCTAAAAAAATGTGTATTAAACGAAAACAATTCATATATCATATATCATATATCATATCTAAATACCAGCAACATTCGTCGCATTTGAAAACTGCCGTCGATCCTGGTTTTGTGCTTTTTTCTTAAGCCGCGATGCCCAATTGTTCTACATGACGACACCTCCTTTCTACCCACTTTGGGCCAGCGCAGATTTTGGCTGGTCTCCCGCGCGGGACTTCAGCGATTCCTGCGCAAGCCTGCGCAGGGTTAGCGCCATCTGTTGGCGAAATGGATGAACTATTTATGGCAGCAGAGCAAAAAAACGGTCAAAAACTTTAAAAATATTGGCGCCCATTTTCTCAATCGCTTCTTCTCCCTCCCTCACCCTGCCTTGCCTTACTTGCGCTTCTGCCCGTGCCTTCCGCCGCCAGCTGATTGGGTGTTGTGGTGTATGCGTTGATACTTTTATGTGCATTGCGGTTGTGTATTGTTATTGGTGGGTGTTAGCATTTATTAATTTGTGTTTGACCTTGAGACGCTGTGGGAGAAGCTGGATTGGGATTCAAAGTGTTATCGGTGTATTGATGGTTTATTTTATTTCGTGCCGCTGCTGATGAAACCATTCGATGCCCGTGCCAACCGAGGGTGACGAAGCCTATTTAAAACAAGCGTAGGAGAACGTCTAACACTAATCTATTTTTTTATTGGAACATGTTTGATGCTTCAGCGACCTTCTAACCACCATGTAGCACAATGTAAAGTGGCAACAAAGTATATTTTTTCAATGTGCCGAAATCTGTCTCGAATTTTCGAGTCACGACACACACACACATACACACAGCGCGGGGAAAGTGACCGTTCACTCTATCATGTCGCGATCCCCCACCCCGCCCGGCGCTTTGGATGAGGATGCGATACAAGAAAGCTGAACCAGCCGTTCTACCGATACGGTAGCCGTAATCGATCATGCGGGAAGGGGGGGGGGGGGGGGGGAGTGCGTGCTTGCGTTCGCGCTTTCGTGGGTGCGTGTGGAAACCCCAAAACTGTTTGATTCTGATGCGTACATTTTCATCCACGGCGGCTACAAAGTCCATGCATTTTCGATCTCGCTACCTCCTACATTACAACCATTGGATTGGCACTACCATCTTTGCGACCAGTTCTGCTGTTGGGGGTATTAAAAAGACACACGATGGAAGCAAACGTGAGTGGGATATGTTGCAAATTTTATTTCTAATTCAGCTAGCGGACGCAAGTGGAAACAACATTTTGAATTGAATCCATACAAAAGAGGATTCTGAATTTGTTTATTACGGTAAGCGTATGGTACTGCACCTGTCCGTCCAGAATCTGGTGGCTTGTTGAGTTGGAGTAGTTATCATGACGCCGATTGACCGGCAATGCCTTGGAATGGGTTCGAATCGGTAGGTTCATGTTTTGGTTGAGTGCATTCCGTGCATTTGTCGTGCCACGGCGGTAAACCCGACAGCACCAAAGTCAAAACAAAAACCTTCCCCGAGTGTGGACTACTATGCTAAGTTCTTCTTCTTCTTCTTATTATTATTATTATTATTATTGGCGTAATGGCCTTCGTGATCATGCCGGCCTTTTCAGGACTTGAGTACCACGTAGCCGGATAGTCAGCCCTTGCTACGGCGGACGGTTCATACGCGGTTAGAACCCACGACGGGCATGCAGATGTGAGGAATGACGGCGGTGCCGCGGGACCGCTCCTATCCAGCGGGTAACTTGCATACTGCCACACTGTCTCCTGCTCGATGCATACGCTGCAGGCAGGAGGAAGAATGCACCTCCACAACAAAAAAACACCGTCATGAACCAGCGGCGGATCTAACGGTAGACGGACTAGGCGGTCGCCTGAGGCCCCGCCGATTTAGGAGCCCCGAACATCTCTTGTTTGTAATATGCCGTATGTCTAAAAGTGGGCAGAGTATTAGCGACAAGGGCCCCCGGAAAGATGGTCGTTGGGGCTCCGTGACTGGAGAACCATTTGTACATCCCCTCCCCCCGATGGCGACAACAATTTTAGGGCCATCCGCCGGCAATTTAAGTATACTGTTCAATCTTCCAACAGCTGTGTGCCAGTACCCCCTCCTCCCGGTCATCAGTTATCATTTACAGGGGCCACAACTCGTCTTTCCGCCTTTCATGAACACCTTCCCTTCCTTGACTGATGGATCATAACATTCCGGAAGAGCATACATTCGGCACACTCACACCCTTGCGCAAGTTAACCATCCTATGTGTATGTGACACACCACTATATTTACCAATAGCTATAGCCGAGCACCATATTCATATAAGATAAGCCGTACACTCATACATACAAGATAAGGCTAGGATTAGAGTTGATAGGAATCAAACTAGGAGAAATAAAGACAGTTAGAATCTGGAACTCAAAGCGTTCGCATCATTTGATCCGAAAATATATTAACTGGCGCCCGAATAGGTTGTATGTGTGTGAGGGAAGAGTATCAGTGCATATAAAGTATAAAAAATCCTACACGTGAAGCCAAACACTTCCATCGAGTGGTTGAAGGAGCCACTAATTATTTGCACCAAGCGAGAACTGGGACACTGTGGATTTCGCCCGATTGATTGCTGAGGCCCCTAGTACCCGAACGGAAAAAGGACCATCCTCTGCAAGCTGCCCAGCTTTCCCCCGAAGACATCATACTGTGACAATTTTTTTTTGGTAAGTAGGAAGTAAAAATGACAGAGACAAATGTGCCGAACATTTATGAGCTTGGAAAAGTTCCCGATTTTGTAAAAGATCTTCGAGAATTCGATGGTCGACATACAGAGCTAATGAACTGGATAGCAGATGTGGAAGAAATTTTAAATCTGTGTGTGAGTTGCAAAATATCGCAGCTGCTAGGTACTTTAGTTCAAAGAACAATAAGAAGAAAGATTGTCGGTGAGGCAGCTGAAGTATTAAATACGAATAATATTTCCACAGATTGGAAAGAAATAAAAGAAGTACTTCTCTTACATTACGGTGATAAAAGAGATTTGTTCACGTTAGATTTCGAATTATCTACCATGCGGAAAAGTAACGGTGAAAGTTTAACCGCATACTATGGGAGAGTAAAAGAGACGTTAGCACTTATAATTGCACATGTACAAACTAATGAAAAGTATCGAGAACATGCACCAATACATACGCAATTTTTCAACGAAAAAGCACTGCATTCGTTTATACGGGGACTAGATAAGCCATTGTCTTTCATCCTAAAAACATCTGCTCCAGCAAATTTAAGCAAAGCTTATCAGTTGTGTCAGGAATATTACAGCACAGACTTACGTTTCGCTAGAATGTTTGAACCACGCGGCCAAGCCGATTTCAACCAAAAACCGGTTCCGAAGCCTCGTTGTAGTTTCAATCCAATGCCCTATCCAAGAGCTAGCACAAGCTTCGTGCCATCCACAGCATCCCACAGCGTACCGAATACAACACACACGATAAAAAGTAATCGTTATCAGACACCAACACCGATGGAAGTGGATGGTAGTATCAGATACGATAACGGTTCACACTCTAGACGCTTCACACAACAAACATATCCCAGAGTACCATCTACACAAGTGAAGGATTTTAAGCGACAGGCGAATACTGTACATGACGACACGGACAGAAAAATAAATAATACAGGCTTAGAAAGTGATTACCAACACCAACAAAGTGAATACGAAGCGGGTCATGATCACTCTTTATCAGCTCTTTATATCAGAACCATTTTTTAGAGTGGGATCCCAAATGGTAAAACCTATTTTACCATTTGTTAAATTAAAAACTAATATTGGAGAATTTCCTTTCCTAATTGATACAGGAGCCAATCTAAGCCTTATAGATCCAAATTTGGCGAATTCTTGTAAAATAGGAAAACCGTATGATTTATGTGACAGAAATATTGCAAGTGCTAGTGGGAAATTTATTACATCATCAGCGATAGATATTATTTTTTTTAGTCCGAAAATAGATCAAATGTGCACATTTCTTTTGCATTCTTTTCATTCTTTCTTTTTTGGAATAATTGGTACAGATATTCTTAAATGTTTACATGCTGTAATAGATTTAGAAACAGACAATTTAATACTAAAAAAATTCTCAGGTCTTACATATTCCACTTTTTTCTTACTCAGCTTCTAAAACTACATTAAATCCAATATTTAGATTGGAACATTTAAATTGTAACGAACAAGCGAAGCTTAAAAAGATACTGGATACAAACAATTCAGTATTCCACGAGCCGAAACTACAACTAACATGCTCAACAAGAGTAGAATGTGCTATCAATACTAACGAGGATGTACCAATACATCAAAAAGTATATCCATACCCAGCGGCCTATACACAAGAGGTCAATAATCAAATCAAAACCCTTTTAGATAACGGTATTATAAGACCGTCTCACTCCGCGTGGACAGCTCCTGTGTGGATAGTCCCGAAAAAAATAGATGCATCGGGAGAAAAAAAGTTTCGTATGGTTGTTGACTACCGAAAGCTCAACCAGAAAACAATTGTCGATTGATATCCGATGCCAGAAATAAATTACGTAATTGATCAGCTTAAGGGGCATCAATACTTCACCACATTGGACCTGGCATCAGGATTTTACCAAATTCGCATGAGACCATGTGATATTGAAAAAACTGCATTTTCAATTAATAATGGTAAGTACGAGTTCTTATGAATGCCTTTTGGGCTGAAAAATGGCCCAGCAATTTTTCAGAGAGTAATCGATGATGTACTTCGTAGTGAAATTGGCAAAACATGCTATGTGTATATGGACGATGTAATTGTATTTGGTAAAAGTTTTGAAGAACATTTAAACAATTTAAACAATATTTTACAATTATTAAGCAACGCTAATTTAAAAGTACAGATCGATAAATCAGAATTTCTACACGATAAAATCGAATTTTTAGGTTATATTTTAATATTATAATATAATAATATTATATTATAATAAGGCATTAAACCGAATTATACAAAAAATAGAAGCAATAAGCAGATACCCAGAACCTTCCAACATAAAAGAATTGCGTGGGTTTTTAGGAATGATGGGATATTATAGGAGATTTATCAAAGATTTTGCTCGAATAGCTAAACCGCTAACAAATTTATTAAGAGGTGACGAAAATAAGGCTTCAAAAAAGAAAATAGATTTATCTATTGCTGAAAAAGCATGTTTTCAAAAACTCAAAAGCATTATATCGTCAGAAGATATTATTATCTATCCGGATTACAGTAAACCTTTCTTACTTACAACTGACGCTTCTGACATAACAATAGGTGCCGTATTATCACAAGGTCAGATTGGCAAAGATAGACCAATTCATTTTGCCTCCAGATCATTGTCAAAGACAGAGGAAAAATATTCTGTTCCCGAAAAGGAAATGTTGGCAATATTTTGGGCTCTCAAAATATTCCGTAACTATCTGTATGGTACTAAGTTTACAGTTTTGACAGATCACCAACCATTAACATTTGCCTTATCCGCAAAAAATACTAATGCCAAATTGAAACGTTGGAAATCGTACCTAGAGGAGCATGATTTTGAAATCGCTTACAAGCCAGGAAACACTAATGTTGTGGCGGATGCTTTGAGCAGAAATGTATGTTCTTTGACTGGTACTCAACACTCGGCTGAAACATCGGATGATTTTTTTATAATCAGTACAGAAACACTGCTAAATGCTTTCAAACATCAGGTGATAATTAAAAACGGTTGTGATAATGTGCAACGAAGACAGATATTTTCATCGCATAACCGAATAACAATATCATTGAACGACACTAATGAAACTTCTTTATTACAGGTTCTTAAGAAGTATTTCGACCCATCAAAAATAAATGGGTTATTTACATCCGAAGCGGTAATGGGAAAAATTCAAGAAGTATATAGGAAGTATTTTGGTAATACAAATTTATTGAAAATTAGATACACTCAAAAATTAGTTCGAGACATAGAGGACGAAGAAGAACAATGACAAATTGCTAAAACAGAGCATGTTCGAGCTCATAGATGTGCAGAAGAAAATACACAGCAAATTCTTCGAAAGTTTTATTTTCCCAAAATAAGAGCAAAATCGAAACAAATAGCAAAAGATTGCCAAACTTGCCATGAAAATAAGTACAATCGAAAACCAATTGACTATCCTATTCAAAAAACTCCAATACCATCAAACCCGTTTGAAATATCTCATATTGATATACTGTTTCTTGAAAATAATTACTTTCTAACTTACATAGATAAATTCTCCAAATTTGCCCAAATTAAATTAATTGAATCTAGAGCAACTATCGACATTTTACCAGCAGTTAAGGAATTAACAACAAAATTCTTTCCGCCCAAAACCTTGGTGATGGACGGAGAAAGGTATTTTTGCTCTAGAGAATTGGAATTATTTTATAAAGCATACAACATAGAAACATATGTAACGGCTACGGGAAGAAGTGAAATGAATGGTATCATCGAAAGATTTCATTCAACGTTATTAGAAATCTATAGAATAACAAAAAAAGAAAATCCAACATTTTGTACACCAGATCTTGTCGAACTTTCCGTACAAAAATATAACAGTTCAATCCATTCAGTAACCAAACATACTCCTATTGAAGTTATCTTGCCTTCAGTAAGATCGTCTGAGATAATTAATAATATGCAAAAAAATCTGATCCAGAAACAATCTCAAGACCTAGTTTTTCACAACAAAAATAAAAAATCAGTCCCAATAGACATAAATAATGACACTTACGAAAAAACTAGAGCAAGACTTAAACATAAACCAAGGCACAAAAAGAAAAATATTATGAACATAAACAATAGTACAGTTCTATTAGAAGGTAATAGCAAAGTTCACAAAAATGACCTTAAAATTAGATAAAAAATTAAAAAAACTCAAAAAAAGAAGATTTATCAACGTTCTTTATTGTAGAATCCTGCCCGTTAGTTCGGTGCTGTTAATAGTTCTCTGTCCAACTGTTTATTCCAAAAAGCCCCCTTCTTTGCTTTGAGCACTTGCTTATATACGCTCTCATCAATTCCTCTCCCTCACAATTCTCTCTTTGAGCCAGTGCGCTCAGCGCTCATCCACTCATGCGATCATCTCTCTTTTGCTGAACTTGTACGCAACTCTACATCCCTTTTCTACTCGGAAGTGAAATATGTACATTACAAATATATTTTAATTATTATTACTTAAAGCAAGAAAAGAAAAAAAAACTAATCATTATACCTATTTGGGATTTTTCGAATGCGCGTGGGACGTTTAAATTCCTTCTTATCCTTTTGTTGCTGTTTATGTTGTGTACTTATTGTATTGTTTTGTTGCGTTTCTTCGTCACAAACCTTACTTAAATGAGCCACGGGCCGGCGATATTTTACACCTGCACTACTTACAACTACCGTATCATTTCCTACTTTTCTTAACACCTTAAATATCTCAATTCCATAATTTGGCTCCGATTTTCCTTGCTGGTAATGCCATACCCGCACTCTATCTCCTACTTTAATTCCAGACTGTTTGGATTTCCTTGATCTATCTGCGTAAAGTTTTCCTTTCATTTTCTTTATAGCATCTCTTTCCTTAACTTCACTATCACGATTCCAAACCTCTGTAGTTCTTAACGATGGCAATAGGCCTTTGATTGGTCTTCCAGTGAGTAGTTCAAGCGGAGCTTTTCCCGTTATGGAGTGTGGAGTGGTGTTGTACATATTTTCATATTTTATAATTGCTTCGCGCCAATCTGTTTTTTCTGCTTTCGCAATTCGCAAAGCACGAAGTATACCTCTATTATTCCTTTCCACAAGTCCATTCATCTGTGGCCAATACGGTATTGTGTGAATTATTTTTATATCTTTACGTTTAAAATAGTTTTTAAATTCTTCACTACTAAAAGGTGGCCCATTGTCACATCTAATTGATTCTGGATATGATTGATCCTTGCATATTGTCTCTAAAGCCTCGATAGTCTTACTTGCTGATGTAATTTTCATCTCAATGATTTTTATGAATCTGCTGTAGTAATCGACAACTACCAGAAACGTTCCATATTCCTTAACCGAAAAAAAATCTATTGCAATATCCTGCCAAGGACGATCTGGCATTTCTTTTCTAATCATTGGTTCTGCGTGACCCAAAGGTCTCACTGCTGCACAACCAGCACAAGCTTTTACAAAACATGTGATTTCTCGGTCCATATATGGCCACCACATTCTTTCCCTAAGTTTTCTTTTCATAGTTTCTTCGCCAGGGTGACCTATGTGAGCTATCTTTAGGGCCTTTTGACGCAATTTTTCAGGTAGAACTAATCTATCGTCCCTAACTACAATACCCTGCACTATTCCTAGTTCTTTACTAAATGCCTGATAGTGTGCTAGTTTTGGTTTCCAAGATTGATTTTCAATTGCTTTAATGACCTCTCTCATTGTTTCATCTTTATCTGTTTCCGCTTTAATTTCGTTTAACGTAATTGCTTCAGACTCGCTCTCAATGGTATATACATAATGTTCAGAAGCTTCATCAAACGATTTATCTTTATCTGAATTAGGGCATAATCTTGATAAACTATCTGAAATATTAGATGAGCCTGGAATGTATTTTACTACAAAATTATATGGCTGTAGTCTTAAAGCCCAGCCTTCCGCTCTAGAACAAGCTCGTTTGCCGCTTTGATGCTTTCCTTCAAATATATACTCTAATGTTTTATGGTCTGTAAAGATGGTAAATGTAGTACCAAACAAGTATGGATAAAATTTTTCAACAGCCCATACTACTGCTAACGCTTCTCTTTGCGTTTGTGGATAGACCTTTTCAGGTTTCGTCAAGCCTTTTGATGCAAAGCTTATAATCCTAGACATGCCTTTCTTATTCCTCTGGGTCAACACGGCACCTAATCCTGTTGGAGAAGCATCAACATACAGTTCCGTGTCCTCTTGCGGTTTGAAAAAGCCCAGTTTACGTACATTATTCGACAATTCCAGTCTTAAATCATCAAACGCTGCTTCTTGCTCTTTTCCAAATACTTCTATTTCTCCTCTGATGAATTTTCGTAATGGTTCTGATCTACTTGAAAGGTGATGAATAAACTGCCCAACAAAATTAACTAAACCTAAGAAGCTTCTAGTCTCTTCTTTTGTTATTGGTTTCCTAAAGTTCTTTATAGCCTCTATTTTAGCTTCTGTGGGACCAATACCTGACGCACTTATATTGTAGCCGAGGATTTCCAATTCTTTTACTTCTATAGAACATTTATCCTTATTCAATGTAGCATTATTCTTTCCTAGTATTTCTAACACCTGCTTTAATCGACTATCATGTTCCACTTTATCTTTTCCTGCAATGACTATATCGTCTATGTAGATTACTACACCAGCTATTCCTAGAAGCATTTGCGTCATAATCCGCTGAAAGATCTCTGGCGCACAATTTATTCCAAACATCAATCGTTTAAAACGCATTTATCCTTTGTTTGTCATAAAAGTGGTGATTCCTCTCGAGTCTGGATGGAGTTCTACGTGGTGATAAGCCGAAGTTATATCAAGTTTTGAGAAAATCTTACATCCTTGTAATTTGTTCAATAAAGTTTCGATAACTGGAAGTGGAAAATGCTCTCGTTGTATGGCTTGATTTGGATACTTCATATTTATGCAAATTCTAATATCGTCTTTGCCCTTTGGTACCACCACCATTGGTGATATCCATTCGGGGGGACCATCAACTGGTTCTATTATATCAGTTTCTAACATCTGTTGAATTTTACTTTCTACCTTTTTCTCCAGTGCAATGGGAATGCGAACATAGGATATTTTCTTCGGCGGAACTTCTTTGTTAATAGATAATCGAATCTGAATACCGGGGAATTTCGGAAATGGTTGACATCTTTCCTCAATATTTTGTACTTCCAAGCCTACTTTCAAAACTTTTAATTCCTCAGCCGTCACTTTACCCAACAACGACTTATTACTGCCTTGCACTACAATGAATTCAGCGAAAGTTGTAGGTTTACTCTGATTAATTGATATTACTGCTTTAAACTTTAAAATTAATTTCAGAGGCTGATTACTAGCGTACGTTGTGATTTGCTTATCGCAATTGTAAGATATATCTTGAATGTTTGCCTTTGATTTTTGTAATTCTAACCATACTTGTTCTGTCACTGTGTTTACTGATGCACCGGAATCTATTAGGAAAACTACATGAACCGTATCTAACATGCATTTAACCATACCGTTGTCCAATAGTCGCGTCGTGGTAAAAATCTAATAAGAAAATAAGATATCATTACAAACACCCATACAGGATTCTACTAGCCCTCTCAATTGTGATATAATACCTCATTAAGGCTGTCCTTTTCATTCGCTTCATTTCGTTGATTTTGTTCTCGTCGATCCGTTGGTTCATTCTTTGCTCTCTTCCATTGATAATTGTTTTTGACCGAGTTCCGTCCGTCTTTCTTACAAACTCTACCAAAATGACCTACTCGTCCGCAAGAGTTACATCGTGCTTTACGCGCATAACACTCACTTGAATCCCCACTGTGTCGCCACGAACCGCATCGATAGCAGCTAGACTCACGCCATTTCCTTTTTTCTGTTACTGGCATTGATTTTACATACGCTATTGATGATTCCTGTTCCTTATCCTTGATCTTCATCTTTTGGCCTATCAGAATTTCTCTATTGATTGCGTAATTAATGAGTTCATCCAATTCCATCGTATTTTCTAACCCTTTATCTCTTACTCGCTCATCCTTTGCTCCTACAGTTATTTGGTGTGCTATTTCTTTTACTATTCGTTCGTGGAAATCGCATCGTGCAGCTTGTGTCCTTAGTCGCAACACAAACTGGTTGAACGATTCTTCATTTTCTTGTTTTAGAGAACGAAAAAGCTCCAACTCGATGCGTTCGTTTCTCTTTCCCAAAAAGAAATGATTTAAACGTTTAATAGCATTGTCGTACTCCGGAACTTGTGGTTGCTGAAAGGGTATTACTGCTGGACTTGGCTGTTCTTCTCCTGATACCGGAGCCAAATTGAAGTAAATTCTCTGCAATCCTCGACCTCCACGTGCCAGCATGTACGCCAACTTCTCATCTTGCGTATTGATCTTTTTAAGCATTATTATTAGCTCAAATGCTCGGTGCCACTCCTCCCACTCACGGCGTAAATCCGAAGCATCCACCGACTCATTGAACGGTTGCAATGGCCAATTTTCTTCCATCTACAATGCAACGAGAAAAAAAATAAAAAAATAAAAGGATACCTTAAATAAAAATAACTTTAACAAAAACCAAAAGAAAGAAAAAAATAAATAAATAAAAGGAAAATCCATTTTTACTGTCTTTATGCCACAATAACTAATCCCATGAAAAAAAAAATATTATTATTATTTTTTTTAACCGCTATAAGCATGGGGAGCAGAAAAAAAAAACACACACACACACACACACACACACACACAAGATAAAATAAATTATTCACGAAATCCATACACTCACACATCCGCACATGCACACGCATACACACATATCCTCAAAACACACATAATGTGTCCAAGAACACACATCGTAAAACTGTTCCCAGATTTATCTGATTATTCCCAAATGACAAGCCAGTACAAAAGACTGTGTCCAAAATTGATACATTATTAATGTTCTTTTGTTATCTGTCTCCAACGTTCTTATCCAACACACTTCACAGTTCCTTTGTACCGCACGTGCCGCTTTTCTTCTTTTCTTCCTATTCCCTGTCATCCAGATTTTGGCACCAAGGTGTTTACCTTTGTTTGTTTTGCACTAGTTATTTTGTCACCGGCTTCTCCTCCTCTTTTTTTATTCTTTGTCTTCTTTACCACCATATTCGACCACACACGACTCGGCAGCAGCAGCTGGTTTTGACCCATTGTCTTATCTTTCTTCGAATTTCAACTCAGTTCTACCACTTCTTTGTTTCCGTTGAAATGTATTCTCCTCTTTTGTATTGTAGGTTATTCCACTGGTATAATGTGGATGCATACGTGAATATATATATATATATATATTTTTTTTTAACTCTTTTTCAACTCACTTACACACGCACGATTGCCACCAATTCCAACTTATTTGTTTTTCATATTATTTCAATCACGGTTAATTCCACCTTTTTGTCGTCTCATTAGAACGCAATACTAATTTTCATTCGCTTCATCACTTTCTAACATAACTTCACGGCCCTTTTCCTCCCTTTTTTCTGGTGCTGCGGATAAGACCGGCCTCACGAATTTTGCTACGGAAACCCCGGACTCTTTTAGTTACTTCGGTATTTCACCGGCCTTAACTTCAATTTAGCTACGGTTTTCCCGGACTCGTTTTATGCTACGGATTCAACCGGTCCCATATTTTGCTACAGAAATTATTTCTGGATTCATTTGGGCGCTACGTTTAACGGACTCAACCCATTATAGTACTAGTTTTCCGGTCTCAATTTGTGCTACGGATTTTCAACTTTTTGTACATGCTGCGGCTTTGCCGGTCTCATGATCCAATCTCTCTCACTATTACGTTTTAACGGACTCAATTTAACATCGTATTGACTTTCCGGTCTCAATTTATGCTACGGATTTCCAACTTCTTTTTTTTTTTTTTTTTTTTTGCGTGCTGCGGCTTTTGCCGGTCTCATAACTCACTTTCACTTCGTGTATCGCTATTATGGTATTACACTATGTTAATTGAAGCTCACTTTTAACCAACTATTACGCTTTTGAAAACTTCACAGTACTTCGGATAAATCCGATCTTCCATTGTATATACCTTTCCTTTATTTTAACAAAATTTTCACTACCGGCTGCGGCAATTGTAGAATCCTGCCCGTTAGTTCGGTGCTGTTAATAGTTCTCTGTCCAACTGTTTATTCCAAAAAGCCCCCTTCTTTGCTTTGAGCACTTGCTTATATACGCTCTCATCAATTCCTCTCCCTCACAATTCTCTCTTTGAGCCAGTGCGCTCAGCGCTCATCCACTCATGCGATCCTCTCTCTTTTGCTGAACTTGTACGCAACTCTACATTAATAAATTTAATTTGAATTCTTAACTTAATTGAATAATCAACTTAATTTAAATTGATACTCATACTTAATTGCTACTACTTTTTTCTCTCTTTACATTATTCTATTTCTTAAATGTTAAATTTATGTATGTGTTGTCAATGTGTGTTGTCCAAAAAATCAGATGTGTTTGGCACTGTTTAATAATGTTAGTATATATATATATATATATATATATATATATATATATATATATATATATATATATATATATATATATATATATATATATATATATATATATATATATATATATATATATATATATATATATATATATATATATATATATATATATATATATGTGAAATATATTCACTAAAGTACTGGATTGTGATATTAACTTGTGTAAATTTGATGAGAATGAAAAGAATGTTCCTTAATCGCCGGTCTGTTTGCAACTGTGTATTCGTTTGTCCTATAGTTCATTACATAATTCATTACGAAGTTCATTCGTGTAGTTCGAGCAGTTCATTTCGTGCAGTCCTAATTAGTCAAGTAGTTCTATCTATATCCTATGGTTTAGTTCCTTCTAATTCCTGCGTGTTTTCCTATTTGAATTCATATTAATAATAACCCAAAATCCAACATTACCGGCCACCAAAGAAGGAACTTCTTTAAAATTCAAGACTAATTGAAAAATGAAAATAATAAGCAAACTGCTAACCAAGCGTAGAGCGAACGCGTTGTTTCTAGCTTCCGTTTCGTATGTACGTGTGTGTATGTGTGTATGTACGTATCCTGTCCTGCTATCACTGACAAGTGTCAAACGTAAACAAGTGCGGAATAAAGTGTGGTGTGTACAAAAACAATGTAGTGTAGTTCACGGCAGTTTACGTTACTCAGTGCCAGTGTCTCCTTTCTTCTCCAAATTGTTGAGTACGTCGGGGTTTGGTAGAATTGCCAAACGATTAGCTGCGCGTACGATTTGTTTTCCGGCAGCTGTGCGCAGTGTAACCACGCGAACAACTCCGTCCTTGCCTGGGTGAACTGCAACGATGCGACCCATCGGCCACGAGGTAGGATGCATGTTGTCTTCCTTGATGATCACAAGCTGGTTTTCTTGCAGTGACACCGATTGCCCGTTGCAATGTTTGGCTCGCGCTTGCAGTTGTTGCAGATACTCCGGATACCATCTAGCCCAAATGTTTTGCATGTGTTTCTGCACCAACTGGTACTCTTTCAATCGATTGTCTGGCGTTCCGGTGTGATCGACGTCTGGTACCGCTTGCATGTTAGAGCCGATGAGAAAGTGTCCCGGCGTCAACGGTTCTAAATCAGAAGGCTCATCAGATAAAGGCGTTACTGGTCGAGAATTTAAACATTGTTCCACTTGTGCCAGCAGGGTAAGCATATTCTCCTGTGTTATGCTTTTCGTTCCAATGGTTCTTATTATGTGTTTTTTAGCTGCCTTCACCGCTGCCTCCCATAAACCTCCGAAGTGTGGTGCCCGTGGAGGGATAAATTTCCATTGGATTTCGTTCGTCGCGCACCAATTGAAAATAGTAATACGATCGTTCTCATCGCATTTGAGCATTTTGTAAATGCGGTTCAGCTCGTGCGATGCTCCCTTAAATGTAGTGGCATTATCTGAGTGTAGCTCACTAATTTGTCCGCGACGTGCAACTAAACGGCGTAGTGCATTTAAAAATGATGTGGTGGTGAGATCGGCTACGAGTTCAATATGAACGGCTCTTGTAGAAAAGCATACAAATATCGCAATATATGCTTGATTGGACTCTTGTTGCGTATAGTTGCCTTTAGGTATATTGGTCCACAATAGTCTACCCCGCATACCGAAAAAGGCCTCGTTGGAGTGACTCTTGACGTTGGTAGATCAGCAATGCTTTGTTTGACGAGGGTAGGTTTAGCTTTAAAACAAGAGTGACAACTGTGGTAGACCGATTTGCACAAATTGCGACCTCCTATGAGCCAAAATCGTTGGCGTAGCGTTGTAAGAAGCATTTGAGGCCCGGTGTGTAACTTCTTTAGATGCAGTGAAACTGCCAGTAGTGCTGATAATGGATGCTTTGCAGATAATATAATGGGATGCTTAGTTGAATCTGCCAGCTGTGCGTTGCTGAGCCGGCCACCAATGCGTAGGATACCCTGACTATCGATGAACGGTGATAGCCATTTCAGTTTAGACTGTTTAGGGATCTCTTTGCTTTTTTGTAGATAATGTCTTTCTTCGGAAAACGAGTCTAATTGTGACAAATAGCACAATTTCAATTCTGCCTGTGTGAGCTCTTCGACCGTGAGTAGTGGAACAGATTTAGCATTTGGTTTAGTTTGCTGGCGGTGTTTTATGTTATGAATGAAGCGCAGGCAATATGCAACAACCCGTTGAAGCTTGTGGTAAACCGAATACCGTGAAAACAATCCGTTGCGAAACTCGCAGATTGTTGATGTTGTTGCAATCCGTGATGCCAACCTCTCCTCTTCCGCGTTCGCTGACTCATTTAGTGATGGTGGATCTTGTGGCCATTCTTCCATGCCTCGCGATAACCAATGTGGCCCGTGCCACCAGCGCTCACACACTAATAGTTTTTCCGGCGTCAGACCGCGCGAAATATCATCAGCTGGATTATCGATGCCAGGAACATGTTTCCAGCACTGTATGTTAGCTGTCTGTTGTATTTTAGCGACCCTATTCGCTATGAATGGCTTCCATCGATTGGGGGCAGAGTTTAGCCAGTGTAGTACCGTCATAGAGTCCGTCCAGCAGATAGTAGTAGCAGAAATTTTAAGTGATTGTTGCACCTTCTGATGAAGGACTGTTGCCAATCGTGCTGCACACAATTCCAATCGAGCGAACGAATGTGAATTAGATAAAGCTACCACCTTTGATTTGGCCGTTAGCAATCGAACACTGACTCCCTTTATGCTTTCAGCACGAATATAGCAACAAACACCATATGCTAATTGTGAAGCGTCTGCGAATATATGTATTTGCACGTTTGTAGCTGTGCATTGGGAAATATAACGTGGAATGCGTATATCACGGAGTGATCCCAAGGTTGAATGAAATTTTAACCATTCACGTTGTAGGTGCGATGGTAGCTCGCTATCCCAGTCAAATGACTTTCCATCCTTCTTTAGCGCCCATAACTGTTGCATAAACACTTTCGCAATGATGATAATAGGACCAAGCAAGCCGAGAAGGTCGAAAATTTTAGCAATGTAGGATAAAACTAGCCTTTTGGTAATTATGGTTGTGATAGGAGGCATATCAATACGGAACCGAAACGTGTCTGCTGTTGGTTCCCAAACGATGCCAAGTGTGGATACATGGTTTGATTCTTGCCACTCATGCGTTGGTTGGATTGCTATGTCTTCGGCAGGAATGTTTACTAGTGCTTCTGACCGATTCGATGCCCATTTTTTTAGTGAGAATCCTGCTGATTCCAACATTTGTGAAATTTGTGTGCGCATTTCAATGGCTTCGTTAATGTCGTTTGATCCCGTTAACAAATCATCCACATAAAAATCATTTAAAGCAGCGTTTACAGCTTGTGGGTATGTGTCGCTGTTATCGATAGCAATCTGCCGTAGAGTTCTAGTTGCCAAAAATGGAGCAGATGCTGTACCGTACGTGACTGTTTGTAGCTCGAAGGTGGATATCTCGTCTGAAGGACTCTCTCTATATCGGATACGTAGCAGGTTTCTATCGTCAGGATGATGTAGAATTTGACGGTACATTTTCTCCACGTCGGCAGTCAGGGCGATGGAATGTGAACGAAACCGAAGAATGACGGAGAAAAGATCGTCCTGAACGACTGGACCGACCAACAGCTTGTCATTCAACGAATAGCCGCTGGACGTCTTGCACGACGCGTCAAAAACGACCCGAACCTTCGTTGTAGTACTCGACTCCTTTACCACGGCATGATGAGGAAGGTAATAATGCTGAGTCGAATCGTCTACCGGACCGGTAAGTCTCTTCATGTGACCCAACTGTTCATATTTCCGCATGAACTTAACACATTCGTCTCTCATTGTAGGATTATTCACCAAACGACGTTCCATACAACGGAGTCTACGATCGGCTGTTGCTTTAGATTCCCCTAAAACGACATTTGGATTAGGATTAAAAGGGAAACTAACAACATACCTTCCCGCTGAATTGCGAACGGTTGTCGATGAGTAGTGTTTCTCGCAGGCATCCTCTTCGACCGATAGCACAGGATCCTCGGCTATGGTTTCGCTTTCCCAAAAGCGCTGCAAAATTTCCTCCAAGGGGATGTCGTGTGTTGCGAGATGGCACACCCGCGGACCACTTGATGAGTGCTGCGTGTTGCCGGATACCACCCAGCCGAAGTGCGTCTCCACTAGCCACGGTTTGCCTCTGCCAATAGAGCGCTTGCGACCGGTGTGAAGCTCCCAGAAAGTATCGCCTCCGATGACGATGTCGATATGCCCAGGCAAATTAAAGTTGGTGTCAGCTAATGCCACGTCCGGCATTTTCCACGATGAGATGTCCGTAGGTGAAGTGGGGATGTGAGCTGATGGCGTTTCCAATACCAGAAAAGCCATCTCCGTAGCAAAGGATTGAGTTTTCGACTGCACCGTTGCGACGATCGAACCCTTCATTTGCTGTACTGCATTTCCAATGCCCGATACAGCGACGTTAACCTTGTTGCAACTGGTCAACAATTTCCGAGCGAACTCATCGGATATGAAATTCGACATGGAACCGGAGTCGAGTAAGGCCCTTGCCTCGAAAATATTGCCGTAATCGTCCTTGACCTGGACGTTTGCTGTTTCCAAGAAAACTTTGTCGTCGTCCGAATGTGCTGCCATTGTGACCGTTCTAGGTGGCGTGTGATGAAGGAGAGTGTGATGGCGTTCACGACACGTACGACACGAATAGTCAGATTTGCACGCTCTGACTTGATGTGTGCTGCTTAGGCAGTTCCAGCACAACCGCTTCGATGAGACGACGTCCCGTCGATGCTGAACCTCCTTGCCGATGAAAACTGGACAGCTGCGTAATGGATGATCTTCTGCGCACTCTAACGGACACTTGGGCTGCTGAATCGAACCAGATGAAACAGCAGAAGTAGGGCACGATGCAGCTACATTTGCGACGAACCTCCGTTGCACTGCGTGACGATGAATGCCGGCCACCTTAATGCCACTAGCGCTTTGATCACTCACAAAGTTGTTGGTCGATTTAAGTATCTGGATTCTATCTTGTACGAACGCAATCACATCCTTGTACTTATCCTTGGTGAAGTGCACGGAGTGTTTTTCCCAAGCTAATAACGTTTCACGATCCAGTTTCATGAGGAGCATGTTGGATAGTGGTGTGTCCCATGAATCGACCGGTTCCTTGAGCTTCACCAGTCCGTTGACGAAACGGGTGAACTCATCCACCAAGTGGGTTAGCTTGTCCACGCACACCGATTGCACTCCGGGAAGATAGTGCAATTTACGATAATACTCACGTATTAGCAGACGAGAATTATCGTACCGTTTTAAAAGTGCTGCCCACGTCACTGAATAATTGTCTGCCGTTAGAGGTGTGTGTTCGAAGGGTAATGCTGCATCCCCCCCTGAGCGAAGAAAGCAGGTATTGCAGTTTGGCGATAGACGGTAACTCGGCAGAAGCGTCGATCATGGCTATAAACCGATCACGGAACGAGAGCCATTTTGTGTGGTCTCCATCGAACGTTGGCAGCTCAATTTTTGGCAGGCGTAGGTTTGGCGCGTGAGGTCGACCAAACGCAAGCGTAGATGATGCCAAACCTGTCGTCTCGTTAAGGGAACCTTCTTCCTTCGGTTGATGCTCTCGAAGAAAAGATTTCAGCTTGCGGCAGCGTTCCTCGATGTCGATCCTTTCCATGATGCAAGCTTCGATCATTGTGTCACTGTCGTCGAGCTCTTCCAGTTTGGAAACCGCGGCGAAGAACCCTTCCTTATGTTTCTCTAAATCCTCTAACGCCTCTGGAATCTGCTTGGCATCTTCGGTAGAGTATTCTGCCTGGAACCGTTCCAGCGACTTTATATTTTCCACGGCGATCCTCTTCTTCAGCTGCACTGCCTTGATTTTCTTTTCCATTTTCCGGAACTCAGATATCACACACAAACACGATGGCGCGAAATTAGAATGATGGCGCGAAAACGACCGTTGCCCTTGATGCGGGGCGAAATGCGATGGCGGGAAAATGTCACGTAATGACTTGCACTCTTAAAGCCGTAAAAACCGTTGTTCACTCTTGATGCGGAATGAACTGAATTTACACTCACTAAATCACGGATCCGGCTCGAAGGACCAAAAATGTGAAATATATTCACTAAAGTACTGGATTGTAATATTAACTTGTGTAAATTTGATGAGAATGAAAAGAATGTTCCTTAATCGCCGGTCTGTTTGCAACTGTGTATTCGTTTGTCCTATAGTTCATTACATAATTCATTACGAAGTTCATTCGTGTAGTTCGAGCAGTTCATTTCGTGCAGTCCTAATTAGTCAAGTAGTTCTATCTATATCCTATGGTTTAGTTCCTTCTAATTCCTGCGTGTTTTCCTATTTGAATTCATATTAATAATAACCCAAAACCCAACAATATATACATATATTTTTTTTTATCTTCATATATATTGTGGTTAGTTAAAGATTAGTTTTGATTCTTTTGATAGGAAGCAAAGGATTCATAACGAGAACCACAAGAACACCTGAACTGTTTCTCTTTTCATTCTTTTCAAAGATAAAATAGATAATAGAATAGAGTAGGTAAAATTTAAAATAATTTAAATGTGCCAAGTTTTACTTAAGACAAAATAAATGCATTTCTTAAACAAAGAATAGCTATAAACATGCTAGATTATTTCCACTTATGCTAAAAAAAAAGGAATTATAATAATAACGTAGATAATCAACGGCGAAATATGGCTTGTGCAATTCTTTTACATCTTAAACAAATGGATCTGTAGACAGTCTACATGTGTACATGCGTGTGTGTATTTATATATTAATGCTTAAGTATATTTATATATCTATACACATCGGAATATGTGGACATGTGGGTTCTACACATGTATATTTGTGTAAATAGTGGTTTTGGATACTGAGAATGGTTATACTAGAAAGTGAGAAAAAAATGGGCTGTACAATTTTAAGTGATGAGGAGCTACAATCTGTTCAGATTTCGAGATTCGTTGTGTTCTCCAATTTGTCGCAAAGGAATTCAAAGGTCCGTTACGATCTTTTGATGCGAAAGAGGCCAACGACAAAGATCTGTCAGGAAAAAGGAACTAAGTCTTATAATCACTTGCGATCGGTAAAGGTCCTTGTGAAAAGTCCATTATGGATTATACGAACATGAACAACATGAACAACATACCATCCAGTGACAGAAATGTCAGGTGTTTCGAATGAAACAAAGGATACAAAAATATCCAAGCATGAATGTTGTTCTAATACTATGAAATGTTCCGCAAGCAGTATCACTAAAAGACGAGGACGTCTTTTCTTGTTGGCCCGAGAGTAGTTAACCATCCTATGTGTATGTGACACACCACTATATTTACCAATAGCTATAGCCAAGCACCATATTCATATAAGATAAGCCGTACACTCATATAAACAAGATAAGGTTAGGATTAGAGTTGATAGGAATCAAACTAGGAGAAATAAAGACAGTTAGAATTTGGAACTCAAAGCGTTCGCATCATTTGATCCGAAAATATATTAATTCGCAGACGGCTTAGCATATCTGTGTAATCTACACCATACGAAAGCAAATGCTTAGTGTTGGAAACTGTTATAAGGTTCCAACAAACTGTCAGCTAAGGCGATGTTTTGTGTATGGACATAGGCATAAAAAGGGAGAAAACCGCGCAAAATGGGATAATTGCGATAAAAACACCCAAGAGCGAAGATAACGGAGAATAAAGAAAAAAACTAATTTTTTGGTGCACCTGTAGTGCCAACCTAAGAAATTCATTTTGTTCTCTTATTTTTTGGTTAGAGCGCCAGTTTCTAACATTCCAAAAAATTAGTGCTAAGCTAATTTTCATCGCGTGTGGTGTTAAAGTATATCGGTGAAGTGATACTGCGCTGCGATACCCAATTCTCGCGATCGCGATTGTTCCCGTGTGGTGGTATAGGAGAGCTGTAGTGCGGTGAAAGGTGAAATGGAGCAGGCGAAAGATTCGTGCAAAGTCGGGCAGGATTGCAACTCTACCCCCGTAATGAGCCTGACAATGGGACGTGATGGCGCTCGGTCCATTGCAGCGTCAACGAGCCCCATCCTAGAGCAGGAATCGGCGGTATCCCCGGTGGTAGCGGGCACGAGCCAGTCTGTATCAGAAGGGCAGGTGCGAGGCAAGACAACGTCGGATACTAGCTCCAGAGCGCCAGGATTAACCGCTGGTAGCTTTGATGGCGAATCCTACCGAAGCCACGTAGGCGGAACAAGGGACGACAAACGAGTGGAAGGTGAAATCGTTCGTATGCCAGCGCACGAACGACGACAGCGAGTAGCGGAGATTGAACGTGAGCTCATCGCACTTCGCGAAATGTGTCAACTCGAAAAGATGGAAGAATGGTGCCGGGAAACGGATCGTTTGGGAGCACCGTCGTTGTTGACGCTTCGCTTGGATGTCAAATGATAACTTGACGAAAGTGAGTTTCGTCAAGTGAGAATGAGCACGGTAGGAAATGATGAGTAGCGGGTGAGTTGCCACTCGCGTGAGTGGCAATCATAGAAAAATTATAAATAGGGCAACATAATGAATACACTTTCTCTTGCACTTTGGAAATTCAACACACAGCGGTAAATATTCAGCCCACGCAAAATCATCCGAAACATACGCGATTGTTCATGGTGCCGTGACCAGGATTGTGCGAATATCTGGTTTTTAAATCGCAAGTTTCGATAATTGCATCGGGGTTTCGTTTTACCGCTTGTGCCACACACTTTTTGGATTGCCGCAAACTTACAGCTGATTTTGCCGCATCACGCAAGTCACTGTAATCGCAAACACCCACATCCACTAACATAATGGCCACACCGCCCGTTGTTTTGGCGTCCCGGCGGACTGTTTTATTGGGAATTCTCTCGCGATACGAGAAATTCATTAAGGATTTCGTCCCTGAACGGGATCAAGTAGAGGTGGAAATACGCGTTAAAAGGTTCGATAAGCTGTGTGCGGATTTGGAAGCTGTGCAGCAACAATTGGAAGATTCTGCCGACACTCCGGAAGAAGTGTCGCAAAATGCTACACTCAGAGAAAGTTTTGAGGATAGATTAATTCTTGTGCAATCCCAGCTGCAAGCAAGGTTACCAAAAGAGCAGTTTCAAAATGCCCAATCGAGTACCGGAGCGAATCCGTTAAAGGGCATCAAACTTCCTACCATTGCGCTGCCTGAATTCACGGGGGACTATATGCAATGGTTGACATTCCGCGATACGTTTGAGTGCTTAATTCATAATAATATGGATTTACCGGCCATTCAAAAATTTCACTATTTGCGCGCCGCGGTTAAAGGAGAAGCTGCTCAAGTGATAGAATCAATCACCATAAGCGCAGCTAATTATGATTTAGCATGGAACACTCTAACGGAGCGATACTCGAATGAATACCTCCTGAAAAAACGCCATTTGCAAGCAATGTTTGCCATCCCAGCTGTACAGAAGGAAAGCGTTGCAACATTGCACCACCTTGTAGATGAATTTGAGAGACACACAAAGATTTTGCAACACTTAGGAGAAGAAACAAATACATGGGGTAGCATTCTCGAGCATTTGCTATGCACTAAACTTCCGATAATTACTTTACGCGATTGGGAGGAGCAAGCCTCAAGCAATAACGATCCCAGTTACGACAGTTTGATTTCGTTCTTGCACCGTCGTATGCGTGTATTGGAGACGTTGCTTGTCAACAACTGTCATACGTCTCAGGGTAACGACCTAGCTCCCGTACGGAGAATGACCGTTCTTCACCAAGCCAGTTTTGCTTCCACATCGCATGAAATGCCGAATTGCATGCTATGCAACTCCGCGCACAACCTTCTGAAATGTCCGCGTTTCGAGCGGATGGACCCGAAGGAACGCCATCGGTTTGCTATGACCTCGCGTTTGTGCTTAAATTGTTTACGCGATAATCATATGGCTCGAGATTGTCCATCACAGTACAAATGCCGTTACTGTAATGCCGCACACCACACAAAATTGCACTACGCACATAACAGCCAAGCTTCCACTACACCACAGCATCACGCTCACCATAACCCAAATTTCACTGCACCTCAGCAACACACACACAACACCACTAGCGATCACACAGCCACAAACAATACACAACGCACATTTGCAGCAGCATTGCAGCATGCACCCGAACAAGTCATACTGCAAACTGCTATGATAAATATCATAGACGATTTCGGAATAGCACATCCTGCGCGGGCGCTGTTGGACAGCGCATCGCAACCGAATCTAATAAGCGATCGACTCGCTCATCGCTTACGGCTGAAGAAAAGTAATGTGAACATTACCGTCATTGGAGCAGGACAAGCTACAAAGACAGTACGGGAGTCCGTACAGGCACAGATTGTCTCTCGATCCAGTTCGTTCACTGTGAACACTGAGTTGTTGATTGTTGACAATTTGATTGCAAATCTACCAACGCGCGACATAGACATCAGCGATTGGAAGATACCACCTGGTTTCGCTTTAGCAGACCCTCTGTTCAACAAAGCTGCTCCTGTAGACCTCATTCTTGGTGCTCGTCATTACCACACTTTCTTTGAGAATGCAACTCAGTTCCGTCCTGCACCTCATCAGCCCGTGATGATAGACAGCGTTTTCGGCTGGGTAATGACTGGTCCAACTGGCAGTGACAATTCTTCACCTAAAACCGATCCCACCGCATCATATACAATCGTCTGTATGGCATCCTTGGAGGATTCGTTACAAAGATTTTGGCAATTAGAAAATTTAACCATGAATGATGGATACTCACCAGACGAACGACATTGTGAATCGTTCTATAAGCATACCACCAAACGTGACGATAGTGGTAGATATATTGTTCGCCTACCGAAACAGCCCGACTTTGATGCAAAGCTCGGCCTTTCTAGACCTCAGGCCATTCGTCGTTTTGAGCTTCTCGAGCGGAGATTGGAACGAGATCCAGCACTTCGAGAAGCGTACCAAGACTTTATGAAGGAGTACTTAGCACTGGGTCACATGTCTCCTATAAGCACTGATTGTGATGATACAGCTGCTTATTATTTACCACACCATCCAGTTTTTAAAGCGTCAAGTACCACCACAAAGGTCAGAGTAGTTTTTGATGGCTCGGCTAAAACGTCAACTGGCTTTTCGCTGAATGAAACTCTGCAGGTTGGACCCATAGTTCAGGATGAACTCATCGATATTATTTTGCGTTTCCGCACCTATAAGATTGCTGTCGTAGCTGATATCGCCAAAATGTATCGACAAATTGTGCTGCATCCGGATGATCGACGATTGGTTCGCATTTTCTTCCGTTTCTCACCGCAATCGCCGATTGAATTGTACGAGCTGAATACTGTGACATATGGTTTGTCTCCATCATCGTTCTTGGCCACTCGTACATTGCTGCAGCTTGCGGAAGATGAAGGTGCTGACTTTCCACTAGCTTCACCCGCACTGAGACACAATTTTTATGTAGACGACTTCATTGGCGGAGCTAACAGCGTGAGTGAAGCTCGCGAGCTTCGTCAGCAACTTTCCGAGTTACTCTCCAAGGGCGGGTTTGAACTCCGGAAGTGGACATCCAACTGTTTAGGCGTACTAAGTGGTTTACCAGCAGAGCATATCGGTACACAGTCATCACTGCAGTTTGTGCCGAACGAGACTGTGAAGGCACTTGGTATCGCATGGAAGCCCGAACTAGATGTTTTGTGCTTTGAGTCGACTGCAATAATGGAAACCGCCAACCTCACCATGCGATCCATATTGTCAAACATTGCTCGAATGTTTGATCCACTTGGATTGATCGCTCCAGTCATCATACGCGCGAAATTGCTAATGCAGGAGTTGTGGCTGCAGAAAATCGGATGGGACGATCCGGTCCCTGTACACATCTGTAACAAATGGAAATCGGTTACTGACGACTGGAAGGATTTGGAAAGCTTCAAAAGCGAACGGTATGTGCTCTTACCTAACTCTAAAATACAGTTCCATACATTTGCAGACGCATCAGAAGTTGCTTATGGTGCCTGCATTTATGCGCGCTGTGAGGACCAGCAGGGACGAGTACGAGTCAGCCTGCTCGCGTCGAAATCGCGTGTAGCTCCACTAAAACGAGTTACATTACCAAGATTGGAGCTCTGCGCGGCCGTGTTAGGAGCACATCTTCATCATCGTGTTAGACGCGCTATGGGAATCGACACAACCGAATCGTTTTTCTGGTCGGATTCGACGGTAACGCTAAACTGGATAGCGTCTCCACCCAACACCTGGAAAACATTCGTGGCGAATCGTGTTGCTGAGATCCAGAACTATTCGCACCCTCGTCAATGGAAACACATTCCCGGTTCATCGAATCCCGCCGATCTGGTGTCTCGAGGGATGTCAGCAGCTGAAATGCTAAAAGGATCGATTTGGAGCTGTGGTCCTGAATGGTTGGCGCTATCCCCCTCCAAATGGCCAATGTCAAATCCATCACTGACTGCTGAAACGGATATGGAAATTCGTCAGGTGAGTGCTGTAGTTGCAAGTATACAAACCACTCACCATTGGTTCAATTTGTCGTCGTCCTACACCAAATTGGTACATATAATTGCATACTGCACACGTTTCATACACAACACAAAACACAAGACACGTACACTACAGTCATCACAAGTTACCTCAGCAGCATTACCGATCACCCCTGAGGCTATAGAAGCAGCTAAAATCGTGCTTTGTAAACTGGCACAAGAGCACGAGTTTTCATCAGAGATCCAACTGCTGAAAAAGGGAGAAATGGTACGAAAACAATCACCTCTACGGCGATTGAATCCGTTTCTCGACAACGATGGAATATTACGAGTAGGAGGCCGCTTGAAACTTGCACAGCTACCGTACCAGTTCAAGCATCCCATCCTGCTTCCCAAAAACCATCAGCTGGCTCATCTCATCGCGGTGCACATACATGAGAAGCTGATGCATGGCGGGGGAAGACTACTACTTTCCCGGATACGTGAGGAATATTGGCCACTCGATGGACGTCGGCTAGTAAAAAACGTAGTGAGGAATTGCTTTCGTTGCATTCGTCAGGATCCGCAGCTGACACAACAACAAACTGGTCAACTCCCGTATGAACGCATCACCCCGAGCCGGCCGTTTTCCATAACTGGAGTGGATTATGCCGGCCCGCTGTATCTGAAACCCGCACACAAGAGAGCCGCTGCCGCTAAATGCTACTTGTGTGTGTTTGTGTGTTTTTCAACGAAGGCAGTGCATTTGGAGCTGGTGGGCGATCTCTCCACGGCAGGCTTCTTGGCCGCATTACATCGCTTCACATCCCGGCGAGGATTACCATCGGACATATACTCCGATAACGGAAAAAACTTTGAAGGTGCGGCACACGAACTTAATGAATTGTTTGATATGTTACAGAACGAACAGCACCAAAACGTCATCGCATCCAACTGTTCGGACAGGGGCATAACTTGGCACTTTACCCCACCTAAGGCCCCACATTTTGGTGGATTGTGGGAAGCAGCGGTTAAGACGGCCAAACGACATCTCTACAGGCAGCTAGGCAGTTCGAGGCTGTCTTACGAGGGATACAGCACCATTCTGCAGCAAATAGAAGCGGCAATGAACTCGCGTCCTTTGTTGCCAATGACGGATGACCCCAATGATTTGGCAGCGCTTACGCCGGCGCACTTCCTGATCGGTTCTTCTATGCATGCTGTCCCGGTTCCCGACTACACACGACTGAAACCATACACGTTAGACGAATTGCAGAGCTGGCAATTGCTTGTGCAACGCTTTTGGAAGCATTGGACAACCGAATATCTGCAGGAAATGCAGAAGGATAATAAGGTAGTGAATCGTAGCGAAATAGTACCTGGCAGACTGGTCATCCTTGCGGACGATTCGCTCCCTATCACCCGATGGCCACTTGCTCGCATCATCGATGTACACCCAGGAGAAGATCAGCTTACGCGTGTAGTGAAGTTGAAAACGGCAAAAGGAATAGTTACGCGTCCAGTAGCTAAAATTTGCTTGTTGCCTGTTGCGAAGCCTTCCGATTAGCAGCACGTGTAGTTTGTTTTTGTTCATGACATTCTGTCATGGAGGGGAGTATGTTGACGCTTCGCTTGGATGTCAAATGATAACTTGACGAAAGTGAGTTTCGTCAAGTGAGAATGAGCACGGTAGGAAATGATGAGTAGCGGGTGAGTTGCCACTCGCGTGAGTGGCAATCATAGAAAAATTATAAATAGGGCAACATAATGAATACACTTTCTCTTGCACTTTGGAAATTCAACACACAGCGGTAAATATTCAGCCCACGCAAAATCATCCGAAACATACGCGATTGTTCAGTCGTTAAATCCGCTTGAGTACGAGGATCGAGCCGCGTTCGAAGAATGGATCCGCGGGATGGAAAGTTCTATGAGGCAGACCGAACGTAGAGTAAATGGCGTCACCAGAGGTCAAGATCCTCGGGAACATCAAAGTAATCATGGCGCGCGAGTTACTTATACGGATGGCGAAGGGACGAGGCGTCTTGCGCGAGCGCCTTGTGACAAATCTGCGCCACTCAATAAAGGGTACGATGAACATGTGGCTTATAATGAACGCGTAGCCCTAAATGAACATGCGTTGCAAAATGAACGAGTGAACTACAATGAGCGCCTGGCGTATGGTGAGAGCGCAGCGTACGGTGAGCGCACAGCTTACAGTGAACGCACGACACACGGTGAACACGCGGCACACGGTGAACAAGCGACGTACGAAGAACGCGGCACTTACGGCGAACGCGCGAATTATGATGAACGTGCAACGTACCGTGAACGTGTGCCCTACGGAGAACGCACTACTTGCCCTGGGTATAATGTATTCGACGCGAGAGGATCGGGTATACCACGTACATCAGGACACTTTATGCGCACAAATTACACTGACCCGCACATGACCGCTCACACTAACACACTCGCACAACAAACGCCAGCACTGAACACACTCTTAAACCACAGTCAAATAGCAGCCCGCCAAGGGTTTCCACGAGACTTACCGACGTTTTCGGGGTCTGTCGAAGAGTGGCCGCGTTTTATCGCGACGTATACACGCACTACTATTGCATCCAACTATACCGACGACGACAATTTAGTGCGACTCCAGCACTGCCTCAAAGGTGCTGCATTAGATACCGTCGGACATTTGCTATTGTTTCCAGATGGGTTGAAGGAAGTTATGAGCACTTTGCGAGCTCGCTACGGCCGACCGGACTTGATAATAGATCGAGCGGTTGAGAGCGTCAAGAAGCTGCCTGCACCCTCAGTGCTTATCTATCAAATTCACTTTGTTCTCTTATTTTTTGGTTAGAGCGCCAGTTTCTAACATTCCAAAAAATTAGTTTGGAACACATCGACGCTTAAAACTAAATCGCGAAACGAAAAATATCGGTAGCAACCGAAGTACCGTTAGTGTTGAATCGCGCGCGTGATAAAAAGGAAAACGTTCACTAGGTCGAGTAGTGCAAACACCATGGATTTCATGCAGTATTTACATGGAGTGGAACGGGAGAAAGCAAACATTCCCGTAGCGAGTCGGACGGCAGGACGCAATAGTTCCTTCACAACGTCCTTTAGCTCGCTCGTAATGTGTGAAGCTGTAGCAGAATCTTCGCGTGAGGCGGGCACGAGCAGGTGCGTCACGGGCCGTGACGCGACACCAAGAATGCAGGTGCGGGACCACATCGCGACAGACTCGATCCATGACTCCAGGGCTGCAGTAATGACTACCGGCAACGTAGGTGAGACCTTTTCCAACCATCGGGACGTAGCGTATCGTGTCTATCGGGAATTGGTGCTTCAATTTACGCAAGCGGAAGCGTTGCATCTGCAAAACGCTGAGACCCAGCGTAAGATCCGCGAATCACATAAGACAGCAACGAATAAAGCAACTAGAGCGTGAGTTAAATCATATCCGTGGGCTTGAAAAGGATGAGGAACGGTGCCGGGCAACAGATCGTTCGGGCGCACCGTATCCTGATCAATTTGGCTACGGACATCACGAGCCGCACGGGGACATGTTCCGGGGTCAAACCCCTTCCCCGCCGTGTATTGACCTCGACCGCAATGGTGATGCGAATCGGACGCACGTCAGTGGCGACACAACTACACACACATGCCCTGATAAACGTCATAACCGCGCAGTGATCCACAACACACACAATCTAAAATCGTTCACTAATACTACCAACGCGACATTGCACACAAACACTGTCTTAGAAGACACGTACATCGAGGCTCATCACCGTTTCTGGCTGCGTCCTGCGGGGTTGAAAGATGCTACAAGTGGCGGTGGGGCCACCTTTGAAAGACAGGAATTGATCGAGGAAAGCGAAGCTTTAGAACCATCGGAGTCTGGTGCTTACTTCGAACCCTGCGTTGCAATCAAGCTCGAGGAAGTCATGCCACGACTGAGCTTGAAACCATGGCCTGAGGAGCTGCAGCTAGGAGAACGAAGCACTGGAGGGGAGACATACTCGCGCAACGGCTCGAACCATGTCCCACGTTCGTCAAGGAACGGAATTTCTATCCCGGAATCCAGAGAGATTGGGAGGATGGAGTCTTCTGTGTCGTCGAGAAGGGATCCGGTCTGGTCGATCGTGAGGGATCTTGCCACTAAATGTTGCCTGCTGCAGTGCAACATTGGACTACCTCATGGAAAAATGAACGGCTTGTGGCGGTATGTACGGCTGAAACAAAAACTTAATTTAATTTCAGCAGCAGATAAAAGGACGTCAGGATACTCATGCCAAATCATCCGTGCGTATCGTGGTACCATCCGGTGCTGGGAAACGTTTATAGACAGCTCTGCGAGTATGTGTGTGCGGTCCGGTTGCAGAAGCTGTGAGCGATTGAATCGTTGCGTACAGAGGAGGTGTGAGGTACAGAAGCGGGGAGCGCACGGTTCTCCGTACTGCGCTGATAGCTAATTCGCTAGGTAAAGTGAGAGGCGCCGTTACAAAAAGATTGTCCGCAGCGAACAAATTCATGTGTGTAGTATGCGATCCACTTATGTGTAGAAACAGTTTTGATCGGTTTAGGCACACAACAATATCGAGATGAATTGTAATCCGTCTTTTTTGTTCAGCTACACGAATAACCACGTTTATTTAGCGGAAGGTAAACAAACATTAGCTGACAGTCAGAATAGGAGTGTGACAACAGTTAACGTGGTCTAGTTCGGTGATTAGAAAGAGAGCTAACTTTGTCGCACTGGAGGGGAGACTGTTGGAAACTGTTATAAGATTCCAACAAACTGTCAGCTAAGGCGATGTTTTGTGTATGGACATAGGCATAAAAAGGGAGAAAACCGCTCAAAATGGGATAATTGCGATAAAAACACCCAAGAGCGAAGATAACGGAGAATAAAGAAAAAAAACTAATTTTTTGGTGCACCTGTAGTGCCAACCTAAGAAATTCATTTTGTTCTCTTATTTTTTGGTTAGAGCGCCAGTTTCTAACACTTAGTGTAACAAAGTTATGCTTAATGCTTAACACGTTCAGATCGATGGCAGGCCCCAGGGACTGCCAGTGAACTTTTCAGTATACCGGTTTCACAATCAGCTTGCGTTCTAGATGCCGGTGGAAAGGAAAGTTGATGAAAATCAGCGCTGGGCTGAATGTGTTAATGCGAATTAGGGTTCTGCGCGTTGCACAGCAAACCCTCCAGCGTAAGCTAGCGATGCCTTAGTCATTTTTACGTGGCAGCGTTTGAAACTAATTGCGCTTTTTAGGTTTGATTTGTGAAAATGCAACTTCATCACCGCAATGATTGTTAACGGCTTTTTTAAGTGCCACAACAGCTCGCGAGCATTTACCACACGCGAGAAAGAGATAGCGCCATGGAGAGAAAAAGTACGGACGATGGCTGAAGCGATTGACCGTCTGATGCACCAACACATCCAAACCTTCGACAGCGCGCTCAGGCGAGGGGTATGAGGCGGAGCCAGGGACGGGTAGCTCGACGAGCTGCTCGACAAATTTGCCGTTGGAGAGAAAAAGAAGGCATGATGAAATTCTCCGAACGCCATGATTTCTTCCGTCGCTTTGCGCAGCGGGTGCTCAAATGGGTAAATTAACGACTACTAATTTACCATTAAATTACTCTTAAATTACCGGTAATTTAGCGGTACGATAGGGGTAAATTAAGTCCGATTTGTTTGACTGGGTAGAGCAAAATCGACGCGCGCGACAAAAAGTAGCTAAATTTTGCAAACAGAGCTACTGTCTCGCGTGAGATTTCTGCTTCATCAGAAAAAATCGAATTATAAAGATTGTTTACGAGCCAGATTATACCAAACGCAAAAAAAAGATTGGAACAAATTTTAACTCATTTTTTTTTGTTTTAAAACAAAATGCATGAAGGTTGACTGGGCCAAATGAGCTAATTTGATCTAAGTGAAGAGAAATTTTTAGCCATTTTTATTGTACTTTTGTTTGACCAACTGTTTTAGACTTTTTGAACAAAAAAATATAATGATAATTTAAGCTAATTGTTACATTATAAGTACCAAAAAGTTTTATTTTTGTACATCATTACTGTTGTGGGCAGCCGTGCCGACCCCTGGACTTGCCGTGGCAGTTGCGCTGCCACCGGTCAACGTCCAGGAGGACGACAGTGTGTCACGCACACTGTCGCACACACTAAGCGCGCAAGGCTTAGTGTGTGCCGAGCGCCGAGCAGTGTGTTTGCGAGCCGATCGAGCAGGAGCTCTCGGCAGGGGCGCTCGGTGCGGCTGGTGCGCGGCCACCGCACTTGTTATTTTAAAGTGTGTTGTATCAGTTATGTTAATTGTGTTTTATTATTTATTTTGTATGAGTGTAAATAAAATATTTAAATACAAAAGTTCCAAACACAACAGTGGTGACGAGGATGGGATCCTCCTGCGTAAGGGGGATCCCAACAAGAACCCGCGGACGCCATCGCGATCGGGCCCATCTCGTTTTTGCGGCATCATCGCAGCGGCCATCGCGTTGGCACCGGTTCCCGTGCTTGCGGGACACCGCGAACGGTTTGGGTCGCCACCGCCGCCAACACCGAGGCCCCCGGCTGCCGTCCCATCATTGGCAACCACATGGGCAGCCGAGCACACACTCTCGGCGACAAGGAAGGTCGTCGGGCTGCAGCCCCAGCAACGCCAGCAGCACCAAAGGTGAGGCACCTTTCCGCCTTGCTGCTGGAACATCGGATGGGCGTCACATCTGCCCATGCTGCAGCCCCAGCTTCATCGGGCGAGGACGCATTCCGCCCAGCTGCAGCAGCAGCAGTGCAAGGATCCATCGGCGACGAGCAATACCGCCCCGGCTCGAGCTCAGCACATCATCGGCGAGGCAGCAATTCCGCCGCGGCTCGAGCCCTGCCTCTCACCACGGCGACGTACCATTCCGCCTCGGCAGCACAACAGGATCGGCAACGCACAAGTTGCATCGGCTGCAACACAGCAGCACACATCGGTGCGAACGCTTTCGCCCTGGCTGTGGTTGAACAGGCGTCGACCATTGCGCCTCGGCTACAACCACAGTGTCCAGAGGGGACGAAGTCGCATGCCGTCCCGGCTGCAGTCGAACGGGCGTCGCCCATTGCGTCCCGACTGCAGCCACAGCATAAAAGAAGGGCGATGAGCCATGCCGCCCTGGCTGCAGCCCCGTTCCAACGGGACACACATTTTTCCCCGGCTGCAGCCAAAGCATCGTAGGAGGGCGAGGAACCATGCCGCCCGAGTATTTTCATCTCTGCCGTTCGTCATCGGAAAAAAATACATCGCTGCTGCCCTGGGGCAAGGATCATCATCATCATCGTCATCATCATCGCGGCATCATCATCATCGCGGCACCTTCATCATCGCGGCATCATCATCATCATCGTTATCATCATCGTCATCATCATCGCCGTCACACCATCGCCGCCGTCCCAGGGAGCGGCACAGCATCAGCATTACCGCCGCGTTATCGCCATCGCGTTGAGCAAGCGCTGCTCAGCGCGACAACATCGGGGTCCCCACATCCTGGCAGCATCGGCCGGAAGGGTTCACCACGCCGGTATTCCCTTGGTGGAATACCCCCGCGACGGTTCGAGCCCTTCGGTATTAAAAGGGGGAGATGTTGTGGGCAGCCGTGCCGACGCCTGGACTTGCCGTGGCAGTTGCGCTGCCACCGGTCAACGTCCAGGAGGACGACAGTGTGTCACGCACACTGTCACACACACTAAGCGCGCAAGGCTTAGTGTGTGCCGAGCGCCGAGCAGAGTGTGTTTGCGAGCCGATCGAGCAGGAGCTCTCGGCAGGGGCGCTCGGTGCGGCTGGTGCGCGGCCACCGCACTTGTTATTTTAAAGTGTGTTGTATCAGTTCTGTTAATTGTATTTTATTATTTATTTTGTATGAGTGTAAATAAAATATTTAAATACAAAAGTTCCAAACACAACACTATTTCGTGCTTCTTAAACAAAATATCGATGATATTCAGATGTTGGAGCTTTTTGTCATTCTTGTGTATGTTTTTGGTGCGGCCACGAGAAAAGCTCTTTTTTGCAGTTGATAAGCAATTTTGACAAAATTGAAAAAAATTTCAACATTTTTTCACCTCCGTGGCCACGCGCTATTAGATTTGACATACTGTTAGCAGTAAATCTGCTACAGATGGTTACTATTCTAACATCCCCCCTTATCGAGAATTGGCTTAATTCCAAGGGCCTCTCGACCAGTTTCAAACTTGCTTACAGGAAGTACCTTAGATAGCAAGTCTGCTTCTTGATTTTTAGAACAAACATGTTTCAGCTGTATTAAATTTCTTGCAATGCTCTGCTTGACGAAATGATGTCATATATCGATAAGTTTACTTCTAGATGAGTAACCAGTTTGCTTCTCTGCCAGATGGAGAGCACTCCGATTATCACAATAAATCGTCACTGGCTCTACACATCCCAACAGTTCTTGTCGAAACCCTTTTCACCAAACAGCTTCCTGAGTAACTGCTGAAACTGCCATGTATTCGGCTTCCGTCGTTGAAAGTTGCGTCGCTACTGTTGACCAGACCAGAACTAGACCAGATATAAGTTTTGCTGTGAATGATGAGGGTCACTACTGCAATGATCCTGGAAAAGCACACTGGATTGCAGCGAAACGAATTCTTCGTTATTTAAAAGGGACGAAAACCATGAAGCTTATGTACAACAAGTCAAGCGATGGAAATTTCTAAGGTTTTTGTGATGCAGATTGGGGCAATGACACAGATAACCGTCATTCTATCAAATTTCCATCGCTTGTACCAGATCTCATTGGAGGAACGCTGTCACTGCGTTCATCTGCAGTATCTTCAGGTCCAAGGTTATTAGACTCTATACAGGTTACGACAGAGCTCTTGAACAGCTCACCATTTTGAATATCTTGTTTACAATTTGTCTGTCAAAATCGCCGCCAATCAGCTGATGCTTAGCATCAACAACAGAGATAAGTTAACGGAAGACAAAACTTTGGCGTACTTCTTCAATAAACTAAAACATATCCCACAGTGAATATAATTTTATATTTTAGCTCAGCATAGCCGATCATAGAGACCCGGTATATGGTCGATCCTTACAGCTTTGCCGTAATTCTTCTTTTATAACAATCAGCTGCTTCAGGACTGTGAGAAATAATGCAGCGGGCAAAGTTTTCAAACGTGTATGCTGGTTCTACAAAGTGAATGTAGGATTTCAATGAATGGCCCACGATCGAACGATTAACGTCGATTCTATAACATAACATGGTTATCTGAGGAGCAACGACTGAGTGCAGGAGCAAGTGCGGAAAGTCACTATGGTTGCCGGACCGGGCGGGCAGTGAACCGGCTGATCGGACAATGGACTAATCATACAATGACATCAGCAGGTCGGTCGACCGATGTCCAGACCAGAGAGTGGATCCTACGGTGCGCGCAGCATTAGGTGACTGATAATATAACTGACTCTGGCCAGTTCAGCGCTTGATGGGGAATCAGGTGGGTATCAGGTGTGCATTAAACCCAATGTTTACAAGTCAATCCGTCATCTAGACGTATTGATGTAACCGTGCTGACCGCTCAATCGGACGCTTGTTGGTTTCAGTCATTTGGCTAAAAATCGCGCTTTGCTCACGAGGCACGTAATAAACATGATATACGAAGCGACCAAGAAGTGTAATATGCTACTTCACACAGTAAAGGATTTAGGGTGCCGGGAGCCTTAAGCGTTAACTAGTCCGATTATCGTTGAAGCCGCCACTACCTTCACATTGTTGATTGATATTATATTTTGATATGTGAGCTCTGCGCGTGTGTGCAGATTCAATTGTGATTATGGAATTAATATTTTTATTCTTCTTTGTAGGACTACAAGAGGATTGGTTGGTCTGGTTACACATCTCCCATCACACATGCTAAGAGAAACCCGGTACATGATGTCTTGTTACACTTGGTCCAGTCTACTTGAACATAGCTAATTTTACTATTTGCATGAAGCTAAATTATAAAAATGTTGCGAGTAACCATTCAAAATAAACGCATCGGTAATAGTGATGGGCGAGTCGACCTGAACCTATCGGGTCGGAGCCATCCGTAAGCGACCCGGTGTTGTTCGGGTCGACCCGAAAAGTACAAGTAGGTTCAGTAGGTACAACGACTCCGGTAGATGCAAAAAAGCATAAGCGACTCTGACCCATTAGTGCAACGAGTTCGGGTCGGGTGGGGCCAAGGTGGGCTCATCCCGACCCGCTGGTGCAGCGAGTTCGGGTCGGGTCGTGTCAAGATAGGTTCAATCTGACCCGACCCGACCCGAACTTGCTGCACCAACGGGTCGGAATCTCTTATGCTCTCTCGCACCTAATCATCATTCGGGTCGACCCGAACTCGTTGCACCCACGGGTCGGATTTGATTCCGATTCCGATTCCGACTGGCTCGCACCCGACTCCGGGTCGGGTCGTGAAATGAATCGTATGACCCACCACTAATCGGTATATCACTTGTGGTTGTTACTGCTGTTAGAAGTGCAGTGTAAATATTTTAAAAATGCCGCATGTATGTCCCGAAGGATAATAGAGGATCACCCACGGGGTGGGAAGCACCGTATTCAAGAGAAATGTGCGGCAGAATAACGTTGTTTGATCTACAGTTTAACCGTAGCTTATGGCTCACATTATAGTCAGGGTATGACTTCCATTATATACCAAATAATCACACACAATCATTGATCTACACACTAAAATTTTACTCACAAAAGAAGATGAATAAGAATAATGCCACTTCGAGCTCATATAAAAAGTTAGTTTTAAACCTTTTTGGTTCGAAAAAGTTCCTATATAGTCCTTCCTATATAATCCTATATAGTGGCCGTTATTGAAAGGGCCCTAAAGTGCATGCTAACATGTTTCTTACCGCTGGGGGACCCCGGTATCACCAAGACATCACTGGTTCCATATTAAATAAAAAAAATTATCTAGGTGGACTGATTTAAATAAATTCCGTTTAAGTATCCCTTATCATTGAATAATTGTTTATGAAGAACTAATATGTTTGTCATATTTTTCTCCTATACGTTGCTGACGTGTGATACACTTATTCGGTGGCATGGAAATTTATGGAATCGCTCAGCACATTGACTTAAATCATGATTAGGTTTTATTGAAATTTACAAAAATCTGATCCGATTTATAAAAAAATGGTATCTGTTTACATTAATAAAAAACAAGGTTTTTTGGGTAAGTGGTTGTCTATTCATCGATCCACCCTTGTAATTGTATTGGAATACAGGAATCTGAGGTACATCAAGTAGGGAATAATACATAAAACAAAAGTATATAAGTACATAAAATTCTTTTAACTTATACTAAAATACTATAACATTGTTACTGAAGATTAACATATTGTCTAACTTGTGATTTTTTTCATTTTTTTTGCTTCTTTGGTGTTATGCTGTGTAAACTTTCTTTTTTTTTTCGTTCCAGCTGTTCAGCTGCTGCTTTTAAATTTAAGTATCGCATACGCACAATCACTCGTTGCTTTGCAAAACAGCGAATTATATCCAGAGGAAGTTCATTTACGTGTTTTTAATCTTTGAAGCTATTCTTTCTGTTATACGTTCACCACCCATAATACTTCCTTCTGGATTCATTTTCAAAAATATTTTTTCCATTGTTTTCCCCAGTCTCAAAAATGCATCAGATGGTTCAATTAATCCACCACACGACAAATGATGAACAAAAGATGGAGGCTGACTGTAGCTGTGCTCATCTTTTTTCTTAAATGTGTGTTCACCGAGATTTAAGTGTGAAAACTGAGCATTATATTTTTTTGCTAACCATCCAAGAATATATGATAATCCGTCGGCTTCTTGAGCAGGCAATTCTACACTAGTATCACTGACGGAACTAAGTGAACTAGCATCTTGAAGCAAAAAATTATTTGCTTCTTCCATAGCTCTCTCATCTGGTAAATGGGAATCGATTTCGGCTTGATCAAACATGGTAGCTGATACGAAAAATTCGTCAGGCTTAGGATCAGCTACAGCGCTTTCTGTTGTTATATACTGATCGTGCTCACTATTCATAGCCTCAACTGTTGTGGTTTGGTTATGCAAAATACTAGGTGTTTTCCCCAAAATAATAGTACGTATTCGATACACACAGCTTAATGGAGAAGGATGGTCATAGGCTCCTCCCATTTGCCTTATTTGCGAAAATAAATTCTCTAATACGTTCTAAAAACTTTACTAAATTCAAAACTCTAAATACTTAAATATTGCTTACTTTATGTGTGCAGATGAATTGTATATCATGTTTTTTTTTTCATATCTGCAAAAACCATTTGCAAAGACGTGATTTGCATCATAATGGATCTTTGGAATACTTGCAAACTTGACTTTCCTGGTATGGTCATAGTTGATACAGTTTCAAACATATCTCTCAACCCGCCAATTTGATCGTCACTCGCTTTGAAAGCTTTTTTATAGTCTAACTTTGCAAACGACGTGTAAGAATTGGACACACTAAACCATAAATCAACCTTTTCAATAAAATCAGCCAAAACTTTTGCATTTTCATTGTAAGGGTAATAAGTTCGAAGAGCTACAGTGGTAGTGCGAGACAGCAATTCTGCAGCTCGACGAACATTTTGACGCTGTTGGGGGGTCATATCTATGTGTGCCATTGTAAGCTTGAACAAAGGAGTCATTTCGGACTCCATTCTTTGAGCTATCATACGTAAAAGGTTGCTGGTTTCTATGTGTTTGCCGTTATGTTCAAACCCATGATCCAATAACCAGTTCCTCAACAATTTTAGAAGATGCGGAGTATCTGGGATTACATATACATTATTTTGTGTTTTAGGATGTAAAAAATATGGTTTTTCGATGTCATCCCTAGCACCTAACTCCTTCCAACATTTTATGTTTGCTTGGCAATTATCGCTAACTATCGCTACAACATTTATCATCTTATCACTGAGCCTTGTTATTATGTCAATCAAAATACCTTTGGTCATTTTTTGATCAAAAGCAATAAAAATAGGTTGTTTCCATTGTTTAAAAAGCCCGCGCATCATTACTACTTGTAAAAAGTCAAAAGGACCTACCACTTCATCCGCCGATGGATCGTATTCCAATATACGAGACACCTTCATCTCATCGAACGACAATACACATTCTCTATCCATTAGACTCAATGTTTGAGCAAAGGACCCAATGAATGATAAAATATCATCTAGAATGCCTTGTTTAAGGTCAATCCTGCTTGCATAACGTTGTAGTGTTCTAATGGATGGCAGAGGAATTTTTAAATAAAAAATTATATATTTGTAAGCCCTTTGACTGAAATATTTTAATGTAAATGCTGCAGAAAGTTCTTGCATTGACCATCTTACAGGGTTTTCCATTCCAATTAACAACTGTCCACAGTCAACTCGCAATCCTCGATTTGAAAAACACGATTGTCTACCACTTACAAACAAGTCAAGCCGTTTTTGGTACACTGTCCATTTCAATTTCACAATTGTCGTCTTGTAAAACACACGTCAGATGCAGCACGGGTTGTTTTGGTTTTGGCTGGAACGTGTATCACTTGTGTATAAGAATTGAACAACGCTGTAAACAGGTCTTGATTGAAAATATGGTTTTTCGATGTCATCCCTAGCACCTAACTCCTTCCAACATTTTATGTTTGCTTGGCAATTATCGCTAACTATCGCTACAACATTTATCATCTTATCACTGAGCCTTGTTATTATGTCACTGAATTAGATCCCCGCTTAATTTCCTGCACGTTTCTCAATTGGTAATCAGATGGTACAAAATGTTCCGAGCACACAACATTATTCGGAGAAGGCATCCAAGGATTATCCTTTCCACAAAATGCAATCCATTTTTGCTTCGTTGCTAAACACTCTGGGAATTTATGGAAGTAAATTTTGGCTCCCATCTTCTTCACATTGTACCTATTGTTTTTACTACAGGCTACAGAGCACTTATAGTTTGAAGACATGTTAAATAATTTATTTGTTGAAAACGATAAAGGTTGTTGAAATACACTTTGGAAATAACGATGGCTTTGCGACTGACCGATTACAAACCGATTGTAAACAAACCGTTCAAATTGTAAACAAACCTTTCCAATTTGTCTGTCAAATTTTTTTCATTCATTTTTTTATTGGAGATCGGCCAAAAAGGGCTTTTGTCATAACCTGTATAGAGTCTTATAACCTTGTTCAGGTCCATTTTGACAGCCAAGGACATTAAATATCGCACGGTAGCCAATCGAGGCTTTACGACCAGCAGGCAAACTCGTCAGGTCCCATGTTCGATTTTTATTGTAATGTACAAAATGAAACAATTGAAGACACGACTGTTCAGTTTGAAGGTTATTCAACAATTAATATATTTCTCTCATCTCAATGTGTACTGTGATCACATGATGTAATCATATGGTAACAATATCTCCCTTTTTTAATTCCATTTTACGAAAAATGGAGCGAACCTTTCTGGCCGTTTAATAATATGGTCGTCCTGCTTCGATCTCTAGTTGTTGTCTTGATTCTTCATTCTGTTGTCCAACCGGACGATCAACAGAATTTGATGGTTGTTCTTGTTCTTCTGATGGAAATGCTGGAATAGGTGCGATTGTTATTTTTTGTTCATTTTCCAAATCTACTGTTTCCTATTGTGGAATTGGTGATGAATCCGGCGCAACTATTATCTCTTGTTCGTTGGTGGTCTCCAAATTTTTTATTTCCTGTTGAAGTGGTGTAACTATTGGTTCTTGTCCATTTGTGGTCTCCACATTTACTATTTCCCGTTTAAGTCCAAACATATCAACCAAAATATTTAAAGGACTTTTCGATTTTTCGTCTGGTTGATCACACGTATTTGAAATTAGTTGATTGATATGGCTTCGAATGAGTTTTCGACTTCCATGTATATCGGTTAATAAAATAGTGTAATTTACCTTTCGAATCCGCTCGATGACAACACCAGCTGCCCAACTCCATTTGTTTCTTGAATACACTTTCGCGTAGACATTGTCTTCCTTCCGAAAGCTTCGTCTTACTTGTTTGATTGAGACTTGATGTTCAGTTAATCTTTATCTAGGCCGGTTGGCCATAAAAAAAGATTTTTATTTTACACAAACAGGATTACTCCTGACTAAAGCTAAACTATGATCTATATCTGGCTGACTCTAGACTTCGACTTCGACTGACTAAACCTAACGAGCTAATGTTCTAACGAAGCCGCTGGTTGCTGGCTGCATTGGTCCGTTCTCACGATCGGTCTGCGTGTCGCATTACTTGCGCATGTCGCCGTTGTCCGCTCGTGGCCGGTGTAGCATTACATCTTCGTCTGCTCGTAGCCGGTGTGGAATGCCAGCTTGCAGTCTGGTTTCTAGCGGGTCGGTCTAACTCCTCCCTTCTTAGATGACTTTGCCCTCAAAGTCTGCCGAGAGCATGGAATGTTGTGGGTTTTTTCACGAAGGTTTCTATGTGGTGGACATCCTGTCGGTTGGTGTTGTTCGTTGGAATGTTGAGGCTTATTTTCGTTCTTCTTATACTGGTAATGAAATATAAAATTGCTATTGTTATCAGAACAATTGTCGTTAGCCCAATTGACCCAAAGATATGAAGTTTCCATGTGAGGGAATTATTAACCAGGCTGATGGTATGTAGTTTCTCTCTGTGCTGCAATGTTATGTTTCGAAGATGTTCAATTGAAGGTTCGTCTCTGATGCCGTCTTCTTTAGCGATGAGGCCAAGGGTTGATATATATGGTTTACCGGTTATCGAAACTTCTGTGCTGGGAAAGAGTTCTCCGTTAATAAAGATATTGCAGTTGTGAAATCGTATGAGATATGATCCATTAAGAATGTGGTTTATATTGCTGCAGTTGGATGAAATTTCGGCAGTGGCATCATTCAATAGAATATTCGCATTGTTAATGTGTTTAACTAATCCCGTTGAATACACCTTTTCGTACATACATTCTGTATGCTCCCCTTGTACGAGTTGTCGTATGCAGCGTGAAGGCTCTTCCAGATCTTTACTTTCGCAAAGCTGGTGGCTGCTCTGATCGATACAGGGCTGCGGTAATTCGAACATATGGGTTAGATTCCGGATTATGTAGTTATGCTTGATTAAGATTCTCTTATCATTTTGTATGATAGAGTCGATATAGTTGTACTCATAAGTTTCATAGGATAGACGTGGAAACTTTAGCATAAATATCACGTGTGTTGAATTCATGGTAACTTGTGCTGTGGCTTGTGTTAACATTTCTTCAACTGATGTATAGTAAATGCCATTTTGTGCCAGAAATTCTGCAACGGTGTTTAAGTCTTCTATTGATAGTAGCTCGCTATTCGGTATCCCATGCTTAGCGGCTAGTATGGCTTCTTGGAGTGTTTTTATATGGGCTTGTAATGCGTCTAGGTTTGCTATCTTAATGATCTGTTGTATCTCAGTTTGATGTTCCCTTTGGATCCTATTCTGAAGGTCGATAACATGATTAGCAATATTGGTTGTTTCTTGGAATCTTCTGCTGAGACCATTATTGATTAATAGCTGCTCGTTGTTTTGTAGGATGAGCGAATTCAGGGTGGTGTTGATTATCGTTAGATCTTCTGCGTCGGGACTGCCAGCTATCCACTTCCAGGCGGTACCTATACTGTTCCATCTTTTCGTTCGAAGTCTACGTGGCCTAATCTTAGAAATTGTGGCGTTAAGTTTTTCGAGCTTCAAATTAATTAAACTTTGCAATGGGGATTTTCCTGTACTGTTTGTGCTATTTTCAAAAACTCGAGAAATTATCTCTTCTAGCTCGGTAAGATCAATTGGATGAATCGTCCTCAAGTATCCGATCCTAATTTTTGCTTGTCCTAACGGAACAATAGCCAATGGGTTGTTTGTTAAGTCGAAAATGTTTATGCTAGCTTGTAGAACAGCATATAGTGTGAAAAACGCGATTAGTAAATTGGTTCCGTATCATTCGTGGCTATGGTTGCTTCTACCTTTGTTGTAAAGGGCAACTTTTCGTCGGGTGGCTGGAATAAATCTTGAAACTTGTTAAGAAATAAATGTAATTTTTCTTTTTCTTGGTGGTTAAGATGTGTGTCTCTTATTTCAATTCTGTTAACTTCATTAATAAATTCATGCTTCACCCTTCTTACGGGGCTGGTTGCTTCGCCTCCTCTGACGGGGTTGGTTTTCTGTTGCTCGGGCCTCCGGTGAATTTTTCCTTCTCGGTGTGTCGGCGTTGTCCCTTTCCTCCGGCAACGAGTTATTGGCTGCTACCGGCTACTTAGGTGCTCATACACACGGCTGCAATCTGCGATCGGGAGATGTTCTAAGCACGGTGTGATTACGCTCTTTCGCGATCACTACTCGTCACTTGATTTTCACTTCACTAGAGGTCCCTATTCGGGCGCCAGTTAATCTTTATCTAGGCCGGTTGGCCATAAAAAAAGATTTTTATTTTACACAAACAGGATTACTCCTGACTAAAGCTAAACTATGATCTATATCTGGCTGACTCTAGACTTCGACTTCGACTGACTAAACCTAACGAGCTAATGTTCTAACGAAGCCGCTGGTTGCTGGCTGCATTGGTCCGTTCTCACGATCGGTCTGCGTGTCGCATTACTTGCGCATGTCGCCGTTGTCCGCTCGTGGCCGGTGTAGCGTTACATCTTCGTCTGCTCGTAGCCGGTGTGGAATGCCAGCTTGCAGTCTGGTTTCTAGCGGGTCGGTCTAACTGTTCCTTTTCGGGTTCCAACAAAGTTAACACCGTTTTAATTTTCCTTCCGAACATGAGTTCAGCTGGCGTTTTTCCGTTTAATGTTCTGCATGGTGTTGAACGGAAAACCTGAAGGAAAGCCTGTAGAGATCTCGCTATTTTTTCTCCTTTGTTTATTTTCATTAGTCCTCGTTTTAAAGTATCCACAAATCTCTCTGCCTGACCATTAGACTGTGGATGGTATGGAGCTGATTTTAAATGATTGATTGTTGCTGATGGCATAATCTTCACCTCTGGCCATTTCGAGTAAGCATCCACAACGATAAATAAAAATTTATCGAAAAATGGACCCCCAAAATCAATGTGAATTCTCTCCCACGACCTGGTTGTTTGTGGCCATGGCTGTGGTTGAAGTCGGCATGGTGATTTGGCTTGGCTCATGCAACTAACACAGTTCTTAACGAAATTTTCAATGTGCTTGTCTAATTTCGGCCAAAACACGTGACTTCTCGCTATTGACTTCATGCGTTCTATCCCGGGATGTCCACGATGCAGCTGTTTTAAAATACGATTTCGGAATTCTTCTGGAATTATTATTCGATCTGCCATCATTAGACATCCTTTTACTGTTGAGATGGCTTCTCGATGAGCAAAATATCCACGAACTTCTTCATTTTCGATAGTTTCAGCTCGTCTAGGCCATCCTTCTTCACATAATTTCTTACCATCCTGCAACACAGGATACCTTGATGTAGCATTTCGAATTATGTTGAATGTTATAGGTAACGTTTCAATTGCTTCACCCAATACTGCTGTGATGTTCTCTTCCGATTGTAATAAAGCTATAACGAACTCTTCATCCCCAAGCGCCACAGATTAAGCTTAAACGACTGGAAAATTGAATATCCATAGAAAAAAAATGAAAGCTCCACAGCTTCATTGGTTTGATCAATAGATGGCGTATTACAACTCATCATTATATTGCTATCCTTTTCTTGCAATGTGTTTCGACAAGTTGCATTTTATTATGACCTATATAGCCTTCTAACTTTCTGAGCAAAAATCTATATAAATGGTCGTGTGGTTAGATACGTGGGTATCAACACCAATGACCATTGCTCAAATCTCACTTGCTTTAGTGCTGGTGGTTTCCGTTGGAGTTTAGTATTTAAACAATCGTATCGCCGTTCTAGTTCTAGCGATGCATAACTTCAATGCGAAACCATACAACAGTACAGAGGAAATGAGAAAGCTCTCCTCCAAGCGATGAAGCTCAACTGGTTGGGGTATCCCACCAACAGATAGCGCCACCAGCTTTTTTGCTATTTTTAGAATGCATGAGTCGTTTGGCGTCTGCTAAACGAAGTCTTTCTATATTCCGTTTAGGTAGAGAACTTGAGTCGTTTAGAAGCCGTTTAGTGGTCGTTTAGTGGATTTGTGGCACTTGGGTCTATTTTGGAGTAATTGTTCATGAGCCGCGAGAGAACGTCCGCTTATACAAAATTAGTTGTAAATATGTATTCTATTTCATATTGGGGCGACTTAACAACATGCCTGTCATGGGTTCAAGCCCCGAATAGACCGTGCTCCCATACGTAGGACTGACTATCCTGCTATGGTAACAATAAGTCACTGAAAGCCAAGCTCTCACTTAACTAGTGGGTACAGGGCAGGCCTTGACCGATAACGGTTGTTGTGCTAATGAAGAAGAGATGTATTCTATTTCAAAATCATAGCATAATAATTCTAAAGCCCATCTTTGCAGACGATTCCCAAGCGCCACAGATTAAGCTTAAACGACTGGAAAATTGAATATCCATAGAAAAAAAATGAAAGCTCCACAGCTTCATTGGTTTGATCAATAGATGGCGTATTACAACTCATCATTATATTGCTATCCTTTTCTTGCAATGTGTTTCGACAAGTTGCATTTTATTATGACCTATATAGCCTTCTAACTTTCTGAGCAAAAATCTATGTAAATGGTCGTGTGGTTAGATACGTGGGTATCAACACCAATGACCATTGCTCAAATCTCACTTGCTTCAGTGCTGGTGGTTTCCGTTGGAGTTTAGTATTTAAACAATCGTATCGCCGTTCTAGTTCTAGCGATGCATAACTTCAATGCGAAACCATACAACAGTACAGAGGAAATGAGAAAGCTCTCCTCCAAGCGATGAAGCTCAACTGGTTGGGGTATCCCACCAACAGATAGCGCCACCAGCTTTTTTGCTATTTTTAGAATGCATGAGTCGTTTGGCGTCTGCTAAACGAAGTCTTTCTATATTCCGTTTAGGTAGAGAACTTGAGTCGTTTAGAAGCCGTTTAGTGGTCGTTTAGTGGATTTGTGGCACTTGGGTTAGCTGTGTGCAGTGGAATACCTTTCTTTGATCCAAAAATTCGTAGCAAAGGTTGATGATCGGTCTGGAGTGTAAATTTTCTTCCTAAAATCATCCGATGAAATTTCATCATCGCAAACACTATAGCTAAACCTTCTTTCTCGATCTGGCTATAACCGATTTCTGCTTTGGAAAGTGCTCGTGATGCGTGTGCAATTGCTTTAATGTTGCCATCCGCAAAACGATACATAGCCACTGCTCCTATGCCATATTTTGATGCGTCCGCTGCTATGATTATTTCGTTCTCCGGATCGTAACGTGTTAAAAGCAAATCTGAAAGCAATATTTCCTTTATTTTGTTGAAGGAATATTCACAGTTATTTGACCAATTGAATGTAACATCCTTCTTTAATAATTCATCCAAGGGCCGTCTCCATTGATGCATGTTCTTTACAAACTTTGCGTAAAAGTTTAAAGCACCAAGAAATGAACGAAGGCTTGTAACATCGGTAGGTGCAGGCATGTTTGTTATTGCTTCAATTTTGGAAGGATCTGGACGAATTCCGCTAGCATCTACGATGTGTCCCAAATTTGTTGTTGAAGCAAACTGCATTTTTCCTCCTTAAGGTGAAACCCGTAATCTTCCATACGCTTGAAAAGTGCTCTTAAAAATGTGTGATGATAATGTTCTGTTTTGCTGAACACTAAATGTCGAAAAGATTCCAGAAAAGATTCAGTACCTTCAAGACCCGATATCATACCACTCATGAGCTGCTGGAATGCTCCAGGAGCAGATTTTACCCCTGGCGCTAATCTATTGAACCGGTAGAGACCCCTATGTGTGTTAATTGTTAGCAATTCTTTGGAGGGATCATCGACTTCGACTTGCAGATATGCATCTAAAAGGTCAATGATACTAAAAACCTTTGAAAAGTTTTGCAAAAATCTCTTCCGGAACAGGTAATGGATAGTGGTTTGATTCAAGAGCAGCGTTTAAACCTGTGGAATAGTCTACGCACTTTTCCATTAGGCTTTTTGACGATAACTACAGGTTATCAGGTTATCAGGTTATTTAATCATAACTACAGGATAACTACAGGCCCACGAAGAAAAATCGACAGGGGTGATAATGTTCAATTTTTCTAAACGATCGATCTCTTCGTCAACTTTTGAAAATGCAGTAAATGGCACCAGACGCTTTGGTCTGAAAATTGGACGAGCATCCTGTTTCAGGAACAGCTTGACTTTTGTTTTCTTGCACAGACCAAGATGTTCATTGAAAACGTTTGGAAATTCCTCTTTGTATTGCAAAATTGGGATTTGAAATGATTGAACACGATTGCAAATTGATAAGAGAGGCTGATATTCTAAACCAAATAATTCGATCCAATCTACTCCGAACATATTCAAATTGGTGTTTTCTTAGACAAAGCATGATGTATTTTTCAAAACATCTTTGAACTGAACAGTGCTAGTAAGTTCGCCTAATATGCTCAACATCTTTCCAGAAGCAGTCCTTGCTGAATGATTAGTAGGTTTAAGTTCTGGTGATCCAAGTTTCAACCATGATTGTTTTGAAATTATGGTTATGCAGAGTCGAATTGCACACGAATGCTTTTTCCCAGTATGGTTACTTGTAAAAATTTCCAAAGTGATTTTCCATTAAGCTGTAGAACGGAAAATATTGCATTTGTCTTAGTATTCTTCACGAAGTCTTGCTTTTTTTTGCTTTTGGTGTAACACAATTGCAGTAACCTTCTTTATGGCCTACTTTATGGCATGCTTTGCAAAAATGCTTTTGAAAAGTGAAATCTTTTGAAAAGTGCATCTCACCGACTTGCCAATATAGTGTTTTAGGAAGTTTTTGATAATCGTTTACCTTAACACGTGGATCAGATTGTGATGATAGAGGATGATTCTGTTTGATTGCACAGACTGATATATCTACCGATGTTTTCTGTTCCACAAGCGCAGTGTCGAGTTTCAAGTTTTACATCCGTTCACATTCGTGTACTAATTTTTCTAATGTTAATTCAACTCCTTCTTCATCCAGTTTTGCCAGTAACCTCGTCCTAAAATCAGCTACCTTTGGTGAACGTAATCCAATAACGAAAATTAACGACTTGAATTGATCTGCTGTTAGGCGATTCACTTCAAAATCTTCGCATAGTTTGTTCACTCTTGCCCGATAAGAAATGAAGTCTTCCTCAGCACACATTGATGTTTCGAAGCACTTATAACGTTTGCTGAACAATGATGATCTTGTACCAAACAACGTTTTCAATTTTTAACTGTATCTTCGAATGAAAACTCTCGTGGGTGCTTCAGTAGAATGAAATGTTGATATTTATCGTGAACAGTGACACTGAGTTTCCTCAGCAACAGTCTCACTTTGACAGCATCTTCAAGATTTTAACTGACACGCAAGAAACTGTCCTCGTACTTTGAATACCACCGATCGAAAGTTAAACCATTTTCAGGATCGAATGAAAATTCCCAAATACTATTTGCGAGCGCTTGGGGTACAACCTCCACTGGTACGGTAGCTTGGTTCAAAGAACTACGCTGCATGTATGAAACCATTTCCATTAGAAACTGCTTGAATGTTTCATCTTGAGGTGTAGCCATTTTCGATGTGGTTCTAGATCAAAGTCTTGAAATTCGAAGTACTTCTAGATTAAAGTCTTGAAATTCTTCTTATTTTTTTGATGTTTGATAAAATTCTAATTCACTCAAATCGTCGTCGCCAAATATTGTAATGTACAAAATGAAACAATTAAAGACACGACTGTTCAGCTTGAAGGCTATTCAACAATTAATATATTTCTCTCATCTCAATGTGTACTGTGATCACATGATGTAATCACATGGTAACAATTTTCTTGTAAGGCATCAAATTCGGATTTCATAGCTTCTTTTCAACGGTTGCTATCTTCACTGGAAACAGCTTCTCGATACGTACTAGGTTCATCAGTGATCACCGGAACTACGGTACAGGATTTACCAAAATTTCGCATCGTATCTGAAAACTGTGAAGAACTTTTAAACGTGGCACTGCAATTCATTACGAAATCCTGGTACTTTCCTGGGGTAATGCGCTCCCTCTCACTGCGCCTTACTAACTTATGTGGGTCCTCTAATTGGGGAGGGTGCGCGGCAAGCTGCTCGATCGGTTGAAGATGTTGAACAGCTGCTGCTTCATCTCCATTAGCATCATTGTACTCTGAATCGCCGTCAAGGTCGTCAATATCATTTCGATCTTCAATTGTCTCCAAACGTTCTTCTTCTTGATGCTGTATGACAGACTGTACATACAATTCTCCAAAATTAACTTCAGACGATGATTCTCCCACCTCAGGAGCTCGATTCGTTGCACACTCGTCCAGGAATATGACATCCCGACTGACGATGATTTTCTTGGTTTTCGAGATGTAAACCCGATACGCCTTGGAACTGCTGCTGTATCCCATGAAAATGCCTTACTCGGATTTGGCATCCCATTTCTGTCTCTTCTCTTTCGGAATATGACACATCACCTTTGCTCCAAATATACGAAGATGCGCCAAATTCCGTCTTTTTTCAGTAAAAGCATTCTTCGGGTATCATTTGCAGTCCGATAGTTGGTGATCGGTTGATCACATACGATGCCGTCGCGACTGCTTCAGCCCAAAAACGCTTCGGCAGATTGGCATCACACAGCATACTCCTCGCATTTTCTACAATTGTCCTATTCATACGTTACGCTAATCCATTCTGCTCCGGAGTGTATGGAGCGGATGTCTCGTGATAAATACCGGACCGACAAAGGAATTGCTTCATTTCACGATTCATAAATTCCTCCCAATTGTCTGATCTGAGACGCTTAATTTTCTCACCCGTCTGATTCTCGGCAATGCTCTTAAAATGTTGAAATGCTTCTAAAACTTCAGTTTTGGTTTTTAGAAAGTAAACAAACGCCTTTCTGCTCGAGTCATCAATAAAAGTGAGAAAATATCGACTTCCTCCTATCGATGCTGTCTCCATGGGTCCACACAAGTCGGAATGAATCAGCTCCAACACACGGTTCACACTTTGTCCCTTGGAATGAAACGGTTGACGATAGTGCTTACCTTGTGTTATGTTTGACATTATTTGCTTTTATTAAAAAACTTTTAAACGAACAATAATAAATAAGACACAATGAACAAATAATTAAAACGTATTCTGTACGGTGGCCGCGCACCAGCCGCACCGAGCGCTCCTGCCGAGAGCTCCTGCTCGATCGGCTCGCAAACACACTCTGCTCGGCGCTCGGCACACACTAAGCCTTGCGCGCTTAGTGTGTGCGACAGTGTGCGTGTACACACTGTCGTCCCCCTGGACGTTGACCGGTGGCAGCGCAACTGCTACGGCAAGTCCAGGGGACGGCACGGCTGCCCACAACACCTTATATACATGGTACACACTGTATTCCATCCATCACGTTGAATTCAACACCACTTGCCATGTTACCAAGCCGTTTCATGCATCCAACAGACATGTGACACAGCCTACGATGCCAAAGTGGAAACCTATCATCCATCCGGCTGACCATGTTCACCGATGATCCAGTTGCTCTTTTCAATCTGTAAAAATCGCCAGATTCTTGACCGATCGCAACCACTTCGTTAGTTGGACTGACCACCTTACACGTCTGTTTTCGGAACGTCACTGTGTAGCCCTTCTGACACACCTTGCTAACGGATAAAAGATTCACTGCCAATTTCGTTGACCTTCCTACATCTGCCGATACGTTCACCAAACCTTTAGCAACCACTGGAACAGCAGTGTTGTTGGCTACGTTGATCAGCTTGATTCCGGGTGACTCCAGGCCAAGGATCATAGGATCATATTGCTTTGGCAAGCCTTTCATGAGCAAACAGGCCAACCAAGCGTCATCGACCTTAAATCCAACTTCTGCCAACTGATGACTCGTCGTGAACAACTCATTCACATACTGCTGAGTCGTCTGACAAATGATGTCTTCATCTCGTTCAGCTCCATTCAAACGAATACCTGTGAGCCGTCGCAGTAGACCAATCTTCCTGGTTGATCCACTACGCTCTTACGTGTTCCGATGATTGTCCCACGCCTCTTTCGCATTTTTAGCATCCCGCATCAGTCCGTATATGCTTGAATCAATGCTGAGACATATTGTAGCCAATGCTTGCTGGGATATTTCTTCGCTCACTGCCAGTTCACCTTCAGCTAACTCCTTCACTGCGCACCAGGTCTTCTCCTTAATCAGGACCATCTTGGTGGCGAAAGACCAAGAGTTGTGGTTTTCCGATCCATGAAGTATTTCTCGCAAAGGCAGAGAAAATGATGCTCCTGCTTGTCTTGGATTCGTCAAGCTTCACAAAAAATGCTTTCGACAATTTTTTTTATTAATAGAACCGTATTTTGAATATTTCTTCAAAAAAAAAAAGATTCGTAGCCTGGGCCCATAACCTATTGAATATTACGTCTGTAAGGTTTGGAGGTGTAACACAGAATGAACATTTATTAACACATAAACAAAAGCTACTCCAATTCGATGGTTACTATTCTAACAGTATTTAACATTAAAACATAGTTTTTAGTGTTTTATTTCGTGTTATTCCGTAAATTTATTCTATAACTCATTGTGTTTTCGACATTTTTGAGGATAAAACTGAGAAATCATTAATTTTTGCAATTTTCACATTATTTCCTCATTATCTACGAGCCACATGCACAATTTACGTGAGATTAGAGCCCTTACTCACATGATTTTAAATTTCGTGCATAAAGAAATAATCAAATCTTTTCTTATTTTATCTCATTTTTTCAAAAAAATCAATCAACAAATAAATATGCACGTAGTAACAAAGAAATCTGTTCTATTTGCTATGCTTTGTGTGCGGAAACCTTTAGATAATGGTTTTAAAATGACGTAAAGTCCCTCAACTATGGCGACCCCCCAAATACACTTATCCACCTCCTGATATTTTTAATCCACCTTGATTCCACTACCTGAGATGTTTTAAATCACCTTGATGGCGACTCCTTCTTTCCACCCACTTTGGATTGGAGCATTGTTTACTATTTAAAAAAAGTTGTTTGCGGTTAATTAATTTGATAATGTAATTTATCTACCATATTTTTGATGAAATATACATTAAAATATATTGTGAGCTTTTTGAAATCCTTTTTAACATTAAAACAAAGATTTAAGTGTGTTATTACGTGAATTTATTCTATAACTTATTGTGTTTTCGACATGTTTGAGGATAAAAACTAAGAAATATAAATGTTCCATTTCGATGGAACGAGCGAGATGCGCGGTCTAAGGAACGGGTGAGAAGGGTGGGCTGAGGAAGGAGAGAGAGGTGCGGGGTGAGGAGCGAACGGAAGGCTGTCCGAGTGGCATCTGTTTTGGCGACTATTGTCTGGAACGGCGGCATCCGCAATTGTTGTTCGATCTCATCGACACTGGCCAGAATTCCGCGAAACCCACCGTAGAATGCAAGCGGGCGGCTTGTGTAGTCAGACGGACCAGAGAAGCGAGGTAAGCGAGTTGCTGCTGTTCGCCGGACCACGTTAAGGGGGAACAGAGAGGGAATGAAGAGATAAGGAGAGAGTGAGAGAAGAGAGGGAATTATGAAATTCATTTTGTGACCGAGTGGAGTGGGTCAGTCTGATGAAAAACACGAAGGAGTTAAGTCGCAACCAATAAAAGTTGTGCGTGCAGGATTTCGGTGTTCAGTACATTGCGTTAGGAATATCTGCTGAGATATCACAATAAATATAAATGATATTTCCTATTTTAACATTTATTCCTCTATATCTAAGAGACAAATGGACATTTTACGTGAGATTACAACTCTTACTCACATGATTTTGAATTTCGTGACGAAACAAACCTTTTGTTCAAATTTTTTGTTAATATTCCTCTTTTTTTATACAATCAATAGACATACAAAAATGCACGTAGTAACAAAGAAATCTGTTCTATTTGCTTTGCTTTGTGTGCCGAAACCAATGGTTAACCTCAAAGTAGGCAACCGGATACCCGGGTTTTTTTTACAACTTCGAACTGCAATAACTTTCGATTCATTGCTTTTCTTTCTTCTTCTTCTTCTTTGGCTCAACAACCGTTGTCGGTCAAGGCCTGCCTGCACCACCCTTGGGTTTGGCTTTTAGTGACTAATTGATTTCCCCCCATAGCAGGATAGTCAGTCCTACGTATGGCGGCACGGTCCATTTGGGGATTGAACCCATGACGGGCATGTTGTTAAGTCGCACGAGTTGAGGACTGAACTACGAAACCGGCATTTCATTGCTTTTATTCACCAGAAATTTCCGTAGCCTCCCAACTTTTAATTTCTGATTTTTGATACATAAGTTGTAATTTTAAACAGCCTGTAAGTATTTTATTTTGTTTTTTTTTTTTAACTTTGCCACGTAAGTTGGCACCCAGCATACCCGGGTATTCCATACATTTTATGTGGAGAATCACGTTTCTTTTCTTCCTCTTTTCGTAGAGTGCAAGGTGGAATGTATAATGAGGTGTAGTTATAGCGCTTTTGACGACCCCCCCCCCCCTGGGCTTCGATTTTGACAGATGGTTTTCCGCTTGTATATGTGTTGATGGATTGTTTACGTTTTGCATGGTCAATATTTGGTGGAGATCAATTTGGGTGAATATTTTAGTTTATTAGAACACAGCCCGTGATTTAAAATGGAAATTTTCCTTCGAGAACTTGAAGCGTTCGCCAAACGCGGAAAACTAACTGTCAGTTTTCTTCGTCGATTCCAAGGTGGAATATAGAGGAGGTGTCTTCCTAGCGTTTGGCATGTTGCCATTTTGAGATTCAGTTTGACAACAGCCGTCGATATTTGTTTACAGGCAGCAGCTACATTATAACGTGTAAAATGTCGATTTATGGAGTGTGGATGCAAAATACGAATTTTAAATGCTAAAAAAATGTGTATTAAACGAAAACAATTCAAATATCTGTAGGGATTGAGATAGGACAGGGAAGTAATAATAAAAAAAAATAAAAAAAGGAAGCAGGCGATGAACTAATATATCAGTTGAATGAGAAGGAGTAATACTGATAGGAACGGCTAATAATAATATTCAAAACAAAAATTGAATTACCCTTGCAAGAAAATATTTAATCAAGCAATTTGCTTGAAAGGGCGAAAGAGCTTCAAGCGCAAGACAGGCCGGGCGAAACTGGAAAGTAAAGGAAGTTGCGGAAGACGGACGTCAGTCTTGTGGTTGATCAATTGAAGTAAGGTTGTGGGGAGGTTTAAAGCGATGAAATAAAGAAAAAAGTTTGATAAAAGAAAAAAAAATAGATAAAAGTGAAGAAAAATGTCCATCCATCACGACAATATCATATCTAAATACCAGCAACATTCGTCGCATTTGACAACTGCCGTCGATCCTGGTTTGTGCTTTTTTCTTAAGCCTCGATGCCCAATTGTTCTACATGACGACACCTCCTTTCTACACACTTTGGTCGATTCTTCTTTTACCTAGAATATAGAGGAGGTGTCTTCCTAGCGTTTGGCATGTTGCCATTTTGAGATTCAGTTTGACAACAGCCGTCGATATTTGTATACAGGCAGCAGCCTCAATATCACGTTGAAAATGCCGATTTATGAACTTTAGATGCAAAATACAAGTTTTAAGAGCTATACAAATATTTTTTAAACGAAAACAAATCATTTATCATACCCGTATACCAACAACATTCGTCGCATTTGACAACTGCCGTCGATCCTGGTTTTGTGCTTTTTTCTAAAGCCTTGATGGCCAATTGTTCTGTATGACGACACCTCCTTTCTACCCACTTTGTACCGGAGCACCTACCCAACAAACAAAGCCGAAGTCGCTCGAACCTTTTACTCTGTGCCAGAGCGAGAAAGCATGCATTCTGTATCAAGTTCTACAGCTGCAAACACAGCGCGTGTAGATGTGTGTGTGCGCGGAGCGAATGTATCGATGAAGATGGGAAGCAGCGGGGTTTTCTCATTCAGTTGACGGGACCCGAACAATTCCCCATGGTTTGGTCAGTCCAATGCCAACGCTGCTGAGGGAAGGGTGTGTTACTTTTCCACGCGGTGGGACTCATGCTCATGATGATGAAAAACTGTATGTTCTTTGCAATATTTGCTTACTATGTTATTGATTTCACCATTTTCTAAAATTTACACTACTTTTCAAATATTTTATGAAAATACACGTGAAAGTTTCTATAGATAATATTTTCAGAAGAAACGGCGCAAAAAAGCCGCATTGCTAAGATTGATCCCTACCCGCAAATTTCCGTTAAATGCCTTCTAATCGCCTTGTAATCGCCGGCGAATTGAAGGCGATCAGCAGTGCATTTAGCAGTAATTAAATGCCTTTGAAACATGTCAATGAAAAATTTCGCTTTTAATTTGACATTTGAAATTGCAACTGTCAAAAGAAAACCTTACAAGTGTCTTCAACACTGCACTGTTGTAGTGTTCCCAGATATGAGCGTGAGTTTCGATAGCACGATTTACGTGTTATGTTCTCTTGCGTTAAGCTCTGAGCTATTTCACTTTATTAATGATGGTCTGCATTATTCGGTTGTTAAAGACCAACCCGTTGAAAGGTGTTAATATATCAAACTCATTTCGATAAATCTAATAAAATGAGAAATGAGATGCATATTTCTCCCATCCTGATAATGATGGGTGAAGATAGAGTAATTATTATGTTTTTTAAAAAGGTATTATTTTCATTTTGCTTCACAAAAAGTTTGTTTATATTCATTATAGCAAGAAAATATTAATATAAAAAGAAATAAGCACAGAAAAAAGATCATAAAAAATCAGGATTTGAACACACGCTTTCTCGGTTCGGAACCAAAAGCGTTCCCTACCCGCAAATTTCCGTTAAATGCCTTCTAATCGCCTTGTAATCGCCGGCGAATTGAAGGCGATCAGCAGTGCATTTAGCAGTAATTAAATGCCTTTGAAATATGTCAATGAAAAATTTCGCTTTTGATTTGAAATTTGAAATTGCAACTGTCAAAAGCAAACCTTACAAGCGTCTTCAGCACTGCACTGTTGTAGTGTTCCCAGATATGAGCGTGAGTTTCGATAGCACGATTTACGTGTTATGTTCTCTTGCGTTAAGCTCTGAGCTATTTCACTTTATTAAAGATGGTCTACATTATTCGGTTGTTAAATACCAACTCATTGAAAGGTAATAATATATCAAACTCATTTCGATAACTAAAATAAAAGGAAAAATGAGATACATATTTCTCCCATCCTGATAATGAACGGTGAACATAGTGTAATTATTATGTTTTTTTAAAAAGGTATTATTTTAATTTCGCTTCACATAAATTTTGTTTCAAGTAATTATAGTAAGAAAAAATTAATTTAAAAAGAAATAAACGCAGAAAAAAGATCATAAAAATCTGGATTTGAACACACGCTTTCTCGGTTCGGAACCAAAAGCGTTATCACTGCTCTATTTGGCAGTTACATTGGTATAGGTGCAAATTCAGTATATAAACAAGCTAAGATGGCGGCAAGCTATCTGTTCTCCTTGAATCAAAAAGTTGAAAGATTTCGAAGAGAACCCGTTACAGCCGTGAAAGTTTCGGTTGAAATCTTTATTCGCCTTCTAAGGCGACTAAGGCCTTAAATGCCTTCTGAATGCCTTCAAAGCCGTTTAATGCTGGTAGGGTTGTCACTGCTCTATTTGGCAGTTACATTAGTAAGGGTGCAAAACCAGTATATATACAAGCGAAGATGGCGGCAAGCTATCTGTTCTTGTTGAATCAAAAAGTTGAAATATTTCGAAAAGAACCCGTTACAGCCTTGAAAGTTTCGGTTGAAATCTTAATTCGCCTTCTAAGGCGACTAAGGCCTTAAATGCCTTCTGAATGCCTTCAAAGCCGTTTAATGCTGGTAGGGATGATATTATCAATTTAAAAAAAGTTTCTGAACCCGTCATGAAAAAAAACAAAAATACGAAAAACTTTTTCTAAGTATATTTTGAGTTGCTGAATCTAGCTCTCGAAGATCGTTTTTGGATAGCATGAATAGTTTCAAAGATATTTATCAAAAACCTGTTGATTTCTTCTAACACACATATTTGAAATGTTCAGCAGTAAGCGGGTATCTCTTCATTGCGCGGATGCTTGCGCCTGTGATACTAGACAACAATCAAAAGAAGGAAAAGATCCATTCTTATTGCATTAATAATCTCGCCAAGCGCGATGTAATAAATGGTTGAATTGTTTGATCGGCAGGTTTTAAACATTTCTTCCATCACAAACGCTGGATCAAGACCCAGCGGTAAGTACCCTTTAATCCATATACAAAAATAGCTCTCCATCCAGTTCACAGGCAAACAGACAGCAAAGAGGATTCCACAAAGCACAAGCGGCTCAGCCTTAACCCGCCCACCCCACTTGCCCCCCAAGGCGAACACGAAAAAAAGGCACGCCCCAAAATCAAACTGCGCAGTGTGTATGCGTGTGTTATTTTACTTTTTTCTCATTCGAAACCCGAACCAACTTCGGCTTTTTACACGAAGAAAGATTCGAGCCATCGCTTCCGCTCAACGTCGAGCAAGGGTTCGAGCGATAAGCTCCCTCGAACCCATCTCGAACCTTATTTCCTTCGAGCGACTTCGGATTTGTCTGTTGGGTAGCAAGGTGTATGGATATTAGGAGGTGAAGTGCTTCAGAGCAAATTGACATTTCACGACTTGACATAACAATACTTGGTGCTCTGGTATTAAAATCGAGAAGAGCTGGAGGGAGGTGTAGAAAATTGTAAGTGTTTTGACATAACAATACTCTATGATGGCGCCTGTCAAACGTGCTAATAATTCACCTGGTAAATAAACACACCTTGGTTGGGTAGTACTGTAATGTCAAGTCGTGAAATGTCAATTTGCTCTGAAGCACTTTACCTCCTAATATCCATACACCTTGAATTTGTCAGCATGTTGTCACTCCCATGGCCCCCTTTCTAAATTGTCAACATTTGGCACTCCGTGGCGCCGCGCCTAATGATTAATCTTTATTAGCTGCCAGAGCTCGGTGTGATGTTTAAAGCTGTTCCATACTTAAGTCCACGTTTTCATTGTAACACCGCTATGTCGAATACCAAATATACAAATTTTGCTAGAAGAAACAAGTGTAATGTGTTCAAAGTAAATAATAATCGTGTTTCAAAACATGATTCTATCGGAGATGCTAATGAAAAATATTTTCCTCATCAAACAAAATCGAAACGCTCTACAATGCATATTACAGTTACGGACGAGGAAGAGGAAATCCAAATGCTGCGTAGACGCTACAATGACAAAATCACAGTTTCTAAAGGTATTGAAACGTTCACAGATTTTCCGCTCTCAAAAAAAACTTTAGCTGGATTAGCCGAAGCAGATTTCACTAGACCCACCGTAATTCAACGGGAATCTCTATTGCCTGCTATATTTGGTAAAGATATTCTCGCGGCAGCGAAAACGGGTAGTGGAAAGACATTAGCTTTTATCATCCCAATCCTTGAACGATTATTCTTGGAGAAATGGACCCGCATGGATGGTTTAGGAGCTCTCATAATAACGCCAACACGTGAACTGGCTGTACAGATTTACGAAACTATGACACAGGTTGGACGGCATCACGATTTTACCATTGGTCTTCTCATTGGAGGTCAAAACCTCAAATACGAACGAAATCGCCTGCACAATCTGAACATAATAATCGGCACTCCCGGTCGTCTGTTACAACATATGGATCAAAATCCTTTATTTGATACCACAAACTTGAAAATATTGGTGCTGGATGAAGCTGACAGATGCTTAGATATGGGATTCTCGGCTACAATGGATTCCATCATCGAAAATCTTCCTGAAGTACGACAAACTGTATTGTTTTCTGCAACTCAAACGAATTCTGTTCGTGATTTAGCGAGAGTGAAACTAGTGAACCCTGTTCAAATTGCTCCACACGAGCATGAAAAAATCGCCACACCGGCGAAATTACAGCAAAGCTACGTTGTAGTTGATCTTGCCAACAAACTGACCATGCTTTGGTCATTCCTGCAAACCCATCCTAAACAAAAAGTCATAGTATTTTTTGCCACTAGCAAACAGGTGAAATATTTCTACCAGGTATTTAAGAAGCTTCGTCCTACCTCGTTACTGTTACACCTGTATGGGGGAATGAACCAAGAAAAGCGTAACAAAATATATGCTGATTTTTGCAAAAAGAAAACAAATGTATGCTTGTTAGCCACAGATGTAGCATCGCGTGGGCTGGACTTCCCTAAGGTTAACTGGGTGGTTCAAATCGACTGCCCTGAAGACGTTGCCCAGTACATACATAGAGCCGGACGAACTGCAAGGTTGAATACAAGTGGTGAAAATTTACTCGTTTTGCTTCCGCACGAGGTAGATCCAATGTTAGATTCTCTAGAAAAGAATAAAATACCTATTAAGCAGATTAAAATTGATGAACGTCAGTTATTTTCACCACTGCTGAAAATCCAATCACTGCTTGCCCAATCCCCAGAATTAAAAGAGAGTGCAAAACGGGCTTTTGTTGCATACATCAAATCAATAGCGCTGATGAAGAATAAGGAAGTGTTTCAATTGCACAATTTAAATTTAGATGAGTTTGCAAACTCTTTAGGGTTGAGTAACACTCCGCGTGTTCGTTTTGTTTCTCGAACGTTGGAAAGGAAACGAAAGAAAATCTTAAATACTTACGATTCTGAAAGTAAAATCAAAATTACTGGCATCGAAACTAAGGATAGCAGCGATGATGAACAAGATCTGGATGATTTTCTAAGAATTAAACACATTCATAATAGTTCACATAGTTTCGCATCGGATGATCTACAGGCTTTCAATGTTACTACTGTATCGGAAGGTGTAAAAAAGATACAAAAAAAACGAATATCTAAGGTCAAGCAAGTAAAAAAGTCCCTACATATGAGTAAACGAATCGTATTTGGTGAAGATGGTGCACCGGTTAATACAAACGATGAGCCATCGAACAAGTTCTACGATTTGAAAGCGGCACGGTTTAGACTAGAACAACAGGATGCGGAGGATAAAAAGCGTTATAGAGCATTAAAGAAAGCTAAAAGAATGATTATAAAAGAAAAGGAACGTAAAAGGCATGTTGACGATTCTTGTGATCTGGCTGATGATTTTGGTAGCGAAAGCGAAGATGGCGTTTCTCTTGATTGGCTTCCTGATCCGGATAAAGTGTATGGAAAACGAAAACAGAATGGGAAAAATGTTGATTGTAAACACGCTTCAGGCAGCTATGATTTTAAAGATACAATCAAAAGAATGCGTGTACTTCAAAATGCTCAAACATTGTCTTTAAATGATACAGAACAACTGGCCATTAATTTGCTAAAATAGTATTTCCGACGATCGTGCCAAATCATTACATGATAGTGGTCTCTCCAACAACGAAGTAAAAAATATATGTATGCAACGGAATGTTGATGAAATGGTCTTTTGTTTTTCTTCTTTATAAATGGTATGTATCTTACAAATATGTTTCAACAGTGGTAAGTGATTTATAGTTGATAAACCCATTTATGAACTAATAAACATTTAACAGATTATAACTGAAGTATTTTATTTTCAACGATACAATCTACAATTTCGCTTTCAGTTATATTCAACATTGAAATCCTACTCATGATTCGGTTATTTCAAAAAACTAAAGAGATTTTCTCTAAACCATTCTTTTGTAAATTGAAGATGATTGCCCTCACACTCGAGAAATACGATTTTATTTTGATCGTACATCTTTTTTAGACCAAGGCGATCCTGAAAAAAAAGGAAGTAGAGTTAGATTTGTGGCGAGCGAATAGTAATTGTTTCTTTACCTCGATATAGATATTGGATTCCTTGAGGCCCTGTATTTCTTTATCCTGTCCAGGTTTGTAATAACCAAACCATTGGGTTTGTAATGGTTGAACAATGCTATCATTATTAAATTGAACCATTACAAATTTATTCAATTTTTGTAAATTTTTCACATAGGTTTTGTTGATAAACTGCTCGTTATTAATATCCGCTAAAAATGTGCTAGAAGTTCTGTATTTACTTTCATTCAGCGGATCATGCCAATACGTTGCTTGAACGAGAAAATTTTGCATCAAATCTGTATATGCGGCATAGTTAAGAAGCAGCCGAAACCGTTCACATGTTCGACTGCTTATTGAGGGACAATTTGGTAATCCAAAAACCCCCTGATGTTGACCACCCAATGTAATCAAATTATGTATGCGTAGAGTTGAACATCTTTGCACCAGTGCTCGCCTGGAAGATACCAATTTCACCCGTAATGGTCGGATTATATACATGCCTTCATGCACGAATAATTAAGGGACGGGCGTGACATGAATTACAAACATACAACTCAATACTCACAAAAACTGACTTCCCTGAGAAAATCCAATGGCATTGAATCCACCCTTCAATTGGGCATCCGTGCTTAAATCTTCACAAACCATATTGACCTGTATATAAGTGCGATGATTAATTTGTTGGGAATACTGTTTGTTCGAATGTTACCTGTTGATTGGGATGAATTAAGTAACCACTTTTAAAATCTTCAGTTATAGAATTCCCGATTTCAATCGATTTTACGTAAACATTGATTTCAGATTCTAGAAATTTTGTCACACCGCCCAAACTGAACGGAAAGCAACATGTATCCCCTGAAGATTAAAAAAAAACAAATACAAATTACAAAAAAAAAAATAAATAAAACCAACACACCTTCTTGCATAACTTACCCATGCCATGCCACAAAACAATAGGTAATTTCTCACTAGAAACTTGCATTTTTGTTGCGAGTGCAATGAAGTAGAAAATAACCACCTCAAATCTTGTATGTTGCATGTTTAGCAGTCACACATCAATTGTGATACCAAAATGAACTTAGTGTTTGTCTTTTCAGCGTTTGTTATTAGTTTACTTTGAATTCAATTTTCATGAATTTCAAAATCACGGATTAACAAGTAAGAACTCTTCCAATCTATACCATTCATACCATTAAACTGAATGTTGTTGTTAGTATGGTTTAGAGAGGCTTTGCCGCCTGCCGAGTTCTTTCGCCTCTAACCCAAGGTGGAATGTATAATGAGGTGTAGTTATAGCGCTTTTGGCGATCCCCCCCCTGGGCTCCGATTTTGACAGATGGTTTTCCGCTTGCATATGTATTGATGGATTGTTTACGTTTTGCATGGTCAATATTTGGTGGAGGTCAATTTGGGTGAATATTTTAGTTTATTAGAACACAGCCCGTGATTTAAAATGGAAATTTTCCTTCGAGAACAAGAAGCGTTCGCCAAACGCGTAAAACTAACTGTCACTTTTCTTCGTCGATTCTTCTTCCACGTAGCTGTCAAAACGAGCTTATAACTTGACCTGATATCTTTACGGTCCTTGCCAAGGACCGTAAAGATATCAGGTCGTTATAAGCCCGTTTTGACAGCTAGGTGGAAGAAGAATCGACGAAGAAAACTGACAGTTAGTTTTCCGCGTTTGGCGAACGCTTCAAGTTCTCGAAGGAAAATTTCCATTTTAAATCACGGGCTGTGTTCTAATAAACTAAAATATTCATCCAAATTGATCTCCACCAAATATTGACCATGCAAAACGTAAACAATCCATCAATACATATACAAGCGGAAACCATCAGTCAAAAGCCCCGTAGCCCAGGGGGGGATCGCCAAAAGCGCTATAGCTACACCTCATTATACATTCCACCTTGAACTTGACCTGATATCTTTACGGTCCTTGCTCTAACCCAAGGTGGATTTAAAAATATCAGGTGGTGGAATCTAGTGCATTTTGACAATTCGTCACTTGACGTAAAGTCCCCAGGATTCAAAAATTGTTTACATTTTTTAAAATGGTTCATTTAATTTATATACCACATCTTTTCGATTCAATATTTTTTAAATATATATTTTGAGCTTTGCGAGTTCTTATTTAACATTGAAACATTCATTTAAGTGTGTTCTTTCTTGTTATTCCGTAAATTTATTCTATAATTCATTGTTTTTTTTTACATTTTTGAGGATAAAACTGACAAATTATATTTTTTTGTAATTTTCACGTTAATTACTCATTATATACGAACAGCATGGACAATTTACGTGAGATTCGAACTCTTACTCACATGATTTTACATTTCGTGCATAAACAAATCATCAAATCTTTTATTAATATATCATTTTTTTCAATAAAATCAATAGAAACACAAAATTGCACGTAGTAACAAAGCAATCTTTTCTATTTGCTATGCTTTGTGTGCGGAAACCATTGGTTAACGGTTTTAAAATGACGTAAAGTCCCTCAACTATGGCGACCCCCCAAAGGCCTTCATCCACCACCTGATATTTTTAATCCACCTTGATCCTCACTGAGAACGTCACTGATCAGCCCTGCTGTCAACATCAAGGTGGATTAAAAATATCAGGTGGTGGATAAGGGCCTTTGGGGGTCGCCATAGCTGAGGGACTTTACGTCATTTTAAAACCGTTAACCAATGGTTTCCGCACACAAAGCATAGCAAATAGAAAAGATTGCTTTGTTACTACGTGCAATTTTGTGTTTCTATTGATTTTATTGAAAAAAATGATATATTAATAAAAGATTTGATGATTTGTTTATGCACGAAATGTAAAATCATGTGAGTAAGAGTTCGAATCTCACGTAAATTGTCCATGCTGTTCGTATATAATGAGTAATTAACGTGAAAATTACAAAAAAATATAATTTCTTAGTTTTATCCTCAAAAATGTAAAAAAAAACAATGAATTATAGAATAAATTTACGGAATAACAAGAAAGAACACACTGAAATGAATGTTTCAATGTTAAATAAGAACTCGCAAAGCCCAAAATATATATTTAAAAAATATTTAATCGAAACGATGTGTTAGATAAATTAAATGAACCATTTTAAAAAATGTAAACAATTTTTGAATCCTGGGGACTTTACGTCAAGTGACGAATTGTCAAAATGCACTAGATTCCACCACCTGATATTTTTAAATCCACCTTGGTCAACAGTGAGCCCTCAGGATGAGGCAGCGGTCTGTCCTCAACAGTAAGTTTTCAAATTTAGAAAACATGAATAGGCTGCAAAAGCATCTGAAAGGCGAAGCACTTCGTGCGGTTTTTACGGGTTAATGCTTAACCAAAAAAAAAAAAAAAAAAAAAACGTTCCGTTTGTATTAAACAGGCTCGACAAAATATTTGGGAATCCTGAAAGCATTTACAAGTCTTTACTGTTAGAATTACTAGTAGTAAAGCACATAACGACAGATAATCCCTCAGCATTTTTAGAAATTTCCAACGTTTTGTGCAATCTCATTGACAACATGGTGTTGTTGAAGCAAGAAGGATTTTTGAATGACCAGAGGTTGCTAAACGATTTGACATCAAGGTTTTCAACCGAACTTCGGAACGAATGATTGAAACACACATTTGTCGTGATATCCGTAACTTTCTTCACCGCTTATAACATTCGCTTTTTTCATTTTACTTTTATTATTATCTCTTTTTTTTTTACTGCTGTCTCGTGCTTCAGATGCTTAGGATGCATGGTGCTTTATGACCGCTCTCGTCAACATTCGTCCAAAAACTGATCGCTGTGTCGTTCTCTCTCTCCGTCGTCCCCAAAGCTCTCTCCGATTTTCGTTCGTATCTCGTGGTCATCGCTCCAATTCGTTTCTCTCCCGCTCTCGTTTCTCTGCACTTTGTGCTTCCTTTCTCTGGCTCCGTCTCTCGTCCTAGGTTGCTTATCATTTTGACACTTGCCTATACATGCCTATACATTTTTTATTATTTCTTATTCTATTCTCTACATTATGTAGGAAACAAGATAACAAGAATCTTACGCTACAAGACCTATCAGAATGGCTGAAACCTTCTGAAGAACTGGCCATTATACTGGCCGCGAACGAAGGAGTAGCCAAACAAGAAAGGTCGAACCGTCAAAACATGCCGCATCGTCATAAAGGGCCAGAAAAGGAAACGATATGTCTAATTTGTGGATTTCCTCATGAAACCACTCGTTGCCGACAATTGAACGGTAAGACGCCCGATGAAAAATTATCTCTTTTCATTCGGCATAGAATTTGCACCAATTGCTGCAAGTACAGCAACCATAACGCTCAAAACTGTCGCCTACCACCACAATGTAGTGTGTACGGTTGCGGCAAAAGGCATCATAGTATGTTTCATAAAAGAAATCCGGTAGAAGGGCAACCTACAAACAAAATAAACTGCCATCAGGAAAAGAATAATCTGTTCTATCAGATCGTGCCCATCACTTTGCACCATAATGATAGAAAATTCGAAACTTATGCATTCATGGATCCTGGCTCTTCAACTAGCCTCATTTTGGAAAGTGCCCGAAAAGAACTAAACGTTCACGGACCAAAAAGACCGCTAACTCTCTCCTGGACGGACGGAAGCATTCAAAAAGAGACAGAAAGTAGGATAGTTCCCATAACAGTAGAGGGTGCTAACAAAAGAAAATTCCAAGTTAAAGGTCTCAGGAGTGTAAGGGAACTTAACCTTCCTGTTCAAACCATAGATGCTTCGTGTTTGCAAAGAAATTTTAAACATTTGAAAGGCATTAGTATCTCTAGCTATGCAGATGCGAGGCCTACCGTGCTACTAGGCCTTCCACATTCGTATCTTTGCCTTGTTCTTCTTCTTTGGCTCAACAACCGATGCCGCTCAAGGCCTGCCAACACACTTGTGGGGTTGACTTTCAGTGACTTATTGATTTCCCCCCATAGCAGGATAGTCAGTCCTACGTATGGCGGCACGGTCTATTTGGGGCTTGAACCCATGACGTGCATGTTGTTAAGTCGTACGAGTTGACGAATGTACCATGAGACCGGCTTAATGCAAATCTTTGCCATGATGCAAAATATCGAGAAGGTAGACCAAACGAACCAATTGCCCATGAAACGAGGCTTGGTTGGGTCATTTTTGGGGGAAAGAATACGCCAAATGTCACAGAGAACTCATTTGTGATGACGTTGTGAGACGTACGAAGAAGAAAACAAGAACATGATGCAAATCTTGCGTGGTTTCTTTTTTACAGAGGTATTTGGAGTTAAACCTACTCCAACCCGTGCCTCTGAAAAAGAAAAAAGAGCATTAAAGATTATGAAAGACACGCGTAAAACACTGGCGACGGAAACGAAATTGGTTTAGTATGGAAAACTGACAATCCTAAATTGCCAGATAGTTACGGACAAGCGCTTACGCGCTTAAAAAACCAAGAAAAGGCAATGGAAAGGGATCCAAACTTAAAATCATGGTATCATAAAGAAATAAACGCATACGTTGAAAAGGGATATGCGCGTAAGGCGACACCAATGGAACTGCTGCAATTGAACGGGAAAATAAACTATATTCCCCACTATTCCGTGATAAACCATAATAAACCCATTCCCAAACCACGTTTAGTATTCGACGCGGCTGCAAAAGATCAAAATATATCCCTTAACTCTCAACTTCTTTCCGGCCCAGATCTCCTGTTCGGAGTATTAGTCCGCTTCAGGGAACACAAAATAGGCTGTTCAGGAGATATCAAGGAAATGTATCACCAGGTAAAGGTAAGACGGGAAGATCAAGACGTTCAAAGTTTTATTTTTCGAGAGTCGCCTTCTGACCTGCCTCAAGTTTACGTTATGCAAGTAATGACGTTTGGGGCAACTTGCTCACCAACTTGTGCTCAGTTTGTCAAGAACGAGAACGCACTACGTTACAAAAATATCTATCCCCAGGCAGTAAGAGCGATTGTTGAAAATCACTACGTAGATGACTACCCAGATAGTTATCCAGATATTGATACAGCCCTAAATACTATCTCGGAGGTGTGTAAGATACATGATGATGCTAAATTCTTTATGAGAAACTTTTTTTCCAACTCAAAAAAAACGTCAAACGTCATAGTGACTGGTCGATAATTCTTTGCGCTCCGATATCTTATAAAATTATTCAGTGAAAACTTATCCATAACGCAACTTGCTTGCTTGTGCTGACTGCCTCAAGACCTGGTTTTCATTAACAGTCGGAAATTGCTCATCTGCAATCACCTACAATCATTTTTCCTGCTCTACAATCAATACCCCATTTCAACCAATGCTGTACCATTTTACAATGGCCGGTATCTGCGCCGCTTGTGCCAACGACATCGTACCTGCTGATCGAATTGTGAAATGCCAGGGTTGGTGCAATGCCGAGTTTCATTTCACATGCAGCGGACTCTCTGAGGAACTGTCCGCTATTATAGAGTCCTGTGCACAACTTTTTTGGGCATGTAAGGCTTGTGTAAAGTTTCATAGAGATCCGCGTTCGGCTGTGCTTAGGTCGTCTACCCCTTACACCCACACCACTGTCGACTTATCGTCCAGCATTGCCGACCTTAAAGCGAGCCTCCATAGTGAGCTGCCAAAACAAATCACTGCCGTTATTAAATGCGATCTCCTCGAAGTGCTGAAGGATGAAATGCGTTCCTTTTTGCTTTCATCACACACCTCTACCGATTTACCCGCTCAACAACCCATTCATCGCAATCCAGCAACATCATACCCCGAATTGTTAAACTCAGTAATTAACAATATTCCCGATACCATTACACCAACACAAACACAGTTCCCATCTTTGGCGGCCTCACTTAGTGTAAGTGCAATCAAACCGACATCCTACATCAACAAAACACCACTTAACAACCTGCAAACACCACTACTAAGAGGATCGGGATCCCAGCTTGCTTCAGATACACTGGATATCATTTCACACACTGATACGCGTATGTGGCTTTTCTTTACACGTTTCGCCCCATCAGTTACCACTGAGCAAATTTCTCATATGGTGCAGGTACGTTTAGCGCTTGACAAGCGGGATGTGTTTGTTCACCGCCAGACGAAATTCGGCGCTAACACAAGTACACTCTCATTCATCTCATTCAAAGCGGGCATACCGGCCACTTTACGCAGTAATGTTAGGATTGACAATATCCTACATTTCGATCCTTTAACCCGACTCCATAAACCTGCAACCAACCGGACTTCAAACTGACAGAAGTGTGTGTGTCCGCGCTTTTCGTAGCGTCACGTTCTGTCTCTTTCTAACTCTTTCTTTTGTATGTTCTTATTCGACTCATTAACCTAACTACGTGAAGTGTGAAATAAAAGCTTGAACTAATATTCTAAATCTTTTCCATCAATCTTATTAGGTTATGGGCCCAGGTATTCGCTGGTGATAACAAAGCGTATAAGGATGGATAAAGAGATGGAATATGTGCGTGTACCCTTGTTCGATGGATCTAACTATCCGCAATGGAAGTACCGAATGTCGGTGCTACTGGAGGAGCACCAGCTCATGTCTTGCGTGGAGCAGGAAGCGGCGGATGATCATCGGCTTGCGGTAAACGAGAAGGACAGTGCTGAAGTCAAGGAGGTTGCAGTGAAATTGTCCGAGCAGAGGTTAAAGAAGGAAAGGCGTTGCAAGTCGCTGCTGATTTCTCAGATTGGTGACAACATGCTTGAGTATATCCAAGATCAGCAGACACCCAGGGCTATTTGGTTGGCCTTGGAACGGGTGTTTCAACGAAAAAGCATCGCCAGTCGACTTTACCTGCAAAAGAAGCTTCTCACACTACGGCATGACGGAGGAAGGTTGCAGGATCATTTCCTAACCTTTGAGCGAATCGTCCGGGACTACAAGTCAACCGGAGCAAAGCTGGAGGAAATCGATATCGTTTGCTATTTACTTTTGACGCTTGGGCCAGCGTATGCGACAGTAATTACAGCCCTAGAAACGATGCCGGAAGACAAGCTGACGCTGGAGTTCTGCAAGTGCAGATTACTTGATGAAGAGATCAAGCGAAGCGGCGAAGGCAGCAGCAAATCGAGTGGTTTGAGAGTGGAAGCGGCTGCATTCAGTGGATCTGGCGGATCGTTTGGTGGAGCGAAGAAGCAACAAAAGAAAAAGAAAGTTTGGAAGTGTTACGGATGCCAACGAGAAGGGCACAAGATCGCTGACTGTCCGGAAAAGAAGAAGAAGAACGACACGTCGCAAACGAGTGCACATCTTAGCAAAAATATTTGTTTCCTTAGTAGTGAGTACGATGAACCATCGAAAATGAGCTGGATAATTGATTCTGGTTCGTCAGAGCATCTGACCAACGATCGGAAGCTGTTCGAGAAGCTTTACCCGATGAAGGAACCGATGCGTATCGCAGTGGCGAAGGAAGGGCAGTTCATTGTCGCTAAGGAATATGGTGATATTTGTGTGCTAAGTGAAGTGAATGGCGAGTCGTTTCCGATCAGGTTAAAGAATGTGTTGTTCATTCCGGAAGCGCAGGTAAATCTGTTATCCGTTCGGAAGATGGAGATGGCCGGTTTGAAGGTTGTTTTCGCAGATGGTGTTGTTAAGATCGAGCGAAATTCTGAGGTTATAGCAATCGGGATGCGTCGCGGGAAACTATACATGATAGATTTCCATCTTAACGAAACGTCGTGTACAGCGTTATATTCGTGTGGACGAGTGCCAAAGAATCTCGAATTGTGGCATCGTAGATATGGACATCTCAGTGCGAAAAATCTTCAGGTGTTAATCGGAAATGACATGGTTTGCGGATTAAATGCGAAAGTTTCACAATCGGGTGGCGATTTCGTGTGTGAGCCGTGTCTCATCGGGAAACAAACGCGTAAACCCTTTTCCGCGCGCGAGGGTCGACAATCGTCGCGAGTGCTCGAATTGATCCATTCGGACGTATGTGGCCCGGTGACGCCAGAAGGGCTAGAAGGCGAAAAGTATTTTGTTACTTTTGTCGACGACTGGAGTCGGTTTGCGATGGTGTTTCTGATGCGGTCAAAGGAAGAAGTATTCGACAACTTCCGTAAGTATGAAGCGCTGGTAAACGCAAAGTTTGGTTCATGTATTTCTCGCCTGCGTTGTGACAATGGAGGAGAATACATCAGTCGCGAATTTAGGAGTTTTTGCGAGCGAAAAGGAATCCAGATCGAGTGGACAGTTCCCTACACTCCTGAACAAAACGGCGTGAGCGAGCGCATGAACAGAACTCTCGTCGAGAAAGTTCGATCCATGTTAGAGGACCGCAGCATCAGCAAAGTATTTTGGGGAGTTGCCATAGAGACGGCAGCGTTTTTGACAAACCGCAGTCCTGCCCGTGCGCTTGATCAGCGTAAGACACCGTTTGAAATGTGGGAGGGAAGAAAACCAAATGTCCGAAGCTTGCGAGCTTTTGGATCAACTGTGTTTGTCCACATTCCAAAGGAGCGAAGGAAGAAGCTAGACGCAAAATCCTGGAAAGTAGTTTTTGTAGGGTATGCTCGTAATGGTTATCGAGTATGGAACCCTAATCGCAAGGAGATCGTCGTAGCTCGAGATGTGGTCTTCCTAGAAGGTGACACAACAACTATTTCGGAAGATAGTCCGAAGCCTAGCTGCAGTCCCGATGTGTTCCCGATTCGTAGAGATCGTTACGAATCCGAAAGTGAGTCCGAGGCAGAAAGTAACGACGAGGATGTTCCCGATGATTCAGGCGGCGTCTCGGAGGCATCAGGCGTTGTACATGATGCAGAGACAAACGATGCGGATGAGGATGAGACCTTCGACAGCTGTGCAGACAGAATTGATCCTGGAGAGGGTTCAGATGAAGCTGAAGACGAAATGGTCGATGTTCGGAAATCGGAACGAGACCGAAAGCATCCCAGCTGGCGAGCGGAGTATGACATGGGATATACTGGTTATGCCATGAATGCAACTGCATTTGTGGATAATCTTCCGAGCTCGCTGGTTGAGATGAGGAAACGTCCTGATTGGAATCTATGGGAAACAGCTATTCGCGAAGAAGTGGATTCTCTAGAGCGAAATGAAACGTGGACACTAGTGAAACTTCCTAAAGGGCGTGTACCTATCACATACAAATGGTTTTTCAAAATAAAGCAAAACGAAGCAAATGGTGAGCAGTGTTACAAGGCGAGACTTGTAGCACGTGGATTCAGCCAGAAAGCAGGTTTTGACTATGGCGAGTCGCCAGTTGCGCGTCTTGATACTATGCGAACAGTATTGAGTATCGCTAATGAGCAAATGATGATAATTCATCAGATGGACGTCAAGACGGCCTTCCTAAATGGGCAACTGGAAGAGGAGATCTTTATGATTCCACCAGAAGGATTCGAGATAGGTAAGAATCTTGTATGTCGTCTTAACCGTTCTTTGTATGGTCTCAAGCAGGCATCGCGAGCTTGGAATACAAGATTCCATAGTTTCGTACAGCGTCTAGGATTTACCAGAAGCTTGAGTGATCCGTGTCTTTATGTGAAGGGTTCCAAAAGCAGCCAGGTTATCCTAGTTCTGTACGTGGACGACTTACTTGTTGTCGGTCGTCAGTTGAAGCCGATAGAAGCTGTGAAGAAATGTCTTTGGAAGGAATTCGAAATGACGGACATCGGAGAGGTACGCACATTTCTCGGTATGAGAATTGACCGAGACATTAAAGAGAGAATCCTTCGCATCAGCCAGAGGGGATTTCTCGAGAACCTGCTTCGTCGCTTCAACATGTTTGAGTGCAAACCAGCATCTACACCGATGGAGTGTCGCCTACACTTAAAAAGAGGAGAAGAAGCTGAGCGTACTGAGAAACCTTACCGAGAGTTGGTTGGCTGTCTCACGTACGTAACTCTAACTTCAAGACCTGACCTATGTGCCGCGGTAAACTACATGAGTCAGTTTCAAAGCTGTGCAACGGAACTGCATTGGACACATGCCAAACGGATACTGCGGTACATTAAAGGAACGCTGGACTTGGTTTTGGTGTTTTCAGCGAAGGATCCGGTACCAGTACTGGAAGCATTTGCCGATGCAGATTGGGCGAATGATCTGGTGGATAGACGCTCTATCACTGGATACGTCTTCCGAGTATGCGGCGGTGCCGTCAGTTGGTTGACTAAGAAGCAGTCCACCATATCGTTGTCTTCGACGGAAGCGGAGCTCGTGGCCTTGAGCACCGCTGTTTGCCATGGAGTTTGGCTGGTTCGTTTACTGAAGGAGCTTTCGATGGAACCGGAGGGTCCGGTGGTCTACTACGAAGACAACCAGTCGACGATAAGGGTTGTCGAGGAGGAGCGAGATACAGCGCGCTTGAAGCATGTCGATGTTCGACATCGATTCATCCGTGAAGAGATTCAGCGGGGGCGTGTTGCTGTTCGTTATGTCCCGACCGGTGAACAAGTTGCTGACATGATGACCAAGGGCTTGCCATCCGGTGTGTTCCAGAAGCATCGAGCCAAACTGGGGATGGCACCTTCCGGATATTGAGCGGGGGTGTTAGGATTGACAATATCCTACACTTCGATCCTTTAACCCGACTCCATAAACCTGCAACCAACCGGACTTCAAACTGACAGAAGTGTGTGTGTCCGCGCTTTTCGTAGCGTCACGTTCTGTCTCTTTCTAACTCTTTCTTTTGTATGTTCTTATTCGACTCATTAACCTAACTACGTGAAGTGTGAAATAAACGCTTGAACTAATATTCTAAATCTTTTCCATCAATCTTATTAAGTAAGGCTCTATCACCTGACACATGGCCCTCCGCTCTAACATACCGAGAGTTTCGTGACTACCGGAACAACAACAATAACAATCCCAATACACGCGCCGTCACCGATACTAACTCGATACATCAACTCACACACGATCACCCTGCCACTCTCGCTGCAGACAGCTATCACAATCCACTCTCACGGTCCGGAATAAGCGCTCCGATATCAAACACCACTACAGATATGCACTCGCAGCCTAGTCCGATTTCTTCTCCTGCTATGACCACTACAGATGCAGGTTTGTTTACAACTGAACCACAGCAGGATCTCAATGAGCGAATGCTTGTCACCACTACACCTATCAGATCTCCTCCTGAATGCTTAGCCGCTCCTAAAAAAAGACCGCGACGAGTTAACACTAAACGGACTGATGATTCTGCGGAAGCCGGTCCGTCAGATGAATAGCAATTGAATATCAACAACACAACAACAACATACCTACCAATGTATTACCAAAATGTTCGAGGCTTGCGTAAAAAACTGAATGATCTTAGACTAGTACTTTCAGAAACTGAATACAAAATCGTAATATTAACTGAAACCTGGTTGAACAATAACATAAACAATGAGTTATTCAACGACGATCGCTATTCTATTTACCGATGCGATAGAACCACCACTAACAGCACTTTCTCCATCGGTGGTGGTGTTCTAATAGCCTGCTCTCGCTCTCTCTCATCTTGCGAAATTACACCGACGGATCGAACTATGGAACAGTTGTGGGTCAAAATTCGATTGGGCAATATTTTTGTTTTTATCGGTGCCATGTATATTCCACCGTACAACGCATATAACGACATAATTGTTAACAAACATCTGGAAAGTATACGCGAAATTTCATCACGCATGAGAGATAACAATCTTCTGCTTGTCGCTGGAGATTTTAACAAATGGGACATTACGTGGTCCAAACTCAATCCAGCCGATGTCGAGGATGTACCATTGCGCTCCACTTTCATGCACTATAAACCGTCATCTAAGTCTCGAAATAATCATATTTTCATCGATGGTATGGCAGCAAACGGCCTTTATGAATTAAGCAACGTTAGAAACTCCATGGACCGACAACTCGACCTAATTTTTGCTAACTCCAACGCCGCTGAGATCTGTTCTGCCGTGTCTAAATTCGAACCGGCCCTGCTCGAGCTCGATAATTATCATCCTGCACTTGAATGGTCAATACGTCACTATGATCATCATGCGTCTAGCTCCCATCCAAGCAACACATATCAGCAACGATTAAATTACTCAAAGGCTAATATTGTCGAACTGGAGGAAAGAATATTTCTATTCGGTTCTACTTTTAACTGCTCCAACTTTCCGTCTGTTGACGACGCTGTTCATGCTTTCACGATTTTCATGAAAGATGCTCTACAATCCTGTACGCCAATTATGCACCAGAAACGCTCTCCAGCATGGAGTAATAACAGGCTTATCATCCTCAAACGAGCCAAAAACAAAGCCATTAGTCGACACCGTTTTTTGAGAAGTAATATCACTAGGGAAAATCGTAACAACGCTATACATGCATACCGTCAGTATAACCGATCAAGATATAAGCAATATATATCTTCAATCGAAAGGTACCTTCTCCGACATCCCCGAAAATTTTGGCGCTTCATCGACAGCAGACGACGCTCAAACGTAGCTTCAAGCACAATCAAATATAATGATTCCGTGGGCACGTCACCCGAAGATATTTGCAACATTTTTGCTGAACGATTTTCCGATGCCTTCTCCACCCCAATTGTAGATCAAACGGTGATCTCAAGGGCCACATCTTACACACCTCTAAACATGATTGATTACACCATTCCTACGTTTGATATACGCACAGTAAAAAAGTGCCTCAAAAGCCTTAAACCATCTACAGCTCCTGGTCCCGATGGCATTCCGAGTTTCATCATCAGTAAATGCTATCAATCCCTAGCACCTATATTAACAAACATATACAACACGTCATTGAGCTCCGGTATTTTCCCACGCTTATGGAAGACCTCGTGGATGGTACCAATATTTAAAAAAGGGGATCGCTCATGTGCTTCAAACTATCGCGGTATCACATCACTTTGTGCGGTGTCAAAAGCTTTTGAGCTTCTGCTTTACAGCCCTATGCTCTCCGCTACATCGAATTATATTATGGATAACCAACACGGGTTCGTATCCAAACGTTCAACATTAACGAACCTCACTGAATTCGTTAGTTTCTGCAAACGTAATCTCGACTCCGGAGGTCAAGTGGATGCTATTTACAACGATCTCAAAGCTGCTTTCGACCTCATCTCACACGACATTTTAATCGCCAAATTGCACAAATTAGGGTTTTCGGAACAAATAGTTAAGTGGTTGCATTCCTACCTCACAGAACGCTCATACAAGATCAAGGTAAACGATCATACATCTAGAGAGGTGCTTGGCACCTCAGGGGTGCCTCAAGGCAGCAATTTGGGCCCGCTGCTCTTCATTCTTTATATAAACGATGTAGGGCAATTGCTAGCTAAACACCGTTTTCTTCTGTTTGCCGATGACGTTAAGCTGTTCGCTCCTATCAACGATACCAATGACTGCATCAATCTTCAACGTGCCATCAACCTGTTTAGCATATGGTGCCGTGATAATGCAATGGTGCTATGTATCGAAAAATGTCGTGTTTTGTCTTTTTACCGTTCTCGGTCTTGCACACGATTTAACTACCAGATCGATAACATATCCGTTGAACGCACCGATACATTCCGCGACCTTGGGATCATTCTCGACACACGTTTAACATTTAACGATCACCTAGAGAATATAGTGTCTAGAGGGAACCAACTACTGGGTTGGATTATTCGATCAACGCAAGGTTTCCGTAATCCTATGACCATAAAAACCATCTACTGTGCCTACGTTCGATCTGTGTTAGAATATGGCAGTATTGTTAGTGACGCCTGTACCGAACAATGGAGTAATCGAATCGAGGCCATCCAAAGAAAAGCGACTAGATATGCTGTAAGACTCTTACCATGGCGACAGGGCGATGTGTTACCGTCATACCATTCCCGGTGTCTGCTTTTAGGGATTTAGTCGTTGAAAAATCGCCGTGAGATAGCTAAATGCCTTTTTATATCAGGACTACTTAACCACCACATTGATGCTCCTACTCTACTAGCTACGATAGAATTTAACGCGCCATCTAGGAATCTACGTACACGTCAATTCATATCCGTACCTCGTTATAGAACTCGTTTTGGCCAGTCTGATCCTATGTCAGCTATGTGTCGAACTTTCATAAATAACTTTGATTTATTTGATTTCAACATGCCACAGAATGTTTTTAGAGATAGACTCAGGACACAACTTACGTAATAATTTTTTTTTTCAAAATACATTTTCTATTCTTGTGCACCTGTTCTCCCCGATCGATTTATGTACCTTACATAGTCTATAAGCACTAATTTAAGTACATTCATGTAGGATCTTCAAGATCCCGATGGATTAATCAATAAACATATAAACTCAAAAGAAGTGGAGAAAAGCATCCTAACCAACAGGCTATCCGAGAAAAGGATACTTGGCATAGAGGAGAAAAATAAAAACTTCGACAAAGTGTTGGGATTGGTATGGGACAAAGAGTCGGACGTCTTCGCTTACAAGTTTAAAAAGGCAGAAATTAAAACACAAAATTAAACGAAACGTCAGATGTTTCAATATATAATGAAAATCTACAATCCTCTAGGTCATCTTGCCAACATTACTGTTGAACGTAAGTTTTTGATGCAAGATCTTTGGAAAACTAAACTTGACTGGGATGACGAAGTCACACAGCAATGAAGGAAAAATGGGAAAACTGGATAAGCCGAATCGAAAACTCGATTAACATATCCATATCTAGATGTTTTTCAATTGGAAACAACGTAAAGATCAGGGAGCTCCATACTTTCGTAGACGCGTCAGAAAAGGCCTTTGCCGCAGTTACGTATCTTTGGACAGTCCTCGACTTAGGCATCGACATAAGTATCGCGGCCGCAAAATCAAGAGACGCTCCTACCAAACCACTGTCGATCCCTAGGCTTGAATTGCAAGGGGCAATGCTAGGCACTCGCCTAAACGAAGCATTCAAGAGGGAATTGCGGTTAAAGGTTCAAACGGAATTCTTTTGGACCGATTCAAAAACAGTTCTAGCTTGGCTTAACTCAGAGCCTCGAGCATATAATCAGTTCGTAGCCCTGAGAATCGGAGAAATTTTGGAGTTTAACTCTCCGAGCAGTGGAACTGGGTAGCATCTGCAGAAAACCCTGCTGACGAAGCTACAAAAACCCGACTTTCTCAAAAATGTAGAAATAAACACACTAACACCAAACATTCCGGACGCATTTGAAGACCGAAAAAGGGTAAACACTTCGAAAACAGTGGAAAGAATAGATTATGACGCCATTTCCGTCGAATGGTGTTCCAACTGGCACCGTCTAAAACGATCGGTAGCGTACGCACTAAAGTACTTGGATTGGTTAAAGAGTAAGGCTAAATCCCTGTCATTTTCGACAGCAATCGATAAAGCTACCCTTGACCTAGCTGAGCGCCACTTAATAAAAAAGGCTCAATGGGAAAGCTTTCAAACGGAGATGATACAACTCTCATTGAAGAACCCGATTAATTCTTCAATTTAACGCACGTAGCCCTATTGTCCTACCAAAAGGGCATCACATTACAAACCTTATCCTACAACATTACCATGAGAGGTACTATCACCAGAAGAGCGAATCAGTGATGGCTGCAGTTCGTCAAAAATTCTGGGTGATAGATCTCAGAAGCAGTCTTAAGAATGTAGTAAATAAATGTCAATACTGCAAAAACGCACGAGCTAAACCAATCCCACCAATAATGGCACCTCTGCCAACATGTAGAACAGCAGTGTTTAAAAAACCATTTACGCATTGTGGAGTAGATTACTTCGGCCCCCTATTCGTTACGATAGGCAGACGGTCAGAAAAAATATGGGGTGTTATATTTACGTGTTTAACCAGAAGAGCAGTCCATATAGAAATAGCCATTGATTTAACGGCAAGCTCCTTTATTGTTTGCTTAAAAAATATGCAATACAGAAGAGGTAACGTATCTTTCCTAAACAGCGATAATGGGACCAACTTGTCGGAGCCGACAATGAGATGAAACAAATCAGATATCGATGTGCCTCAGAAGGCATAGAATGGATCTTTAGCCCACCAGTCGCCCCTCATTTTGGAGGTGCATGGGAGTGAATGGTTGGAGAAATCAAGAGTCTGCTTCCCACGGCTGAGAGTTATAAAGAACACGTTCTCAAATCAATACTAACTGAGATAGAGTTCCTAACAAATAATCGACCATTGACTCACTTAACACTAGAACAAGAAGATGACGGGCCCCTAACTCCAGCTTATTTCTTGCTAGGTTGTTCCGGCGAGGTGGAGCCGAATATCTCAGATATCACCAAAACAGAATTGGGACGGTCCGATTGGAAAAGGGCCCAGGCAATCACACAACAATATTGGCGACGGTGGATAGCTGAGTATCTCCCAAAGCTTTCTAAACGAGAAAAGTGGACTCAACCGGCCAAACCATTACAAATAGGCGATATAGGGTTATGCGTGTCAACTACTATCTACTTCGGATGTACGGAATGACTTCTACTCACGTCTGGTTCGCTTAGCGGTCAAAATGAAAGAGAGCGTTTATATTTTATTTCCGATGCACGGTAGTGCAGTTATCCGGTTCGGTACGATTACCGAATTAAGCCGATTGCTTGCATGCGGTGTAACGCAAGTGTGGTGTAACGCAGGTGTGATGTATTAGCGCTACTATAGTGTGGTGCAGCTTGCGTGCGAGGTACGCCACATCACTTCCCCCTTTATTTAAAATTTATCTGGAAGATAAATTTTCCTACCATATCTCGTCTGATGGACGGCAGTTCGAGTCGCAAGTAGGTCGGTCGTTTTGGCGAGCAGATTGTTTTCCTCATCAACGGGGGTGGTGCTTTGGATCGGAGACTCATCATTCATCATGAATGCGGCCTTCAAACGATCGATGGAAATTTCACTTTTCCTGCCTCTGATATCTAAAACGAAAGATTTCTTGTTACGTTTTAATATTTTAAATGGACCGTCATAAGGAGGGGTTAAAGCGGGTTTCACGGCGTCGATGCGGACAAAAACACGGGAACAGGACTTTAGTTGTTTTTGTACATATACTTTTTCTTTCGTGTTGTGGTTCGATGTGGGGGACGGCTTCAACGATGACATTATATTTTTTAGATTTGCTATGTAGTCAGGCGTGATGTTAGGTGAATTCGATGGTTCGTCAAAAAATTCACCAGGTAATCGAAGTGTTGTACCATAGATGAGTTCTGCACTTGTTGCACCGATGTCTTCTTTTATGGTGGAGCGCATACCAAGCAACACTATTGGGAGTGCTTCCGTCCAACGAGCGTTTTTGTGGCAAAGGATAGCGGTTTTTAGCTGTCGATGCATCCTTTCGATCTGGCCGTTTGATTGGGGGTGGTAAGGTGTTGTTCGAAGGTGGTCGATTCCGAGCGTTGCGGACAATGAACGAAACATTTCCGATTCAAACTGCCTTCCGAGATCGGTGGTTATTTTGGAGGGAACACCATATATCGAAATCCATCCTGTAATAAAGGAACGTGCAACAGTTTCGGCCGTGATGTTGGGGATCGGTATTACTTCAGGCCATCGCGTAAATTTGTCGATCATCGTCAAGCAGTACGCGTTTCCTTCTGATGGTGGTAGTGGTCCGATTAAATCTATGTGTACGTGTGTGAAGCGTGCGTTCGGTGTGGCTATAGCGGCTGTAGGTGTCTTGTTATGCCGTATTATTTTGTTTTTTTGGCACTCGATACACGTCTCTACGAACGCTTTGCATTCCTTTCTAACTGATGGCCATACAAAGCGTTGCGATACTAGGTGTGTTGTTCCTCTAATACCAGGATGCGATAAGCTGTGCAGTTTGGAGATGATCAGTTTTCTGTGCGCTTTGGAAATGAAAGGTCGGATGTATTGAGTGGAAATATCGCAGAAAATAGATTTGGTGGAGTTCGGTATAGCCAGTGATTTTAATATCAGTGATGATGTTTTCGGTGGGTTGTTTAAAAAATGCTGTAGTTCGCTATCGGTTTGTTGTGCATCTGCTAATTGGTTATAATCGATGAGCGTGTTTATGCTATCTATACGACTTAACATATCTGCTACTAGGTTGTGTTTGCCGGCCACGTGTCGTATATCGGTGGTGTACTCGCTGATGAAAAGCAGTCTTCTTTGTTGCGTGGGATTGGCTCTTTCAAGTTTTTGATCAAATGCAGTGGTTAACGGTTTGTGATCCGTGTATACGATAAATTCACGTGCTTCCAAAAGGTCTTTAAAATGCTTTATCGATTCGTATATAGCATAAAGTTCGCGATCATAAGTGCTGGCTTTTTTAAGTGCAGGTGACAATTTTTTAGAAAAGAAAGCGAGAGGTTCGATACCCTTGTCAGATAACTGATTTAGTGCAGCTCCTATAGCATGACTTGAAGCGTCAACATCTAAGGCGAGCTTTGCATTTGGTGAAGGGTGAGTTAATAAAGCTGCGTTTGCCAGATCGTGTTTGCATTGTTCAAATGCTTGCGTGCTGTTTTCATCCCAGGTAAGTATGGTGGAGTCATTTTTTATGTTGCCATTCATCATACCGTGCAAAATTTGTTGGCGCTCTGCTGCATGCGGTATAAAACGCCGGTAAAAATTAATCGTGCCAAGGAAGAGTTTCATTTGTCTGGCTATGGTTGGTTTTGGAAAGTCAAAAATAGCTTGAACCTTGCTGGGTTTTGGTTTAATACCATCTGCGGTTACAAGATGACCAAGAAATTCTACTTTTGTTTGCGCGATTTGACTTTTTGTTGGATTAATTGTTAGTCCGTTCTGCCTCAAACGTTCGAACAGTATGCGCAAATGTTGGTGGTGCTGTTCTTCGTTCTCGGAGGCGACGCATAAATCGTCAACATACGGAAAAACAAAATCTAAATCGCCAAGGATGGAATGCAAGTGCCGTTGTAACGTTTGTCCTGCGTTTCGAAGGCCAAATGTCATAAAATTAAATTCAAATAACCCGAATGGTGTTGAAATGGCTGTTTTGGGTATGTCTTCAGGAGCCACAGGTATTTGATGATATGCACGTTGCAAGTCGATGCAAGAAAATATTTTTCTGTTATACAAAATATTTGAAAAATCTTGAATGTGAGGGACGGGATACCGGTCAGGAACGGTGATAGCATTCAAGCTCCTATAATCCCCACAGGGTCGCCATTTTCCATCTGGTTTCTTTACGAGGTGTAAAGGGCTTGCCCAACAGCTTTTCGATGGTTTACAAATGCCGTTTTTTATGAGAAAGTCAAATTCAGCTTTTGCTTCACGTAACCTTTCTGGGTCCAAACGGCGTGGACGGCAAAAGACGGGTGGACCGGTGGTAATGATTTGATGTGTTACGTTTGTATTGACTGCTTTGCGTGTGTTATCGAGTATCGTGATATCTTTGTATTCGTTTAAGAGATGTGAGAAGCTATCGTTTGAACTACATGCGAATACTTGTGCTGGTAGTGTATTAGTTATGTGTGTTTTGTTTTTAATTAGCTTGTTGCGTTTGATATCTACGAGTAGATCGAAGTGTTTTAAAAAATCAGCTCCGATAATATGCGAATCTACATCTGCTATTGTAAATGGCCATGTGAATGATTGGTTAAGACCGATGTCTAGGGTTAAGTTTTTTGTGCCGTACGTACCGATTGAGCTGCCGTTTGCAGCGAAGAGTTTTCTGGCTGGCATCGGGTTCATTCTGTCCTTGTTGGATGGTGGTATGACGGAAATCTCGGCGCCGGTGTCGATCAGGAATCTGTTGTTGGTTCTGCTGTCGTTCACATAGATGCGCTCGATTACTTCGGCCTTACCGGGGTTCAGCTTGATGCTGGTGCTGGTGGTGTTTAGCGTGGTGCTTGCTTGTAGTGGTGAGCTGTCGCTGTTGCGCTGCTGCGGTGAGGATGCGTTATAGCTGGTGCTCACGGTCTCGGCTGGGTTGATGAGAGTGTCTCGGCCAAGATGAGTGTGAGAGTGTAGAGAGAAACGCACTACTTTTTTCGGGAGTAAACCGGTAGATGCTCGTTGAAAAAAATACACTTAGTGTTTGTGTCATTAGAGTGCTCTTTCTCACACTTCTCTGCCTTGTTTCCATGGCGATAGTGGAACCAACAGATCCAGCGGCGCGGTGCGCGTGATGGTGTGCGTGATCGCATGGCGCTAGAAGTTCGTTGCCCCCATGGTTGGCTAGACGGATGACGCTGTCTGGATCGAGAACTTCTATGTGTGTTGCTATCTGCATACGAATATCGATCAGCTGTTAGGACTTCATCTAGTCGGCGAGAGAGTGCATCGATGCGGGCTTCTAAACTGCAGGCTGCGGCAGGAGTGTTGATCTCATTAACGGTGCAAATGGCATTGCTAGGCGCTTCGAGGATTTTATCCGCTACGCTGGCTTGATCATCAAGCGATGCGGATGGCATTGCAGCGATGATGGAACGAACGGTGGTTGGCAAGGCGCGTAACCAAATATTAGATAGGATGCTATCGGAACATCCTTCTCCTCCCATTCTGCGCATCTCGGAAAGCAGCATACTCGGTTTCCGGTCGCCTAGCGAAACGCCCGAGAGTAAGCTTGTAAGGCGTTGGTTTTCCGACGGCAGAAAAAAATCGATGACCGATTTTTTTATGGTAAAGTATCTATCAGCCAAGGTCGACTTGTTGCATTTTGCAATGGCGGCGTGAAAAAATTTTGCACGGGTACCGAGTGCAACGATCACTGCGTTAAACTTGTGCTTATCGGAAGCAACGTTGTTAACGTAAAATGCCGCTTCTAAGCAAACGAACCATGTTTCCACATCTTCGGAGTCGAATTCGGGAAAGCGTATTTTGGCGTATGAGCTCGCGATCTCTGCCTCTTCTAGTTTCGGCTGTCGGATAATAGGCGCTGGCTGTAGCGGTGCAGGCGAATGCTGGGCTGCCATCGCTGGCGCAACCATCACCGGTGCTGGTGCGGGGTCTGTCATTGTCCTTACACTCGCGATTCTTATATAGCGAAACACTGAACTTGTTAACGCAACGCGTGGAATATTTTCGATCCGTATAAAATCGATGGCACTTCGCGGAAGTAGAGTACGCGGTCGAACACTCGCGGCGATAAATTACACGGTTGTAATTTTTGCGATCGAAACTAAACTTTTTCGGTTTTCGCGTTCGGGGTCACCAGTTATAGGGTTATGCGTGTCAACTACTATCTACTTCGGATGTACGGAATGACTTCTACTCACGTCTGGTTCGCTTAGCGGTCAAAATGAAAGAGAGCGTTTATATTTTATTTCCGATGCACGGTAGTGCAGTTATCCGGTTCGGTACGATTACCGAATTAAGCCGATTGCTTGCATGCGGTGTAACGCAAGTGTGGTGTAACGCAGGTGTGGTGTATTAGCGCAACTATAGTGTGGTGCAGCTTGCGTGCGAGGTACGCCACAGCGATATTGTCACGTTTCCCGATGAACAAAGGAAAGGAAAGTGGTTTAAAGGCCGAATCTGCGAGCGGGTAACTGGCGTAGACGGACAAACTCGTTCAGCACGAATCAAAGTAGGTGATAATTAAGTCAATAGGCAGGTAAAAGTAAAGCACAGCCCTCTACGTTACGCTAGCGTTACGCGTAACGCCAGTTTACCACAAACCAAAGCAGCATTTTGCAAAAATGTTGCTTGGGAATATTTCAAGGCATGTAACGCTTCTCCTATGTAACGTAGAGGGCTGAGCCTTAATTTTACCAATAGGCCAACAGTAAAACCAGCAGTACTCGAGGTAAAACGACATCAAACATTTCCAAATTGAGGAAAAAGGAAGGAAACAAATCTTAACGTTATAAAAGCTAAAGCAGTTCTTTTGCTCAGCAAGTCAAATATCAAAAAGGAAAAAGTTCAAAATTAGGCCCGTATCATGGAGCTCATCCTTAAAATAACAATATACATAGCCGCTCTGTTTAGAGTCGAATGCTTATCGATCGTACCTATCCCTGAACCAGGAATATACTTTGTTCATATTGGGACACTACTATTGAAAAAAGGAGCACGACATTCCATACGGGGACACGCCCGGCAAATGATACAGATATATTACAAACGTTGAAAAAACACTTAACCACAGTACTGAACTCCGTTAATAGTACGGACTCCGAACTCTCAGATCTGAAAGTTACACTTCAACGCGAATGCAACCATGCAATTCAACTAATTCAAGGAATAAGTCATAAAAGGACAAAACGCTCCCGGGGGATATTTGGTATCTTAAAACATTTCATGTTCGGGGGAGACGACATAGACGAGCAATTAGCAGCCTTCGGAGCAGCAGAGGATACAAAAATTACACATGTATCCGAACGTTTGACCCAAACAAACAAAACACACAATGAGTTAACAGACAATTTAAGTCACCGAATAGACAAACTCTATGATGGTATAGATGTTCTCAGCAAAGAATTTAAGCATAACAAAAATGAAGTTCTAACAAAATATATACAAGAAACGATCATGCTTACAACCGCTCTAGTACAAGACATGATAAATAAGTATTATGAAATAGATTCAAACCAATTATATTTAGAGGACGAAAAGATGTTAAAACAAACTATACGAAGAAAGATGGTAAGTCATTATAACGTTTTAGAATACTCGGAAATAACCAATAGGAAGATAGAAAAGGGTGAAATAGTCTTTTCTATCAAAAACATAATTGTATCGATAGAAAATTACGAGATGTTTAAAGTCATAGCCATTCCAAACCTTGCCAATCATACGATTTTAGATATACACGAAAATACAATAGCCATCAACGAAACTAGTTACTTATACCCGAAGGAAATTTTTAAACTGAACGAATCGCACTACATATCTACTGAGAAAATAATACAACGAGAGCCAGACTGCATAGCATCAGCATTACTACACACAGAAAGTGGTACCAGATGTAGCTCAAAGGAAATAGGGTCAGAAGTCACTGAATTTATACAACTTACAAATCCAAACAGTATTCTGTTCTTCTCTACCAACCATGATAAGATAATACTAAAATGTAATAAAACACTCACTACCCCAAGCTGCTCAATCGGAATCATAACCTTGTCACTAGACTGCAGCATTTTGACGAGCAAGTTCGAAATACAACCGACGATGCTAATAAAATCTGAGCAGGTTAGAGCATATTTCAAACCTATGTTAAATTTAAGCATATCAAAAAAAGATAAGTCGAACGAAGTAGAATCGGTAACCAGTAACTATGTACTTTTCTCGATAACCATACTAAGTGTTTCTATTACGGACATCTTGGTTTCCGAGATGTTAATCAAGAAATATCTAAAACAAAATATTGGTCCTCCGCCATGCAGGCCACCCACTTTTGACCTAGAATTGTAACTCCCCTACGAGGATTTACGGGGGGAGGTATGTCATGTGGGAGGTAGGTTATGCAACGCGCCAGCGATGCGCGCTGGTTTAACAATTAAATGGAAAAACAGGCTAAGAAGAATAGACTGAAGAAGAATATGCTGATCGACGACGGTCAGCAATTTTAGAGTATAAAATCAATTGAATAAATTAATGAATGCATTATTTGCCAAGAGCCAGTTGGTGCGTTTATTATTGTACTTAAGTCGGCGTGTACTGTGCCTGTCTTAAGCTGCTGCTCCGAAAGACACGTGTGCGCGACAACTACCAAACAGTGGATTTTGCCTCAGCATAATTTCGCTTCCTAGGCATAGTAGCCTTCTTTAGTAATAAATCAGTTCTTAGTTAACCATCAAACAAGCAAGTTTGCTTTTATTTGCTCTCCGTTTGAACTGTAACATTTGGCGACGCGGAAAAAATCAGAAGCATCTTGAAGGTCTTTTTAGCGAAATCATCAAATAACGAAAATGTCCCAAGAGGATCTGCGAAACGCCTTCGTCCAGCTCACGAATCTCGTCGCGAAGCAGCAGCAGCAGATCGAAAATTTAGCAAATCGAACTTTTTCGACGGCTGCTAGCGGAAGCGAGAAGACAATCGAGTCGTTGTGTTGTGTCCGCACAAATGGACATGAAGACGGTGGTGTACGGCACAAACAGAATATGTATTTTATTACTATTCTTTGGTATGGGTCATACAATAACGCACGCACGTAATGCGGAGAGAGGACGACTGGTCCTGTAATTAAAACCGGCGTGGCCAGCGTACGGCTCAAGTGGCGCTGTGTAAAACATTGGAAAGTGCTGACCGGCCTCCGTGTCTAACGCTCGAGCGGGATGAGCGTTGCGGGCTGCAACAGGGGGCAGCCGATGTGCTGCGCTCGCTCGTTCTGTTGCAGCCGCTGTGGTGTTGTTGTTGTTGTAGGTGTTGTTGCGTTGTTGCTGGTGTTGTTGTTGATGGTGCAACAGAAGCGGACGCCGATGATGATGAGGCAGCTCTCCCGGATGCTGCTGCCGATGGGGCGTCACTGTGCGGCTGAGCAGGGGGCGGCCGTGGTGCCGCACGCGCTTCGTCCGCTCAGCCGGAATCGCTGCACAGGGGCGACCGTGATGTCGCTGCCGGTGAACTGCTGTGCAGGACGCGCAGGATGATGATGACGCTGACGATGATGATGAGGGTACACAGGGGGCGACCGTGATGCCGCGCACGACGATTGTGACCCGGGACACATACGATGTTGCTGCACAGGGGCGACAGTGGTGTCGCCGTCGAGATGCACCGGTGCAGCTGGAGCGCCGGCGATGAAGATGCACAGGGGGCAGCCGATATGCCTCAGCACTGTGCCTGCTCACCGGGCTCGATGATGATGCTGGTGCAGCAGGGGCGACCGTGATGCCGCCACGACAATACTGCACCAGTGTGTCCGATGACGCTGCAGCGGGTGGTGGAGATGCCGTGTGTCGACGGTCCAAAGAGGAATGTCCCCTCGCCTTGTCCGGTATAGCGCTGCAGCGGAGTGAGGATCCCTTCGCGGCTTCGCGCAAGTCCCGAGCATGCCCATCTTGCGCGATGGTAGAACCGCGATGGTGGTCTCCGTGCTGCGTCGGTTCGTTGTAGGACCCCCCCCTATGCGAGGAGGATCCCATCCTCGTCGCCACTGTTGTGTCCGCACAAAACAAACATAAAGACGGTGGTGTACGGCACAAACAGAATATATTTTTAACACTATCTTTGGTATATGTTCAACTGTTTACAATAATAATTAATAACACACAATAACACGCAATGCGGGGAGAGGACGACTGGTCCTGCTCGCGCCGCGATCCTCACTGAGGACGTCACCAAATGACAGCCCTGCAGGATGGTCAACGGCGACCCCTCAGGATGAGGCAGCGGTCTGTCCACAACACGTTGGCAAATGGAATCCAAGATTTCCTGTACGATCCGGAAGCAGGAGTTTTCTTTGATGCATGGTACGCTAGATACGAAGACGTCTTCATTCAGGATGGTCATTCTCTAGACGATATCGCCCGTGTGAGATTGCTTCTACGCAAATTAAGCACTCCTCTGCACGATAAGTACGTGAACACTATTCTGCCAGAGCATCCTCGCGATTTCTCTCTGGATGAGACCGTTACAAAACTGAAGAAGTTGTTTGGTCGCCAGAAGTCGGTTTTTCACTCTCGTTACCAGTGCCTGCAATACGCCAAGAGTGACGCGAATGATTTTAATTCGTATGCTGCCATGGTCAACAAACACTGCGAAGCGTTTCAACTTTCCAAGCTTACGTCGGATCAATTCAAAGCTCTCCGATTTGTCTGTCTGGAAATGTGGGGAACTGCACTACGTTCGTGAATGTCCGTTTGCATCACACACGTGTACTAGATGCAAGCAGCAAGGACATAAAGAAGGCTACTGTTCAAGCAGTAAGCCCGCTGCATCAAAGCCTTTCAAGCAATGGAAGCCCAAAGAGAATATGAAGACGAATGGCATTTACAATGTTCGCAACGTCGGAAGGAAACGCAAATTCGTCTCGGTCGAGCTCAACGGGGTAGCAGTCAAGCTTCAGCACGACTCGGCGTCCGACATCACCATCATTTCGAACGAAACATGGGCTACCATCGGACGAACACCCACTCAACCGACCGATGAATCTGCTGTCACAGCGTCTGGTAGTGATTTGAATCTCCTCGCAGAGTTTCAAGTCGAAATCACTATCAATAACGTGACCAAGACAGGGCGCATTTTCATCTCTGATAGCGCCGATCTCAACGTTTTGGGAATCGATACTATGGATCTGTTTGATCTGTGGTCCGTACCGATTGGTCAACGTCGTACATCAAAACTCTGACCAATACGTTGATCGCCTCAAGCACCAGTTTCCGGAGGTATTTCGTAGCACGCTGGGTAGATGCACAAAAGCGCAAGTGATGTTATACTTGAAGCCTGAGGCCCGTCCATGCTACTGTCCGAAGGGACCAGTGGCGTATGCGGCTCTTCCAAAAGTAGATGCGGAACTCGAAAGGCTCGAAACAAACGGTATAATTTCTCCAGTTCAATTCTCGGACTGGGCAGCACCAATAGTCGTCGTACGGAAATCGGGCAATGTTTCGGTCCGTATGTGCGGTGATTATTCTATGGGGCTGAACAACGCGCGGGAATGTGACCGTCATCCTTTACCTCATCCTGACGATCTTTTCGCGGAGTTGGCTAAGGCACGCTATTTCACACATCTTGACTTATCAGACGCCTATCTACAAGTTGAGGTCGAGGTGGAATCGCGCAAGCTGCTTACCGTGAACACACATCGCGGCCTTTTCCAGTACAACCGACTTCCTCCCGGAGTCAAGTCGGCACCTGGCGCTTTCCAACGCATTATTGACAGCATGGTGGCTGGCATCTCTGGAGTGAAATCTTACCTCGATGATATCTTCATTGCTGGCCCTACCAAAGAGGAGCACGACCGTATCCTTTATGCTGTTCTCGAACGCGTCCGTGAGTATGGTTTCCATTTACGCCTTGAAAAATGTCGTTTTGCGCTTCCCCAGATCGGTTTCCTAGGATTGATCGTGGACAAGGACGGTGTTCGGCCTGACCCGTCCAAAACAGAAGCCATTGCCAAGATGCCCCCCCGAAGGACGTGAAGCAACTTCGCTCCTACCTCGGAGCTATCAACTAATATGGTCGATTCGTTCTACAGATGAAGCACCTCAGGACTCCCCTGGATGACCTGCTGAAAAAGGATGCTCGTTGGAACTGGACAAAAGAGTGTCAGAAATCTTTTGAGCAGTTCAAGACCATTTTACACTCCGACCTGCTGCTTACTCACTATGATCCATCTAAGGAGATCATCGTCGCGGCAGACGCATCAAAGTATGGTCTAGGCGCTGTCATCATGCATCGCTCACTGACGGCAGCGGAAATGAACTACGGACAAGTGGAAAAGGAAGCATTGGCGTTGATATTCGCTGTCACCCTTTTCCCTTTTCCCAGATGCTGTACGGACGGCATTTCACTCTCCAAACCGATCATCAACCGCTGCTCAAAGATTTTGGCTCGAAAAAAGGTATACCAGTTTACACAGCCAATCGTCTGCAACGATGGGCTTTAATACTTCTCCTGTATGATTTCGAGATCCAACACATCTCGACGATGAATTTCAGCTACGTAGACTTCCTGTCCCGGCTGATGTCATTACAGCGCAGACCAGATGAAAATTACGTCATAGCTGCCGTCTATGTCGAATCCGAAGGAAAGGCGATTCTCAAAGACTCCATAAACAATCTGCCAGTCACACATCAGATGATAGTGGCTGAGACACGTAAGGATGCTGTTCTGCAGCAAGTGATTAGTTACATCGATGAAGGATGGCCAGCAAGCGTGAAGCTAATCACCGATCCTGATGTGAAGAAGTTCTTCGTCAGACGTGAGGGACTTCAAGTCGTCGATAACTGCGTCATGTTCGGCGATCGAATCGTCGTTCCATCAAAATTCTGGAAGTGAATCGTCCGCCAGCTACATCGTGGACACCCAGGAATGGAGCGGATGAAGTCTCTGGCACGCAGCTACATTTACTGGCCGAATATCGACGACGATGTGGTGAAATTCGTTCGTCAGTGCAATGCATGTGCTGAAGCAGCGAAGGCTCCGACGAAAGCGGCTCTGGAATCATGGCCTCTCCCGGACCGGCCGTGGCAACGAGTACACGTTAATTTCGCTGGCCCAATCGACGGACATAACTATTTCGTAATTGTAAATGCCTACTCTAAGTGGCCCGAAATTTTTCGCCACCACGACAACAACTTTGGATCTGCTTCGTGAAACATTTTCCCGTTACGGCAATCCAGACACGCTAGTCTCAGATAACGGAACGCAGTTTACGAGCGGATAGTTTCAACAGTTTTGCAGTGAGAATGGCATCAACCATATTCGTACTGCTCCATACCACTCGCAGTCGAATGGCCAAGCTGAACGTTTCGTGGATTCCCTCAAACGCGGCCTTAAGAAGTTAGGTAAGGGGGAATCACCAACATTACAGCGTCTACAGACGTTTCTTTCAGTGTACCGATCAACACCCAACCGGAATACACCTAAGGGAACGTCTCCAACCGAAGCGTTTTGAAAAAGAACGATGCGCACTACGTTGGATTTGTTGAGGAAACCATCTCCTCCGACTGCAGCCGTTAATCACAAACAAAATGAACAATTCAACAAACGGCATGAAGCGGTCAAGCGATCATTTGCAGAGAATGACTTGGTGTATGTTGAACAACACATACACAACAAAAAGTCGTGGGATTATCAAGTTTTTTACGAGCCAAATTAATGCCAAATGCAAAAAAATAGATTTGAACACATTTTATTTAGTTAATTGACTGAGTCAAACGAGCTGCTTTGATCTACACGGAGTGAAATTTCGAGCTATTTTTCGTCGCAGGCGCCGTTGTCTATTCTTTATGTCTATTCTATTCGATTATTTCGTGTACAAGTTGATTGCTTCTTTTCTACCGTGTTTGAGAGCTCTTCTGGCGTTCCACAGGGTAGCAACCTGGCACCACTACTGTTATGTATGGTCCAACCTGCTGTTGGGAATTATTGCGCTACCTCGCCAACCGCGTTTTGACGTCTGTCAATTTCGGGCGCGCCTTCGGGTTAAGCTTCACTTTTACGCACTCCCGCTCTATCTTGAAAACAAACTTAACGTGAATCAAACTTGAACCGAATTATTAAACAGAAAAAACAACATATTGGTGTCAGAAGTGGGTTTCCTCACAAAGTGAAACGGATTGAAAAAACAATGGCTCAGCTTGATCACGAATCTATGACACAGCTTTCGACAATGATCGCCCAAGCGATAAAATCGGCAATAGGTACACCCAACGCGCAGGTGAATAGAGACGACGCTGCTCCCCAACCAAAAGTGCCAACATTCTCGCACCCGGCTTTTCATGCGTCGGATGAATCAACAGTCGAAGACTATTTTAACAGACTGGAGTGGGCGCTAAAATTGAGCAATATCCCCACCGATAAATACGCGGACTATGCGCGCGTGCACATGGGAACAGAATTAAACAATGCTCTTAAATTTCTCGTCACCCCAAAGCGGCCAGAGGAAATTCCCTACGAAGAGCTTCAAAAAACACTCAAAAACCACTTCGACCAGAAGAAGAACAAGTTTGTCGAGAGTGTCAAATTCCGTAACATTTTGCAACAAAGGGGCGAAACGATTTCTCAATTTGTTCTGCGACTCAAACAAGGGGCTGCCTACTGTGAGTATGACGATTTTCTCGACAGAATGTTGATTGAACAAATGCTCCACGGCATGGAAGCACGCGACATTTGTGACGAAATCATCGCAAAAAACCCCAGCACGTTTAAAGAAGCTTTTGATATCGCATTAACGCTCGAAGCCACACGGAATACAGTTCGTGATATCTCCACGGCGACACCGTCGGCGTCAGCAGAAGCTACCAATAAGTTGGGTTATGAAAACCCTCAGACTACAAAGCAACAACCATTCCGTCGAGCAGAACCTCCTACCAAAACGTTCGCTTCACATTCCAGATGGACACACGAACAAAGCAACAACACTGCAGCTACGCCCTGCAACGGCTGTGGTGGGCCGCATCCAAGAAGCCTTTGCCGCTTTCGCAACGCCCTATGCCATACATGTAACAAAAAAGGTCACCTTTCGCAGGTTTGCCGAGCAGGAAACACACCACGCAAACGATCGAATATTGATCAGGTTGCGGATTTCAACATCGATCCCGTACTATCCATTAATACGATACGCAACTCAGCTCCCGCTGCCAAATTGATGATCGATATAAAAATTGATGGAAAACGCACCAGCATGGAACTCGACACGGGAGCACCGTGTGGGATTATGGGGGAGACCACGTTACGGTCACTAAAAACAAACTATTCTTTTCTTCCTACAGGTAGGCAGTTTACCAGCTACACCGGTCACCGCATCCATTGTCTGGGCCGATTGCCCGTAAACGTGTCTGTTGGCACGGTAACCCGTCGGTTAAACCTGTACATAGTAGCGGGACAAACAGACGCCCTCTTCGGTCGTGAGTGGATCGCCCAATTCGTTGATCAGATAGACCTTGGCAAAATGATAGCTCCAAACACACATGTCAACGCTGTTACTAGCTCGAAGCTCACGATAGAACACGAAACCCAGTTTAATTCGTTGCTCGACAGTTTCCGTTCCGTGTTTAGCGACGTTCCAGGTAAATTGACCGGACCACCAGCATCAGTGCATCTCAAACCTGATGCAACGCCAATTTTTGCTAAAGCCCGAGATGTGCCATTGGCGTTACGCGATAAGTACGCAGCAGAAATCGAAAAAAACTCAAATCAGGGTTTTACGAAAAGGTGGAATTTTCCGAGTGGGCTTCGCCGACCCACGTTGTGGCTAAGAAAAATGGTAATATCCGAATTACTGGCAACTATAAGCCCACAGTAAACCCAAGAATGATTATTGACGAACATCCTATACCCAGAGTGGAAACCATTTTCAACCGTATGAAGGGAGCCACACTTTTCAGCCACTTAGACCTAACCGATGCGTACACGCACTTGACAATCGATGAAGAGTTTCGTAAAATCCTCACCCTGAATATCTCCACGCATGGACTCATACTTCCGACACGAGCTGTGTATGGCGCGGCAAATATCCTTGCTATTTGGCAGCGCCGAATGGAAACAGTACTACACGGCTTAACCAACGTAGTGAGTTTCTATGACGACATTATTGTTTTCGCTGCCGATTTCGAAGCACTGCTAGTAGCCCTCGATTCCACATTAAGTCGATTGCAACAGAGTAGTCTAAAACTAAATCGATCAAAATGCGTGTTTGCGGTACGATCCCTTGAGTGTTTGGGACACTGCATCGACCAAGAAGGTTTGCACAAGTCCTCAAAACATGTTGAAGCCATACGAGATGCACCAAGACCATGAACACCAGAAGAGTTGCAACTTTTTTTAGGCAAAGCAACCTATTATTCGGCATTCATTCCTAATCTCTCTGCGAGAACGAAAGTACTGCGTTACATGTTGCAAACAAGCAATTTTGAATGGTCACCAGAAGCAGACGTATCATACCAAGACGTGAAAGAAACATTAATATCACCACAGGTCCTCATGCAATACGACCCAACCTTACCGCTAATTCTAGCTACAGATGCGAGCAAAACCGGCTAAGGTGCAGTTCTTTCTCACCGTCTGAGTAACGGAACAGAACGTCCAATCGCCTACGCTAGCTGCAGTTTGTCATCAACCGAGCAACGCTATCCGGTCATTGATAAAGAAGCTTTGGCAATCGTGTGGGCCATTAAGAAATTCTTTCACTACTTGTACGCACGCAAGTTCATACTGATCACAGACCATAAACCGCTGACTCAAATTTTTTATCCGGAAAAATCATTACCAACCCTGTGCATCAGTCGGATGGCGAATTATGCCGACTATTTGTCACACTTCAATTTTACAATTGAATACAGACCAACAAACCAAAATACCAATGCCGACTATTGTTCCCGTATCCCAAGTACATCTACACTATCTGATGTCAATTGCCTTTCTCTTCATGAGGGAGGAAATGCCCAAGACGAGTTTGAGAGCTTTGTCTTGCACCAGATCCAACAGCTACCAGTACGAGCAGAACACATCGCGCACGAGACACGCAAAGATCCTAACCTCGGGAAAATCTTACAGGAGCTCGAAATGGGCCGAAGTCTTGCACACGCTGGATACAAAGCACCAGAAGCAAAGTATACATTGGTAGCTGGCTGCCTGCTATTTGAACACCGGGTGGTTATCCCAACAATCCTCCGCCCAGCGATCCTGAACGACCTACATACTGGGCACATTGGTATCGTAAAAATGAAATCGATGGCACGTTCCTATGTCTACTGGCCAGGGATAGATATGGAAATCGAGCGAACCGCCAAATCGTGTGTACAATGCGCACAACAAGCGACAGCACCACCGAAGTTCAGTAGTCACCATTGGGAGTACCCATCCAACCCTTGGGAGAGAATACACATCGACTACGCTGGACACGTATCAGGAGCGATGTTATTGCTGGTGGTTGACGCGTACAGCAAGTGGGTCGAAGTAAAAATAACGCACTCCACAACATCTGCCGCCACCATTGATCTACTAGAAGGACTGTTTGCTACGTATGGTGCGCCAGTAACAGTAGTGTCGGATAACGAAACCCAATTTACATCCGCCGAGTTTAAATCGTTCCTTCAAAGAAGTGGTGTAATATTCCATAAACTATCCGCACCGTACCACCCGGCGACGAATGGACAAGCTGAACGCTACGTCCAGACAGTGAAGCGTGCATTGAAAGCGATGGGAACATCAAGCCATAACCTACAGGCAAACCTCAATCTCTTCTTACAAGAATATCGCAAAGCACCTCATAACGAAACAGGAGAATCACCAGCGAATCTGTTCCTGGGTCGAAACATCAGAACACGCTTAGATCTAGTTCGACCGCAAAACACACACGCTAGACTCACTGAAAAGCAACATATGGAATTCAAAGCAAATTATCGCTCTTTCTTGCCGGGACAACTAATCTATTGCTTATCTGGTAACTCGCAAATGAATAAGTGGATGCCGGCAACGGTGCATGCTCGCTTAGGAGACCTACATTACGATGTTTTATATCAAGGAAAACATCTGAAGCGACATGTAGACCAGATCATATCTTTCCTGAGCAACAATCAGTCCACCTAAGTAACGAACGAACTGGAGACAACCCGAGCAGGTAGAGAAAATCAACACAGGCACTACTACGGCAACACCCAACCGACACAACTACGATCCAGCGGAGAAGATTCCCCAGACATGTCCACCGATGGAACCGAGTCATCGAGTATAGAGTACGCAACAGCGATTAGCAGCCCCGAACCAATTGCTAGAAACACTCCACCAGTACTACGTCGCAGCGACAGGGCACGCCGCCCACCTCTGAGGTACTCGCCGTAGTTCCTCTTTAAGAAGGGAGGAAATGTTATGTATGGTCCAACCTGCTGTTGGGAATTATTGCGCTACCTCGCCAACCGTGTTTTGACCTCTGTCAATTTCGGGCGCGCCTTCGGGGTAAGCTTCGCTTTTACGCACTCCCGCTCTATCTTGAAAACAAACTTAACGTGAATCAAACTTGAACCGAATTATTAAACAGAAAAAACAACATAACTACTCTTTTTACTTTTTTTCAATGACGTTACTTCGGCTGTTAGTTACTCTGAATGTTTATTCTACGCGGACGATCTTAAGCTATTCCTTCCAATCCGTCAAGCATCCGATGCTATCTCCCTGGAAAGTTCAGTGAACTGCTTTTCCGACTGGTGTGAGAAAAATGTCCTACTAATATCTGTCGATAAGTGTATGTGTATGTCGTTCCACCGAACTGCCTGTCCCATAACCCATTACTATAACGATAACGTTTGACGTTTAATTGTTCGGCCGCACTTTCGTCGCGCTCTGTGATTTTTCAGTAATTTTCTTGTGTTTTCTGCGTCGCATCGCATTGTTGCCTATTCTACGGACTATTAAACTGCTTCACATCAACGTTTCGTCTTGGCGAATTGTTTAGTTGCACCGCAACTCTGGTTTCCTGCTGTTTTTTCCTGCTCGGCTAAGCAGTGTTGTGCTGTGATTACGCGTGATTTCGCGATGGCGCCTATTTGCTTCTCGTGTGCTGAACCGCTAGAGGCCACCGGCTGCATCATCAGTTGTGCATATTGTGACGCTATGTTCCACCGCGGCTGTTGCAAACTGCTCCCCGAGCTGATTGACGCAGTACTGTCCAATGTCGACCTGCACTGGAGCTGCATTGGCTGCACTAACATTATTAAAAATCCGCGCTGCCGTTCGGTAAAAGAAATAGGCGCCCAGGTCGGTTTCCAAGCCGCCCTCACCTCAACTGTAGCAGCTATCGGCAAACTCGTTGAGCCTATTTTCGCAAAAGTTCGCAGTGGTTTTACCCTCCTTCAAACTGCATCCACGCCTCACATTCGGAATCCTGATCCTCGACCGGCTACTGGTAGAAAGCGGAGGCGCTTAATCGAGGATTCGGCTTCTCCTGGTGTAAACAGAATTGTAAACAGTCGCGGTAACATCCTTTGTGCCGCGTCATCGCCAAACGCATACACCAATACCACGATTGCCGTCCAGCCGGCACCTACACAACCGCATGAACTGGTGGGAACCGATCCGTTATCATCACCGCTTCAAGCTGCACCTCGTGAGCCATTCACAGATAGGATATGGATCCGCCTATCCCGCTTATCAACGGCCGTCACTGTAGAACAAGTGGTCGCTTCTGTAAAGCGTCGCTTAGCCACCGATGACGTTATAGCGTATTGCCTGCTGAGAAGAGGGGTTAGTGTGGACAGCATGCATTGGCTTTCATTCAAAGTGAGAGTCCCGGCTATCCTTCGAGATGCGGCACTCACACCATCCACCTGGCCCGTCGGTATCGGTGTACGTGCGTTTTTTCCATCCCGTCAACACGACCACCAAACCTCGTCTCCTATAGCCACCGCTTTACAACACGCACACCAGCAAATGGTACCGATCACCGCTACACCACACGCACACCAACAACGACTCACCGTTTAGCCGCACGCACGTCTACTCCACCTGGTCCTGAAACAACATCATCACAACAGTGTCACCTCCCGGTGAATGATACCTTGGAAGCACCCAACTCTACTTGCACTTGCACCAGTCTACAATCGATCGTTTTTTTCTCAACTAGACGAAGTTCCGCTCATTGCACGCAACAAACACGCCAAGCCTCATGCTCTGACAACGCAGCTCAATTGACTTACCGTATACCCGCTTTATCCAACCGCCACAATGACAACGCTACCGCTGAGTATTTAAGCTGCTATTATCAAAACGTTAGAGGTTTGCGTACTAAAATAAAAGAATTTCACCTAGCAGTATCGGAGGCTGACTTCGACCTCATCGCCCTCACGGAAACTTGGCTTGTTGACAACATCTCATCTGCTCTTCTCTTCAACAACAACTTCTCTGTTTATCGCTGTGATCGCTCTCTCAGCGGCTCTAGCTATCGCGGTGGTGGTGTTTTGCTAGCCGTTTCTAACGCATACGAGTCGATAGAATTACCTTCCCGTGATCGTTCTCTCGAGTATATTTGTGTGCGCGTCGCCTGCAATAACGCACATCTGTACGTCATTACTTCTTACTTTAGTAACAAATAAATTTATTTCCGTTAATTTTCAACAACGGCGATTCGAACTTAATGCGCACGCTTTAAAATTTGTCCGGTCTCTCTCGTGTTTGCTTTCTAACTGCTTGCTGCTAATTGCGCCAAACTCGACCTTCTTTGACCCTTTCGCTAAGGTTTGCGACCTTAGCATGAAGCGCTAGTCATCTCGCTCTTATCACTGCCTAATCTCCTGATCGTACGCTAGCGCCAATCTGCGCTTGGTGGTGGAATCGCTCCGGTTAATCCGTTCGCTTCGCTGACAGGTGTTTGTTTACATCATACCGCGTGCCAAAACGTGTCAACACCCGACCCCGTCAATCCTGTGCGTTCGTTTAAGGGATTTACAAGATTTAAGCACGTTTTTCGCGAGTGAACTAGTAGGCCTACAACTAAAGTACTATTCCGCGGACTCGGTGATAAGCTATCTTTTCTTAAACTTCAACGTTCAGTACCGCTAATCTCACAACTGGTCTTTTTAGCCTTTTTCCTTGTGCGGTCCGCACGATGGCTTGACGTACCCTGCCATCCCTACCGGGAATCACCTCTTCAACTATCGCCCTCAACCAACTCTTTCTTGGACCCTCTTCAATAAACACCAAATCGTTCACGTTCAACCGGCTGGTGTCGTCGTGCCACTTTGACCGCGTGTGTTTGGTGGGCAAATACTCTTTGAGCCACCGATCCCAAAATGCATCCGTCAGCGCGGAGGCTCTCTTGTAGCTGCTTCGAAGCGTTTCTGCTAAGTCTGGACATTCCCGCAGTTGCTGCTTTTTGCCATAGGAACTGCCCAGCAAGAAGTGGTTCGGTGTGATCGCCTCTACGTTAGAATCGCTTTGGAGCATGTAGGTGAGAGGTCGTGATTTAATGAGGCTTTCTGCCCCTGCTAACGCTGTCAACAAAATCTCGTCGTTCAATTTTCGCCCATCGTCAAGCGCTTGCATTGCATCCTTTACGATACGAACCATCCGTTCCCAAACTCCCCCCATCCAAGCGATTTGGCTATTTTTTCGCCGTCGCAGCTTTCAGCTGGCTTCCTCGTCTTCGCGATGGCTTCTATTGGGGTTTTTGGACACCTATTCTCCTTGGCTTCGCACTTTACCGCCTGCTTCACACATAAAATCGCACCTCCATATACGGGATTCAACTATCGCGGTGGTGCCGACACACGCGTATTGGTACCACTTATGGCATTTTTTGCACAGCATTATAGTCACGTTATTATGCCCCTCGCAGCCACCACGATTAAAACTCGTACTCATCGCGACGAACACTGGTAGGGACTTTATTTTCGAAGTAAATATTGAAACAATTTTTGAATGTTGCTACGGTTGTAGCTTAATGTTTCAGTTGCTGCTTCAGAATTTTTGCAACTGTCGCTCGCGTATTCAGGGTTCCGCCGATCAGTTCAAAAATTGGTCTGTCTTTGCTCCTGTATAATTTGCAACTAAGCGCCGTCTTCAATGGCGCTTTGTTTCAGACCAGCTGATCTACTTGACCCTAAGTAACCTCGCTTAGCGACCTTTGTCGAACTTTTCCCTTATTGGCCCTACTTAACAGCTAAGCCAGTTGTCTCATTTTGCGGATATCTGGTCGTCCTTATCTAACTCACAACGCCATCTGGAGTTTCTTTTACGAATTATTCGAGCTGTCCTTGACAGCTCGTTGTTTTGTAAATATTGCGGCAGCTCATTTGCACGAGGTGCACATCGTGCCAACAAAAAACGTTAAGGGCAATAACGACCTCACCATCGTTCAGACCCAAAACATACACACTGAAAAACACCAGGCACACGAGTTCAAACTTAACCTGATTTTGCCTCTGATCGCCTTGATTTTTATTGCAAAAGCGCTCAAAATAGTTTACAAAATAGTGAAAATCCAGGCGAAAGAACAAGCGGTAAAGATGTTGTCTTTACCTAAATTAATAGCGAAAAAACACATTAATGAAGTGATAATCGGATATAAAAGACAAAGTGCCGATCAAGTGTTCATCAGACAACACCTGCAAGCCGCCGCAGCCGCCTTCAAGGAAACGTACCCCGCTGCGCAAAGCGACGGAAGAAATCATGGAGTTCTGAGAATTTTATCATGCCTTCCTTCCTTTTCTCTCCAACGGCAAATTTGTCAAGCAGCTCGTCGAGCTACCCGTCCCTGCCTCCGCCTCATACCCCTCGCCTGAACGCGCTGTCGAAGGTTTGGATGTGTTGGTGCATCAGACGGACAATCGCTGTCAGCCGTCGTCCGTGCTTTTTCCCTCCATAGCGCCATCTCTTTCTCGCGTGTGGTCAATGCTCGCGAGCTGTTGTGTCGCCTAAAAATGCCGTTAACAAACATTGCGGCGATGAAGTTGAATTTTCACAAATCAAACCAAAAAAGCGCAATGAGTTCAAACGCTGCAATGTAAAAATGACCAAGGAATCGCTAGCTCACGCTGGGGGGTTTGCTGTGCAACGCGCAGAACCCTAATTCGCATTGACACGTTCAGCCCGGCGCTGATTTTCATCAACATTCCGTTCCGCCGGCATCTAGAACGCAAGCTGATTGTGAAACCGGCATACTGGAAAGTCCACTGGCAGTCCCTGGGGCCTGCCATCGAACTGAACGTGTTAAGCATTAAGCATAACACTAAGCTGTTGATTTCGTTTGTTGTGGATTACATAGATATGCTAAGCATCCTACGCATGGGTGTGAGTGTGCGTGTGTATGCAAAACTGTCGCCAAATGTAATTTCTTCCGGAATGTTATGATCCATCGGTCAAAGAAAGGAAGGTGTTCATGATAGTGGCGGATTAGGGGAAACGGGGTCCCTAGGCGGAATGACGAGTTGAGGCGCCTCTAAATGGTAACTGATGACAGGGAGGAGGGGGTACTGGCACACAGCTGTTGGGAAATAGAACAGTATACTTATATTGCCGGCGGGGGAAGGGGGGGGGGGCTTCGATCATGGGACCCCTACGATCATCGTTCACCGGCCCTACAATTATTGCCGGCATGAGGGGGGAGGGGGGGTTGGCAAATGATTCTCTAGCCACGGTGCCACAACGACCATCTTTCCGCGGGCCCTTGCCGCTAATTCTCTTGTAAACATACATAATGTCCACTTGTAAACATACGCCATACTACATACTAGAGATCTTCGGCGACTGCCTAGTCCGCCTACCGGTAGATCCGCCGCTGGTTCATGACGGTGTTTTTTTACTGTAGAGTGCATCCTTCCTCCTGCCTGCAGCGTATGCATCGGGCAGGAAACAGTGTGGCTGTATGCAAGTTGCCCGCTGGATAGGAGCGATCCCGCGGCACCTCATTACTCCCATCTGCATGCCCGTCGTGGATTCTAACCGCGTATGAACCGTCCGCCGTAGCAAGAGCTGACTATCCGGCTACGTGGTACTCAAGTTCTGAAAAGGCCGGTATGATCGCGTAGGCTATAATGACAATAATAATAATAATAATAATAATAATAATAATAAGAAGAAGAAGAAGAACTTAGCATAGTAGTCCACACTCGGGGAAGGTTTTTGTTTTGACTTTGGTGCTGCCGGGTCTACTGCTGTGGCGCGACAAATGCACGGAATGCACTCGACCAAAACATGAACCTACCGATCCGAACTCATTCCAAGGCATTGCCGGCAATCGGCGTCATGATAACGATACAAACCAACAAGCCACCAGATTCTGGACGGACAGGTGCAGCACTATACGCGCACCGTAATAAACAAATCCAGAATCCTCTTTTGTATGGATGCATTTCAAAATGTTGTTTCCACTTGCGTCCGCTAGCTGAATTGGAAAGAAATGTGCTACATATCACACGCACGTTTGCTTAGATCGTGTGTCTTTTTAATACCCCCAACAGCAGAGCCGATCGCAAAGATGCCAATGCTAATGGTTGTGTTGTCGCTCAGGTAGCGAGATCGAAAATCCATGGACTTTGTAGCCGCAACGGATGAAAATGTACGCATCAGAATCAAATAGTTTTAGGGTTTCCAAACGCACACACACACACAAACACACAAACACGCGCACTCAAACTCACACACACACACGCACACATACACGAACACGCGCACGCCAGCACGCATGCACACACACTCGCACGCACGCACACACACATGCACGTATACGCGCACGCGAGCACGCACGCACGAAAGCGCGCACGCCAGCACGCACCCACGAGAGCGCGCGCTCCCGAAGTCGCGCACGCGATCACGCACCCTCCACCAACCCCCCCCCCCTCCCCGCATGATCGATTACGGCTACCTTATCAGTAGAACGGCTGGTTCAGCTATCTGTTAGCGCATCCTCATTCAAAGCGCAGGGCGGGGTGGGGAATCGCGACATGATAGAGTGAACGGTCACTTTCCCCGCGCTGTGTGCGTGTGTGTGTCGAGACCCAAAAACTGGAGACAGATTTCGGCAAATTAAAAAAAAATTATAACCACTATACACTGTGCTACATGATGCATAGAAGGTCGTTGAAGCATCAAACATGTTCAAATTAAAAAATATTTGATTAGTGTTAGACGTTCTCCTACGCTTGTTTTAAATAGGCTTCTTCACCCTCAACTGGCAGGGGCATCGAATGGTCTCATCAGTGTCGTGATTTTCGCTCATTTTTACAATTTTATTTTTCGTTTGCACTTGCCGATCTTTCCTCTACGCAATTAATCACAAGACTGACTCAACTCCTCCTGTCAGATTCCGCATGCCGCGCTTTTTTGTTTTCGCTCGCTTCTCTCTCGGTCTCTTTCCTTTTGTTTGGTCTCTCTCTCTCTCTCCGTCTTTCGCCTTATTTCAAATTTCTATGCGCTGCCCGTTAGGTAATACTGTTTCCTCCCGTCTCCTATTTTCTGACCTTTCCGCGACACTTGGATATTTAATTCCTGCTCTACGCCTCTCAACTCCTACATCTTTCCCCTTTCCTACTCTTCAAGTGTTTGCTTAAAAACTATGTTTTTTTTTTTTAAGTGAATTGTATCTTAAGGAACATATATAAATAGTAAAAATATCACTTTTGACGTTATACGCAATTTAATTCTAGAAATAAACGATCTCCTAACCTATGTGATGTTGTACATAACTGAATCCTTGAATCTATCTGGTATCCGCACGAGCCTTTTTGGTCTGTCTAGTTCTCTAACCTCCTTATCTGTATCTTGTATTGGTATAGAATCCGTTAGCGATTGTTCTTCCTCCGAGTCACGTTGAGAGTAGTGCCTGAATCGATCTACCTTCAGCTTGACGTCGTTAACATTCCTTGCTATCTTTACGCCTGTATCACTAACGAGAACTACTTTTGCTCCATTCCTATTAAGGACGGTATATTCTTCGCTGGTGAACGATGGATCTGTCTTTGTTCTTTGTGGGATAGCCACCACGACGCGATCACCTGCACTGATGTCTCTCTCTCTTGCGCCTCGGTGTTCGTCGGCGAATTGTTTGCTGACCAGTTTTGCTGCCGCGTCATCTTCGCGTACCGTCACTCGGTCCAATGCTTCCTTAGTGTCCCATAAACAAGGGAAAGTTCCTCTGTAGCGCCAGCCCACTAGAAGCTCGAATGGGGTGACGCCTAGCCGAGAATGATGCCTTCGTGTGTTATGCACGTGTATGTATTCGTTCATCGCTGATCTCCAATTTCTTCCCTCTTGTTTCGCCGCCGCCATCGCCTTAATTATGCCTTGGTTCTGTCTCTCGATGGACCCATTTGACTGAGCACTCAAGGGAATGGATTTTCGAATTTTCACCCCTTTATCTTCCCAGCATCCTATAAATTCTGTGCTCTGAAATGGTGGTCCGTTATCACTCTGGATGATCAAGGGTAAACCCCAGACTGAAAAGAGCTTAAATAAGGCAGAATTAGTATTCTTGGCATCTGTTGATCTCATTTCCGAAATTTGCAAGTAACGGGAATATGTGTCGACAACTAACAAGAATTCCCCTGTCCCACAGCCTTGAAGAGACAAGAAGTCAATCTGCAGAATTTCCCAGGGTCCGTCCGGTAGCTCGCGACTTGCTAATGGTATAGGCGGATTCTTTCTTGAAATAGAAATACATGTTTCGCAGCTATTAACAAAATTAACTGCTTCTTTTGCCATGTTAGGCCACCAAAAAAACTCTCTTAATATTCGTTTTGTTGCTCCACATCCTATGTGACCCCGATGAGCGGCCTCGAGAGCTGTTTGGCGAAGAGCGGAAGGTAGCACGACTAAATCATTTTTGAATACCAACGGACCTAGAACTCTCAGGTTTTTTGCCTCTGACTCGTATCGTATGAGGTTTTTTTGCCATTTTCCAATGCGAATCCCCGATCTTACTCCGGAAAGTTCTTCGTCCTTCTCTGAAGCCTCTTGGATTTCGGCCCACGAGATACTCATACTTCCCGCGTCCAGTGAGTACAGAACGTGTTTATCGTTACTTTCGTCGAATGGGTCGTCTATCTGTGATCTGTGAATTAATCTAGACAATGCGTCGGCAACGTTGCAATGTCCAGGAACTCGATCTATTTTAAACTGATATGGCAGAAGGCGCAGCGCCCATGCTTCTGCTCGTGTGATAGCTCGTTTCCCCATACGATGTGAACCACTAAAAATAAACTCGTTCGCTTCCGAATCAGTCCTTATTGTAAAGAAAATGTTAATGAGGTAGTACGAGAATCTTTCAACACCCCAAACGATTGCGAGCGCTTCCTTTTGCGTTTGAGGGTATTTCTGCTCGGTGGATGTAAGGGCTTTGGACGCACATGCAATTATTCGTGGTTTACTGCTATTACAGAATTGAACTAATACTGCTCCAATGCCTACTGGGGATGCATCTACAAATAGTTCAGTGACGTCCTTGTGATCGAAATAACCGAGTCTTGTGATAGAGTTTAGGGCTTCCTTTTTAAGGTAGTTAAATTCGTCCTCGTCTTCTTTCTCCCAGTAAAAGCAATCTGCTTTAGCCAGAGATCTTAGCCTTGTAGTTTTATCTGCTCTGTTGGGAATGAACCGTTCGGTAAAGTTCATCAACCCTAGAAAGCTTTTTACCTCCGCAATCGTTTCAGGTCTACGTGCGTTTTCTATAGCTTTCTTTTTGTCGTCTTCGACCCTCCACCCGTCACCGGATAGGTTGAAACCCAAAAATTTAACAGCCTTTGTCCCAAATATGCATTTAGTGGTGTTAAGCTGGACGTTGTGATCACTCAGACGCTGGAGAACTTTTTGCAGATTCTCGTCGTGATCCTCTTTACTCTTTCCGTACACTAATATATCGTCCAGATAATTGATGGTTCCCTTGCATCCTTCCAGTACGATAGTTTCGAGTATCTCTTGAAAAATATCCGGAGAGTTGCAAAGGCCAAACGGAAGTCTCTTGAACCTATAGGTTCCGTCTCCAGCGAAAAAGTTCGTTAAATGTCGGCAAGATTCATGCAACTCAACGTGAAAGAATGCGCTTGTTAGGTCTATTGTCGAAAACCAGCGTGATCCATTGAGTTTTGCTAGGATAGCTTCTAGTGTGGGCATTCTGAATGGTGTCCTTATTATATTTCTATTAGGGCCTCTGAGGTCAACCACGAGTCGGATATCCGATTTTCCTTTTGGGACCACCAATAGTGAGGAACAAAATGACCTATCCATCTGTTCCGTTACGCGCTCTATTATGCCAGCCGACAGTAAGTCTTTTAGTCGTCTTTCTGTTTCGTTTCTAAACGCTGGGGGTATGCTCGTAAAGACGTTCCGTGACGGGGGTAATTCCTTATCGTATTTTAGTATAACGGGGGCGACCTTGAATCTAGGGAATTCACTCGCATTTAACGCGGCTAAAATTTCACCCGGCCGAAGATTTATAGTGTTACTCTTTGCTCGGTTCTGGACTTGTACTTCCATACCTAATTGCAATACGCTATACCTTATCGCAGTGCCTCTGCTAAGCAATGCTCTTGCGTTTGGGATCACGTAGAATTTTTCCATAAGACGAGGTCGATCCTCGGAAATATATAATTCCGCCACAAAGGATGCGATTACCGGAATTTCATCTTGTACACCGTAAGCTTTTAATGGTCTATCTGTGCCTGTTTTTTTACTGTATAGCAGGTTTCTTCGGAGATTGCTTCCGATCAAGCAGTCGAAGTTGGTCTTGTCGATCGTGTTAACGTCTGCACCGGAGTCGATCAAAAAGTTGATCGGCATTCCAGCCAAATAGCCTACTACGCAGCATTCGTCATACTCCTTTTGTACCATTGTGTTTATTAAAACACTTCGCTCCTTTATTTTGTTTGACTCCAAGTCTGTCAATTCATTGGATTTATGTTTCTAAAATCGAAAATTGAATAAGTGATTAATTCGACTAAACTTCAATTAAAAGGCTGAAAACAATTAAATACTATTTGTATGTTTATATTGCTTAAGTTCCACTGTACCATTTATATATCTTTATATTTTTAAGAAGTGTTTATGTAAACGTTATTAATGGTTGTATTGTACGATATGTTAGAGCTCTAACTTGAATGTTAAGAATTTGTGTTAGTGATAGAAAAACAGATAATTATCTGACCTCAGGCTGGGTGTTAAAATTCGTTGCTCCTTCTTTGTGTTCCGACCCATCTAGACAGTTGTTATCCGAGATAGCCGCAATTTTCCGAATTTTCGTTGTCTGGGCTGGTTCGGTTGTTTCCGTCGCCCGTCGTTTTGCAAGGTGTTGCGGGATCAACCGGCATGCTCTCTCGATGTGGCCAACGACCTGGCAGTTGTGGCATCTTTTATTAGCTGCATGGCAATCCTCTGGTAAATGATAATTTCCCGAGCATCTCCAACAACGCTCGCGACGATTTGAAGAAAAACGATCCGTTGTATGTTGTGATGACTCTCCTTTGTTCCAACTGCTGGACGGTTGCCTGGTCGAGTAGCTCCGCCGATACGAATTACTGTGTTGGTATCCTTTTCTGTACGAATCAATTGGGCGAGATCCATAAGACACAGCCGCTATTTCTCCTATTTTGTTTGGTTGATGTTTTATAGCGAATGTCTCTTCATTTATGCTTTCAATCTCGCAGGCACGCACACGATCTAAAAAATCGACAAGTGACCCGCTCTTTCGAAGAACTTTTCTACCGATTGCTCGCACCTTTGCGTTTGTAGCGTGTGTGGATGTAACGTCGACGACTGTCTCCAGTAATTGATCTTTTTTATAGTTGCAGATTTTTGCGCATTCAATTACTCTTTTCACGTAAGATGAGTCGGATTCGTTTTTGTTCTGCACCAAAGATCGGAGTTTTTGTCTTTGGAAAAATACATAATCGTGCGAACAGTAGTATTTTTCCAATCGCTCTATTGCATTTGAATATGGGAACTCTTTTTCATCTTTAAGTGAACTATCGGAAGGTGTCATTAGCAACATGTCCAAAAGCTTGGACCCAGCTTTCATTTTGAATGCATTCATTTTCATGGTTTCATCTGAAATTCCAGCAAAATCCATAGCTGCTTCAAACTGACCTTTCCATCTTTGAAACGTACTGCTATCAATTTCCTCTTCTCCTGGATTTGGGATGCAGCTTGACATTTGTAAGGTTGCAAAGGACATTGCCGTCATTGTTGATAGTTCTCCATGTGGATTTGGGGTAACCTCACGTGTTGTTGAAGTAAAACATGGCAGAGGCTCCAGAGACTGAGCGTCAGAATCTTCTTCAAACCAACCGTTCTTGTGGCTAGGCCGTTTTTGTGTTGCTTCTATCTGTGCTTCGAGAAACCGGTTTCTCTGCTTCTCTGCCATTAATGCCTTCAACATAGTTAAGGCTTCGGCGTGCGAAATATTGTTACTACTGAAAATATAATTAACGTACGGTTATTTAAGGATAAAACAGAAGAATTAATCAATGTTTAACAGTACACCAAAGAAAAAAAACACCGCAATTGATGAAAATCATCACTGAGAATAGTTGTGCCACTCATTTGGGACCTATCATATTGGCAATGTATATGTTATATTTTGCCCTATATGTTACTAAGTTCGGCTACTTGATTTAAGTGAGTATAATATTTCAACGTTGTACTTTACAAGATTGTCTAGCAATATTGATGTATGATAAGTGTCCAATATTGGGTGAATCTAATGTTATTTATTTAATATTGTATTGATTTAATTATAATCATTACAATTTTAAATTATTTTAATTTATTTATTTGTTTATACATTATTATTTCATAATTCATAAACTTGGAAATGGTAAAAAATATAAATAAGGATAAAAACGGAATGCCAGTAATAATTGACACATCTATGGTCCTTTAAAAAAATACCACCTACAATTTCATGAGGATAAAAATCTATGAAAAATATTCCACTTAGCACATCCTCCAACCTTAAATAGCAAACACGCAAAAATCAGAAATTGTGTCACTAAGTAATCCTAATTTTGTGAACTGCTCGAACCCTCCCAGCTCACTGGTAGTAAGCCCAACTCTTAAGGATTTTGTTTGTTACGTGTGCGGCTCTTGTTAACCTTTAAGTTGTCAACTTTAAAACCCTATAACTTTTGGTTCAATTCTTGTAGGTTTGATTTAACTCTACGGTTAAGCACCAATGGAACACGACATTGAACGTGAAAATGTATGGTATATGACATGTTTGTCTTGTTTGTTGGTTTGTGTTTGACAGTGCACCTCCATATGATTATATGGGTTTGTTCGTGTCGGATGTCGTATTCGATTGCTGGTAGAGCGCCGCCTTAAGTGCGGCCGAAAACACGAATAATCGAAATCAACGCCGTTTCTCTACGGTATCAAGATGCTATGTGTGACTGTGTGGGCTTTTTGTTCCGCTTTTTTCTCTTATCGTTCATGTGATATGATGGTACGCATTTGTTCATTACAATTGAACCCTACGTGCCACTTGTTATTATATATGTATATAAATGTACAGACGCGCACGTACGACACAAACGCGCATATACATGGCTCGTACGCACACACACTCATACAAGTTTCGACTCACGGAAGATGGAGAACAATAAACCTAGAACTCACGCCATCGATTGTCATTCCTTGGATACGCGTTACTTTCTTCTTACTATTCTCACAAGAAACTCCTTTTTACCCTCACAGGGGACTTCTTATCACCCTCCCAGGTGACTTCTTATTACCCTCTCAGGGGACTTCTTATTACCCTCGCAGGGGACTTTTTTTATTACCCTCACAGGGGATTTCTTATTACCCTCGCAGGGGACTTATTACCCTCTCAGGGGACTTTTTTTTATAATTTTTTTTTTGTACCCCCGCAGGGGACTTCTTATTACCCTCGCAGGGGACTTCTTATTACCCTCACAGGGGACTTCTTATTACCCTCACAGGGGATTTCTTAATACCCTCGCAGGGGACTTCTTATTACCCTCGCAGGGGACTTATTACACACTCACGGGCGTATTCCATCAATATTCTTAAAAATCACTTACCGACATGCGCCATTGTCGTGATTTTCGCTCATTTTTACAATTTTATTTTTCGTTTGCACTTGCCGATCTTTCCTCTACGCAATTAATCACAAGACTGACTCAACTCCTCCTGTCAGATTCCGCATGCCGCGCTTTTTTGTTTTCGCTCGCTTCTCTCTCGGTCTCTTTCCTTTTGTTTGGTCTCTCTCTCTCTCTCCGTCTTTCGCCTTATTTCAAATTTCTATGCGCTGCCCGTTAGGTAATACTGTTTCCTCCCGTCTCCTATTTTCTGACCTTTCCGCGACACTTGGATATTTAATTCCTGCTCTACGCCTCTCAACTCCTACAATCAGCAGCGGCACGAAATAAAATAAACCATCAATACACCGATAACACTTTGAATCCCAATCCAGCTTCTCCCACAGCGTCTCAAGGTCACACTTCTTCTTCTTGTTTGGCTCAACAACCGATGCCGGTCAAGGCCTGCCAACCCACTTGTGGGGTTGGCTTTCAGTGACTTATTGATTTCCCCCATAGCAGGATAGTCAGTCCTACGTATGGCGGCACGGTCTATTTGGGGCTTGAACCCATGACGGGCATGTTGTTAAGTCGTACGAGTTGACGACTGTACCATGAGACCGGCTTGAGGTCACGCACAAATTAATAAATGCTAACATCCACCAATAACAATACACAACCGCAATGCACATATGAGTATCAACGCCATACACCGCGACAGCCAATCAGCTGGCGGCGGAAGGCACGGGTAGAAGCGCAAGTAAGGCAAGGTATGGTGAGGGAGGGGGAAGAAGCGGACGAGAAAATGGGCGCCAATAATTTTAAATTTTTTGACCGTTTTTTTTTTTTTTGCTCCGCCGCCATAAATAGTTCGTCCATTTCGCCAACAGATGGCGCTAACCCTGCGCAGGCCTGCGCAGGAATCGCTGAAGGAATCGCTGCTGGCCAGCGCAGATTTTGGTACATTTCCTGCGCTGGAAACTGCTCGAATTTGCGCAGCGGGACTCCGTACAAAACCACACACAAAACTAGCCTGCAATTTTCAGTCTGGATTATTTAAGCCTCAAAGCTAGAATTAGTTACGAGTACCTGCTCGAAAAATTTCAAAACAAGGTGGTGTTTACATCCCAAGGTGCGTTATAGAGATCTGGTGATGAAATCTAGAATCAAAGTGTATGTAGTCCAGGTAGTCTCATAGCATGTTTTTATGACCAAATTTGAATATCACTTTTTGACAGGATGGGTGAAAACTTTTGCTCAAACAGGCTTTCTGTAAGCTTGACGAATACTCAAAACACTCTTAAAATCTTCATTCAAAAGAAGAAGCGATAAAAATCAGCTTTCTAAATTTATACACCTTGGGATAAGCCCACCTATATATTATACCCACTTAGATAGCTGCTCGGAAACTGCTATACAATGCAAACAGCTGATAGGTTGAAATCAGCCTACGAACTTAAAACGGAAAGGGCCCCACTATTGGTACTAGCACCACTATAGGTGCATTTATCCTAGATACTCATTTATTATGTAGAGAGTGGTTGACTGCCGGGTTGTACGCGTGACAACACAATTGTTTAGTTGTGATAATGATCTTATTTTTCCTTTACACATCTACAATGCGGTCATTTTGAGTTTACGGGTTCCTGTCCAAAAGATTTCGGATGAGGTTTCAGCTCTGAAATCTTTTTGAAGTAAAGTTTTCGCCTGCCCCCCCCCCCCCCCCACCTTTTGACAGAAACTTTTTGACTTTTCGATTCATGTAGCGAGGCCTCCCGCTGCGCAAATTCGAGCAGTTTCCTGCACAGGAAATGTACCAAAATCTGCGCTAGTCAGCGCAGATTTTGGCCCGTTCCTCCCGTGGAACTTTAGCGATTGCTGCGCGGGCCTGCGCAGGTTTAGCGCCCTCTGTGGGCGAAATGGACGAACTATTTTTGGCGGCGGAGCAAAAAAAAAACGGTAAAAAAATTAAAATTATTGGCAACCATTTTTTCGTCCCCTTATTCTCCCTCCCTCACCCTGCTTTGCCTTACTTGAGCTTCTGCCCGTGCCTTACGCCGCCAGCTGATTGGGTGTTGTGGCGTATTCGTTGATTCATATACAGCACAAGTAACAATTGACAGCTAGATCTAGGACAGCGGGGGTGGGAAATATCGACATACAGGTAGCGAGGGGGTATGGTGACTTCGAACCGTTCAGATGATGTGTGGAGAGAAAGAGACAGGCACATAAAAGAGCGAAAGCGAAAATGACAGTCGGTAAAATTTGAACGTAAACAAACCGGCATCATCATTCCAGCATCGTTGTCGGCCAAGTCAAGTTAAACATTGTTAGTTCAGTTAACAAAATAAGAGTTTATTCCAAGTGTTTTAATTGAAAATGGAGAACGTGAAGCGTGCTAGGAAAAGTGGTATGCTAAGCAAGCTTGGGCAGGCGATAATGGAGGAGTGCGAGCGAGAATGGGAAGCGGAAAACCAACCAGGAACCAGCCGACGCCAAGAAGCACCAGGTACATTTTCTTTATTATTTTGTGGCGTCACTTTAGCTAAAACCCCAAGTGAAAGCTTCATAAAATGCTTTAAAAATAATAAGAAAAATGGTGTTCAAAAGTATCAGTGATATTAAATAAGATCAACCAGTGCAGTGTGTTTAAATGCATGACAAGTGGCATTTGAAGCAAAATTTACTCGACAACTATATTCCTTCATGTCACGCCAGATTGTCTCAGAATTAACGCGTGTGATTACCGTTAAAAGCCCTTTGTTGCAACGATCAATCTAGTAAAGGGCTTAAATAAAACTCTTGGCGAAATTTTCCTTTTAATAGTGGGAACTGTTTTATATTTCGACACTTTAAAAAACGTTTTCCGCAGTTTCTCCTTTGCTCTTGATGTTGCTACTAACTTTGTTTACGCTTGCGCGCGTCCCTTTTTCTTAACGACCTCAGTTGACCCTTATGCTGACCGCGGCCGACCTATTTTCTGATTCGTCCCTTTAATGCGCAAACTGGTTATGCTCTTCTATCCAACGGCTGTCTCACTTTAGAAGCATTTCGAAAGCTTTGCGCCATTCGAACGGATGATTCGAAAATATGCTGTTCGAATAGCTGTCACCGCCACAACAACAATAACAATAACAACTTTGACTGTCAATTAGGGACCTCGTGTTAACATTCCCCACCCCGTGAACACGTCTGCTTGCACGTACTTGTTGTTCACTAATTTACTGTGTAGGGATATTGTGCTTGTGGTTCTTTATGTTAACTGTTCCTTATCTACTTCTACGTTTATTAGTGCTAGCTTTACTACCGGACGTTTTAATTCCTTCCCTGACGCTGTGCGTATTAATGCTTGCCTTATTGTACCGTCTGTTCCCGGGAACGTTTCTTGAACAATCGCTCGCATCCATTCTTTTCTCGGTCCCTCCGTGATAAAAACCAAGTCTCCCGGCTTAAGCGGCTTGCACGGCTCAAGCCACTTTGTACGGCGGTTTAGTGTTGGGACGTATTCTTTCAGCCACCTATCCCACATTGCTTCGGACAATACGATTGCTCGCTTGTAGCTGCTCTTAAGGGCGTTTGCTAGGTCTGGTATCACTCGCAGTGTTTCTTTTCTTCCTGTTGAGCTGCCTAAAATAAAATGGTTCGGTGTTAGCGCTTCATTATCCGCGGATGTTTGAGGCATATAGGTCAGAGGTCGGGAGTTAATCAAGTTTTCGACGTCCGTCAGCGCGGTGATCAATATTTCATCGTTCAACCTCCTTCCATCATCCAACGCGTTCAATCCCTCTTTCACACTACGAACTATCCGTTCCCATACCCCACCCATGTGTGGTGCCGATGGAGGATTGAAGCTCCATTTAGTGTGTGTGTCTGTAAAGGTGGCTGCGCAGGTAAGAGTAACTTCCTTTAGTTGTCGTTTTAGCTCGTTACTCGCGCCTTGGAAATTGGTTCCGTTATCGGAAAAAATCTCTGTCGGTGGTCCTCTACGGCAAACGAATCTTCTGATGGCCATTATACATGATTCAGTCGATAGGCTATATGCTACTTCGAGGTGGACTGCCCTCGTTACTAGACAGGTGAAAACAGCCACATATCGCTTTTCGTTGCGGCGCAAGTTAGTAATGTCTATTGGTCCCAGATAATCGACTCCTACATTCGTGAACGGACGCAGGAAGGGGGTAAGTCTTTGCGCAGGTAGTTGTGCCATTCGTGGGTTTTGTGATTTACATTTCTTTACCTTACAGCGTTGGCAGTTTTTCATCGCTCTATCAACGGCTGCTCTCAAAAAGGGAATATAGAGACGTTGTCTAACCTCATTCACTACGGTTTCCCGATTAGCATGCCCATATTTTTCGTGATAGTGGCCCAGGAGTAATGACGTTATGGCATGTTGCTGAGGCAGAATGATTGGGAATCGTGCATCAAAGGGAATATGGTTAGCATTTGCGGTTCGTCCATTGACTCTCAATATTCCCATCTCATCCATAAACGGGTCGGTGTTGTATAGGGGACTCGTTTTATCTATGCCCGGTTTTGCTTCATCATTTGTTTGTTGCGATAGGTCTTTTAGCTCTTTTTGATAGCATTCTGTTTGAGCGAGTTTAAATAGGAGTATTTCGGCACGTTGAAGTTCCTCTGATTCTATCGGGGTAATCGTTGCTCGCTCTACTCTTAGATTAACCTTGGCTTGGTTTTCGGTAGCCTTTAGTGCCTTAGTAGTCTCGCCTTTTAGTTTTAGTTTACAGTTCTCTACGAATCTGTTGACAATTACAATTGTTCGCAATAATATGTTCCACTTAGAAATGCGGGTCGGATCAATAAGAGGCATGGTTGAAGGCGTAATGGAATGGGTTAGCATAGGTATTCTTCTTTCTTCCATCGTTGGTTCTACGGTCTTTTGCTCCGGCCAGAGTTCTTCTGGATGGTAGAGAAACGATGGACCATTTAACCACCTACCCTTTTCGTTAATTTCTGTGTCCTTGTTCCATTTTGTGAGACAATCTGCAGGATTTTCTTTTGTAGGGACATATCTCCAATTAGCATTGTCGGTGAGTGTTCGAATTTCTCCGACTCGGTGTGCTATGAATGGCTTAAATTCCCGAGGAGGCGATCGAAGCCATGAAAGTACGACTTGGGAATCTGTGTGTATGTACCTTTCTCTCACATTATAATCGTGATTTTCACACACCGTTTTCATCAATTTCGCTCCCAACAGGGCTGCCTGCAACTCAAGTCTTGGTACTGATAAGTGTTTCAAGGGCGCTACCTTGCTTCGCGACATTACTAATGCGCAGCGGATTTTACCTCCATCATTTACTCGAAAATACGCCACGCAACCATAGGCTTGTTCGCTCGCGTCGGTAAATACGTGTAATTGCATAGGTTCTTGGGGTATCGATCCAGCGCCTTTGAAATACCATCGTGGTATTTTTAGCTCAAATATGTTGGGAAGTGTAGCGGCCCATTTTGTCCATTTGACGAATTCATCATCGCTCATTTGTTCATCCCAATTAATGTGTGCTCGCCAAAGATCTTGCATAAGCAAGCGACCGTGAATTAACATAGGAGCTAGAACTCCCAAGGGATCAAAGATGCTCATAATCACCCTTAATGCTATTCTCTTTGTTGGTCTTTTCCCCTCATTCACGTAGGGGATTAAGTCTTTGTGCCAAGCTGAAGAAAATTGGAAAATGTCTTCTGCCGGGTCCCAGACCATACCGAGTACTCTTGTCTGACAATCATCAGTTGTAGTTTTGAAAACTATCGGGTTTTGATTCGTTTTTCGTTCTTCCAGATGCTCTAAAACGATGGGATCGTTGCACACCCAGTTTCGCATATTAAAACCAGCTTGGGAATGAATTAATCTAACTTGTTTTGCACGCCCGATGGCTTCTTCTCGTGTATCGCAGCTGTCGAAATAATCATCCATATATGTAGATCGTTTTATGGCTGCAGCTGCTATCGGATATTCGTTCGCACATTCGTCTGCGTTACGATGCATTATGTATTGAGCTGAGCAGGGGGAGCAAGTAGCTCCAAAGGTGGCTACATCCATGAGGTATGTTTTTGGATCTTGGTCCTTTTCAAATCGGAACAAAAACCTCTGGCTATGTGTGTCTTCCTTTTTAATGCGAATTTGGTGAAACATCTTCTCTATGTCTCCTCCAAACGCAATTCGTCTTTGTCTGAATGTGCATAAAACTTGAGGAAGCATTACTAGTAAGTCAGGACCTTTTAGGAGTTGTGAGTTCAAGGACATCCCACCTACCTTTGCCGCAGCATCCCAAACTAGCCGTTTTTTTGTTGGTTTCTTTGGATGCGACACGATGTTAAGAGGAAGGTACCATACTCTGTTTGGATCAGCTGAACGGAGCTCTTCTGGTGACGCAATATGGGCAAATCCGTTCTCCACATAGTCCCTAATCTGCTTATGTACCTCTATTTTAAGTTCAGGGTCCTTTTCTAACTTCTTCTCCAGAGCAAACAGTCGTTTCAAGGCCATCGGTCTGCTGTCTGGGAAGCAAATACTATCATTTTTCCAAAGTAGGCCGGTTATAAACCTACCGCCTATCTTAAATGAGGTGCTTTTTAAAATAGTTTTTGCTCTCTCTATATCTTTGGGCTCCGGAATCGGGCCAGTAAACGTCCCTACATCGTCTAGCAAGAATTGTTGTCGTAGCAATTCGTTTAGTTCGCGGTCAACTTCTACCTTTTCTGTACCCTCGTCGCGAGGTACATCGCGGGCACATTTATCTACTGTTATCTTAACCGGTAGAGTATGTAGGTAGTGTGTTTCGCTCACCGATTGTTGTGGAATCACCAATTCCTCCTGTAGATCCGTGTTAGCTCCCTCATCGCGATGGGGTTCGCGGGAGCTCTCCGGTAGGATCTCTTGTAGAAGATCGTCTTGCGTTCCCTCGTCGCAGACTTTTCCGCGGGAACTCTCTTCTAGTTGCTGGGGAATTTGATGCATTCCCAGCATCGTCCTTCCTGTCTTTGCGTTGTTTGGCCCGTAGATGGCCCAGCCCAGGGCGCTCCTTACTGCGATGGGTTCGTGGGGTAGACCGAACCGAGTTTCCAGAGGTCGGATCAAATCCACATCATTGAGACCGATCAGCAACGATGGTTTCCGGTGCTCCAGGGATGACGTTGGAAGGTGCTGCAAGTGTAGAAAGGATCTTATCAGTGCGTCGTAATTTACGTTATTGGACGGTAGACTTAGCTGTTTCACTGTGTGGGCGGCTGCTATAGAATAGCGCCGCCCTTCCCCCTTCGCCGATATCTGGAAGCTCACTCGTCGTGATGTAGATTCCCTCCTGGTCACATTGCCTGTCCAGCAGAGCTCCAATGGTTCCACTTCTCCGTCAAGTCCCAACTTTGAAGCTAATTCAGCTTCCACCAGGGTGACGGATGATCCTTCGTCCAGGAAAGCTACAGCATCCACGGCTCGCCCTTTGTTGTAGACTGTCACTGAGACGATGCGGAAAATTGCGGGTTGTCTAGAGTCGTGGTGCGTTTGGTAGTGCACCTGCTGGGTGTTTTGGCCGCGGTGAAGCAAAGTATGATGTCGTCCGCTGCATCCTGGTACACGACACAAAAATCGTGATCTACACGGCTTAGACCCGTGTTTGTTAAGGCAAGTCGAGCAGAGTTGTAGCCTTAATACGCATTCACACCGCTCATCCACATCCATCCGTTTGAACAACTCACAATGTTTGGCAACGTGTCCACGAATGTCACAAACCAGGCACTTGACGTTACTTAATTGTGAGGCGCTCGAAACACTCGTATTTGCTTCCGTTTTGGCAGATTGTGAGTGGACGTGTGAGTGGAAACTCCTAGACGTCCTTGGATGATCTGCTCGGGGGGGGACATACGCGGTAACGTCGCACGCGTCATCCACCAAAGCCTCCATGAACTCCCCGAAGTGTTTAATAGTTGGCTCGGCAAATTTGTTTTTAAACCGAGACCATTCCAGCCTCCTCGTAGCGGGAAGTTTTTCCACCAAGTCTGCTAGTAGCTCAGGGTTGTTAAAGTGACTTTTCATGTTGCTGAGCGTCAGGTGGTCACACAAGTTCACCACTTCTAGTCCGAACGTGATCAGGCTATTCAACTGTTCGGGTTTCGGTGGATCTAACTTCCGCACACTATCCGTAAGCTGCCTTATTAGCTGAGCCGGCTTTCCAAACAGCTTCTCCAGTCGCTTGATGATAAGAGGTGCGGCGTTGGGCAGTCTTAGCTTTGACTGAACGGCATCTCGAGCGGGGCCTTTCAAACACTCTACTAACCGTATGGTATTTTCGCCGTCCGTATATCCGCATGCTCTTGTCGACTCGTTGTAGCAGTTAAGAAATACTGCCCATTCCTTCGAGCATCCCGAAAAGATAGGCAACTTTTTCGGGTACATATCTCGCGCGATGCTCTGCGCTGTCGCTCGCACAGGAGTCTCACGCGGCGTCACTATCGGGGTCGACGAGCTTGCCTGCGGCATATGCTGCGATGAGGGCTCAACTTCTCTTTGAGCTAATGATGTTCCTTGCTGCTTCTGCCTTTGTTGCTTCACCCATTCAGCTGTTCTGTCGGTTTTAGTGGCTGCTGAATAAACCGATAGGTTCTCCAGCTCGTCTTCCAAAGCGTTGCGTTGGCTTTCATGTTGCAACTGCAGCTTGGCCATCTTCGCCGTAATCTCGGCCTCCATTTTCTGTTTTTCTGCCAGTATTAATTGCTTTTGCAGCGCTTGCTCCTTTTCCAAACGTTGGAGAGCCACTTGAGCCGACAAACGCGAAGAGTTGGAGGCGGTTTTCTTCGAGTGGCTTGCTGCGACGGTAGGAATTTTAAGAGGCTTAGCCGATGGTTCTTCGCTTGTACCAGGCATCGACTCCGATCTCTCCGAACTTTTAGGAAGATCGGGCTGCTGGCTTGGTCCTGCAACAACCGCCATCGCTTTCTCACTCCTTGGGCGCCTCGTCTTCATCGACGGTCCTGGCCCTTTTCCTACGCACTTTTCGCACACCCAGTATTCTTCCGCCACACTTTCACCAACTCCAGCGCAACTAAAGTGACACCACTTTTTGCAATCTTGACATTGCACCATATCATCGATGTCGTTTGGCGAATCGCACTTCACACACTCGCACTTACTCGCGGGCATTTTGTAACGCAAAATTTTCAAGAAAGATCGAAAATTGTAATGAAAATGTTTTTTAAAGATTGTTGCAACGATCAATCTAGTAAAGGGCTTAAATAAAACTCTTGGCGAAATTTTCCTTTTAATAGTGGGAACTGTTTTATATTTCGACACTTTAAAAAACGTTTTCCGCAGTTTCTCCTTTGCTCTTGATGTTGCTACTAACTTTGTTTACGCTTGCGCGCGTCCCTTTTTCTTAACGACCTCAGTTGACCCTTATGCTGACCGCGGCCGACCTATTTTCTGATTCGTCCCTTTAATGCGCAAACTGGTTATGCTCTTCTATCCAACGGCTGTCTCACTTTAGAAGCATTTCGAAAGCTTTGCGCCATTCGAACGGATGATTCGAAAATATGCTGTTCGAATAGCTGTCACCGCCACAACAACAATAACAATAACAACTTTGACTGTCAATTAGGGACCTCGTGTTAACACCCTTCAATATCGGGAAGGTGGTAAAATGTTCATACATGCATCTGTGACAAGCCGGTGGCTTCTATTTTAGATAACTTATGCTTATTGCTGGCCCTTAAGTGTTTAACGTTCTGTTTCTTTTTACATTTCACTTTCAGTGATTGAAATTCCGCATGCTGGTTCGGAATTCGTTGATGAGAATGCCTCCGATGAAGAAGTATTTGACGACGATGAGCCCGAAGAAGAATGGTTGGAGGAATGGCTGAACGAAAGTGACGAAGATGAAGGCGAAGATAATCAGCATACAGAAAATTATGTAACGGATCCTCAATCTGAAAACATATTATCTAGGAAATTACGAATGTGGGCCCTATCTCATCGAATAACCCACACAGCTATAAATGATTTGCTTGGGATCATACGCGAGACAACGGAATATTACGTTCCAATGGATGCAAGGACGTTTCTGAAAACTCCCGTGAACGTCAGACAAAATATTACCACAGTGGCAGGAGGACAGCTATGGTACCAAGGGATCGAAAAGACGCTTCAGTGCCATTTTAAGTAATAATTAAAATCTAAAGTAACATGATTTTTCCATCTCACAAATGATATATACATACATTTTTTTTTTCATTTATTACAGAAACACGACGCCTACTGTGGACAAATTTGCTTTAAATCTCTTCGTAGATGGGCTTCCGTTACATAACAGTGGCCCTACGCAATTATGGCCAATAATGGCGCAGATTCACGAGCTTCCGGAGGTGCCTGTCTTGGTGCTAGGCATTTTCTGTGGTTCGTCGAAACCTGACAACGTGGAGGATTATCTTCGTCAATTGGTAGACGACCTTAATCGTGTTATGGACCAAGGAGTCACAATCAACAAAACAAAAATTGGAATTGATCTTCGTGTTATCATCGCCGATTCTCCCGCCCGAGCGTTCATAAAAGGTAAGTTTATCAAAGAAAAATGTATACATCTAATTTGTAGTGTTTATTACTAAATTCCTCTTTTTTTTTATTCATTTGTCAGGTGTGGCGAATTTCAATGCAGCGAACGGGTGTATAAAATGTAAAATTGTGGGAAAAAAGGACAAAAAAACCCACAGAATGGTATTTGAAGGAACAGCTGAACCGAGGACAAACAAGGAATTTAGGCAAGGAGATTATGAAATAAGCCATCAGAAACGACCAACACCGTTATTAGATATTAAGGATAAAGATATTATTAAGATCTTAAGCATAGCAGACGATTTACACTTACTACATTTAGGAATAGCAAAAAAAATAGGAAAAGGATATGCCGAAGGTAGTTTAGCACCGTTTCCGAAGTGGAACGAAGAAGATAGAGAGGAAATTTCTAAAATTCTAGCAAAGACAAAGTTACCTGCAGAGATAAATAGGGCAATGAGGCCACTGAAATATTTAGCTTATTGGAAGGGGTCCGAATATCGTACATTTCTCAATCATATTAGCATAGCATTACTTAGAGGTAGAATTCACGATGATGCTTATCATCATTTTAAACTCTTTTATGTTGCAATTACATTGTTTTCCAGCAATCATTTTAAAAATCATTGGGATTACGCGGAAGCTCTTTTAAAACAATTTGTTGAGGATTTCGGTTTAATTTATGGCAAATCTCACATTACCAGTAATGTTCACAATCTTTTACACATAGCTGAAGATGTACGTGAATTCGGACCCCTTCCAACAATATCCTCATATCCCTTTGAAAGCCGGTTAAATTTTCTTAAAAGGCTAGTTAGAACAGGTCATAGAACGTTAGAACAAATAGTATGTAGGTTAACAGAACTTAATGAGCTAGAAGCAAGTGAAAGCAAGGAGAAAATGGTTTATCCAATTATTAAACATAAGAAAGATGAGGTTAAATTGTACATAACAGATAAATTTCAATTAAGGAAAGGTGATAGGAACGGTTGGTTTTTAACCAAAGATAATAAGCTTATTAGGTATAGTAGCGTTAAGCAGGTTCCAGGATCGTATATCATAGAAGGACATCAATTAGCAGAAACACAACCAGCATTTAGTTATCCGAACCGTTCGGAAGTTATTTATAATTATATAGGTAGAGTATCAGATATTCCAACCGACGTAGTTAAAGTAGATTTAAACAATGTAAAAGTTAAATTGGTAGCGGTTTCTGTTGATGATGGCGAATCGTTTTATTTTAGTCCGCTCATGCATACTTTATTGGAATAAAACATATATTTAGTGATCTGTAGCCTGGCTAGTTGGATTACATCCTACACATGAATGCATGTATTGCTCTCAAATAAAAATAATTTCAAGAAAGGAGTCTTATTACCATAAATACAGAACTTTTCGAATAACATATAATTTAAAAAATATAAAACAAGATATATCCCATCCTTGAGTTCCATTATTTATCACATTTAATTTCAGTTTTGATATTCGTAATACAGTTGAAAGAAACTTAACCTATTATCCCTATTTGGTATAGTTCATCACAGTTCATCATAACGAAAGGAAAAAAATATCTAAAAAGCTTATAGCTAATAACTATATCCCTGATATAAAAATTACGTTTCTGATATTCTTCGTTTCTTTGTCGTTTCTAACTTTTCGATTTTGAAGGCTTGCAATTGTAAAATTTTTTGTTTAGGAATGTTTTTACGTAGGCGTCAGTAAGCTCTGTCAATCGATTGCCTCCTATCAATTTTAGTAGACTTAAAATTTGCGTATACTTCGAGAAGCAAATTTTAGGTCCCTGCTTGCCTTCTCCGGTCCAGCAACATTTCTTCAAAAAATCTTTTTCGAAAAAAAGATCGAGAACAATTGTTAACCGTTTGTCAAAATCTGTGACATCCGTTAATATATGCACGATTTGACAAACTAGGTTTACCATATACGTACCATTTTGTAACGATTGTTCAAATTTGTTTAGGCTATGTTCATCGCTTATCCTGTCTACTTCAAATGACCTAGGGACGGTATATTCGTTTCTACACACGTTGTTCATTATCATCGAAACCTGCGGTGATAACTTCTCCAGCATTTTAACAGCAATGTCAATCTTCCTTTCAATCCTTTCTTCTCGATTCATCTTTGAATATGCGATATCAGTTGCAGATACTGATGGTTTAGGTGCTATTGGTGGTTTGGATGCTATTGGTGGTTTGGATGCTATTGCCGGTTTTGGTGCTACTGTAGGAACTATCGGAACTATCAATATGTTGTCTATGATGGTGATGCCACGAGACGAAGTCGGTAGAACTGCTCTGTTTCTTTCATTATTGGGTGTCTCATTATTATCAGCCATGTTTCTATTATATCCGCTAATCTTAAAATGATGAATCAATACCATTACATATTGATTAATAACACCCATGATGGCAGGACACCTGAATGGCCGTGCGGTTAACAGACCGGACTACCAATCAATCAGTCCCATTTCAATTCTAATAACAACCTCTTTCAAATCTATATCCACAGGAACACCAAAGGAGCGACACGACGCAACGATATCAAGCGAGAATCACTGTTGAAAGAAAGCGACAACTGGAACGACAATACAAGGCAGTGCAGATGGGTGGGGGTGTAAACAACAAGTGCTGAGGAAGGGGAAAGTTCGCTTTTTTTATGTATTCAATTGTAAACATGTACAAAACAAGGTTCTTCCTTTGTTCAGACCAGTGTAAATTTTTTCCGCCATGACAGTCGATATAGCCGCCATCTTGGATTTTGAACATCGGCCTTTCGACATGCGCAAACATTAACCAACCGTTCCTCCAAATGCTGAAAAAGAGGGATCGTGGTGAATTTGGCAGTGGTGAATTGTTACTTGTGAGGTGTCCCCCGAGATACGACTGTATTTGGGACCGAAAAAAAGTCCCAACGCAAGGCGTTAGTCGAAAAAGTCGTATGTCGAATATCTGTCAATGTAAAGTTTATAACCGAAGTTGATGAGTCGAAATCTATCATATCGTGTTTTTTATTTGAAACAATGTTCGATAATGTATTAATTTTACACAAAAAGTCGTTTACACGATATATATATTCAATAACGGGTAGTTGTGGAATCTTTGGAAATGTGTGTAACGGTTATCAGCTCATAAATTCAAAAATATACATCAATTTCATCACGATGACAACTTTTCACTGTCAAAATCAAAATCGTCGTATCTGCGAATCGTCGCAACTCGAGGGGGTCGTAACTCGGGGGACGCCTGTATGTGCATTGCGGTTGTGTATTGTTATTGGTGGGTGTTAGCATTTATTAATTTGTGTGTGACCTTGAGACGATGCGGAAGAAGCGGGTTTGGAATTTAAAGTGTTATCGGTGTATTGATGGTTAATTTTATTTCGTGCCGCTGCTGATGAGACCATTCGATGCCCGTTCCAATCGAGGGTGACGAAGCCTATTTAAAACAAGCGTAGGAGATCGTCTAACACTAATCTATTTTTTTTTATTGGAACATGTTTGATGCTTCAGCGACCTTCTACGCATCATGTAGCACAATGTATAGTGGCAATAAAATATATATTTTTTAATGTGCCGAAATCTGTCTCGAGTTTTCTAGTCACGAAACACACAGTGCGGGGAAAGTGACCGTCCACTCTAGGCATGTGTAAAATGAACGAGAATCGCACCGTTCGAACAGTTCGGTAAAGTGCACGAACGAACGAGGTTCTTAACAAAAAGAACGACCAGGACTTTTGGAAGAAACTGACTACACCGAACGCGTTCGAACGTTCCGTTCAGTGTTCGACGGCACACATAAATGTGGTAATAAAACGTGCAAAATCATATTGCTTTCTCGCTCTTTCTCGCACCGTGCGAACGGGTCGTCAGAGATCAAAATGTACCCTGTTGGTGTTGAAATTGTACCCATACAACTCAATTCCTCGAACGCCGTCGAATTTGTCCAGCAGTGTTCTGTTGGTGTGGAAATCGTATCTATACGACTGAATTCATCGAACGCGTTCGAACTGGTGTTCGATCTGTGTTCTGTTGGTGTGTAAATCGTACCTACACAAATGAATTCATCGAACGCGTTTCGATCTGATCCGTTAGTGTTCGATCTGTGTTCTGTTGGTATGTAAATCGTACCTACACAACTGAATTCATCGAACGCGTTCGAACTGGTGTTCGATCTGTGTTCTGTTGGTGTGTAAATCGTACCTACATAACTGAATTCATCGAACACGTTCGATCTGATCCGTTAGTGTTCGATCTGTGTTCTGTTGGTATGTAAATCGTACCTACACAACTGAATTCATCGAACGCGTTCGAACTGGTGTTCGATCTGTGTTCTGTTGGTGTATAAATCGTACCTACACAACTGAATTCATCGAACGCGTTCGAACTGGCTCATTTGTGTTCGATCTGTGTTCTGTTGGTATGGAAATTATACCTATACAATTCAATAGATTGAGCCCGTTCAAACGGATTAGTCATTATTCGCGAATGAACTGAACTGAATTGATTGCGCTCTGATGATGATGTTATTTCATGATTGATTCTGATGATGTTGATCCATATTTAAGTAGTTTTTTTTTAATAGAATCCTTAAGTGTGTATAAGGCATGGGGCACAATATATTCAGGAGACATTTTTGTTCGTATTAGTTTTTTTACATGCTAGTTTTTGGTCGGTTTTGCGATGGATTGTGTTGACCAGACAGCCGAGTGTTTAATGTTTTTAAATGATTGGTTTCAACCACAGAATGAGTACTTCTTTGGCTACAGTATGCGTCTATGGTGGGTAAATGAAAAAGATAACGAGCGTTCTTTGTGAATAAAAACCTCATGAAACAAAGAACGAAAGAATCGTCGTTCGCGTTCGGTTCTTTTTGGTGAGCGAACTAGTTCGTTCGCGTTCGGTGAAAAGAATCGTTTTGCCCATGCCTAGTCCACTCTATCATATCACGATCCCCTCCCCTCCCGGTGCTTTGAATGAGGATGCGCTACAAGTTAAGCCAGCAATTCTACCGATAAGGTAGCGGAAAACGATCGTGCGTGTCCGTGCGTTCAGGGGTGCGTTCTCGCTTACGCGCGTGCATGCGTGCGTGCGTGTGTGTGTGTGTGTGTGTGTGTGTGTGTGTGTGTGAGGGGGGGGGGAACCCCAAAACTGTTTGATTCTGATGCGTGCATTGTCACCGGCTGCGTCTACACACTCCATGCATTCTCAGAAAACGCACTGTACACCACCCGATCGATTACCGGGTTGAATTGGCACCACCATCTTTGTCAAGGTTATTAGACTCTATACAGGTTATGACAAAAGCCTGTTTTGGCCGATTTCCAATAAAAAATGAATGAAAAAATTTTGACAGACAAATTGGAATGGTTTGTTTACAATTGGACTGGTTTGTTTACAATTCGACTGATTGCAACTGGATTGCAATCGTGCAATAGTACGATGTTTTAGGTTGAATTGTTCAATTATTGTAAATCTAATTTTAATTATGTACTTTCTACTGGACTTGTGTAGAAAGTGGAGAAGGGATTCCGCTATGAATATTCGTGTGTTATCGTATTAAGACCCAACATGTACGAGTTGAAAAATCGTTACGTCGGAAAACGATCTCAGGACATTAACTTAAGTTTGCTGCAAAATCATGTGTGTATAAGCAATAAGGGAGAGCCGATAAAGAAGCGGATGAAGTAGCCAGATAGTGAGCATATGCTGGACGGAAAATGTATGCAGCGGCTGGACATAAAAAAAATCATATCGAACGACACGTTTCTAACCGTAGATTAACATCAAACCAGTCTCTAACAGCACGTGGTAATTTGATTCATATTTTAGTGAAATGAAAAAGAAATAATTTTATTTTTTAATTTCTCGTAGAATTTCATCACACGAGATTCTTTCCGTCCAAGAACGGAATCCTGTGATCTAGTGATGGGCGTTTCGGAGCGCACCAACGGCTCCGGACTAACGGGTCCGGAGCCAGCTACGCTCCGACGGCTCCGTAGCCGGCTCCGCTCCAAGGGCTCCGCAACCGGTTCCGGACTAACAGCTCTGCACTCACGGCTCCATTCCAACAACTGCGGAGCCGGCTGCGAGTCCACTGTTCCAGAGCCGTCGACGAATCAACGGCTCCGAACTAACGGTTCAATAGAGACAGCATTGCATGCTAGCCTAATCAAAAAACGAATATATCTTCTCGTGGAAGCTAACACACGATGTGATTGCAGTATTGACATGTATGACGTCATAATATTTTTCATGTTTGATAGAGGCAGATAAACCCTATCCACATTATTTCACTTTTCATACAAATTATATGATAAAGAGAAGGAGAAAGAGATGAATATGAGGGTCACCGAGAAGAGCACTTGTGAAGGAAGAGTAGTGGCTGAGCCGGGGAGTAAATGTTGAACGGTCCTGTTGTAACAATTATAATTAGGAAATAAACTATAAGTATATTTGTGCTTATGCATAGTTGTTATTTAAGTTATTGTCCGCGGTTCCATGTCGGTTCGTTGCAGTCGTCATGTTCGAGACGATCGTCTATGCTGCCACTGTTGCCGTTCCAGTTCAAAGAAAACAAATATTCATTCCGTTTTGGCTGCAGCCTTATTCCTGTGGGGGACGATAATGCATGTCACCTTGGGTGTAGCTTAAGCAGTGTTTTAGTAAGGACATACCACACAAGCTTCTACCTTATCATCATCTCAGCACCGCAATTTCGAAGGAGGGATACGCATCATCACCGCTGCCGCAAGTTCGTCAGTGCCGTCGCGGTCCTAGTTCGGGTCAAGTGCAATAGCGGAACGAAAGTGATGCCGGTAGCATTTTTTGCACCACATCATCACAGGTTCCCTGACCAACATCGTCAAAAGGGTGTCATCACATCGATACTCTTTCACTGAATTGTTCCGTGTCCGTTCCAATCCGAATAAAGGACGAGCTGTTATGCGCGAAGCGACATGGGATCTGGCCACTTCTCATACGAGGGGCAGCATCTGGGACAGCACAATAACCCAGTTTGGACACTGTTGCTGCTGGACGGCATGAACTCTCGTCCACTGAAGCTAGGACAGCAATACCAAACCTGTAGAACAATTGAAACTGATGAGACAATCCGACGATATCCAGGGCATGTAAGCAAAATTGACTTAGCATTAACCAATCCAACATAGAAGTCATATTCTATAAATGATATAACTAGTTAGCATGAAGAATAATTGTAGCAGTAATTTCGTCTTCTGTAAACTTATTTATGTTGCTCGTGCCAAGCAACAGCTGGTCGGCATCTATTTTGACAGAAAAGTTGTAAACAAGGTATCCATAATGGTGACCCTCTCAAACGCTCTGTCGTAACCTGTATAGAGTCTAATAACCTTGATCTTTGTGACCGGTTCTGCTGTTGGGGGTATTAAAAAGACAAACGATCGAAGCAAACGTGCATGTGATATGTTGCACATTTCTTTCCATTTCTGCTAGCGGATGCAAGTGGAAACAACATTTTGAATTGAATCCATATAGCGCGTGGCCACGGAGGTGAAAAAATGTTGAAAATTTTTTCAACTTTGTCAAAATTGCTTGTCAACTGCAAAAAAGAGCTTTTCTCGTGGCCGCACCAAAAACATACACAAGAATGACAAAAAGCTCCAACATCTGAATATCATCGATATTTTGTTTAAGAAGCACGAAATAGGTACATAAATCAATTAGAATCATGCATTGTAGCATTATTATCATAGCATTAAGTCACAACTGCGCCAAATAGCTGTTTGTTTACGCTTTTTCGCGAACGTCAAATTTTGTCACTTTTTGTCAACTTTTGTCAACTTTATTTCCTGGCTGCTCCAGGTTACAAAGTTTTGACAAAAGCTCAAAAAAGTGACAAAAGCTCACGTTTTGAAAAATTTGTCAACATTTTGTCACTCTCATGGCCTTTCGCCTATACAAAAGAGGAATCTGGATTTGTTTATTACGGTGCGCGTATGGTGCTGCACCTGTCCGTCCAGAATCTGGCGGCTTGTTGGCTTGGAGTCGGTATCATGACGCCGAGCGACCGGCACTGCTTTGGAATGGTTAAGGCTCGGTAGGTTCATGTCCTTTGTTCGAGTGCATTGCTTGCATTTGTTGTGCGTGCGCCACAGCGGTAGACCCGGCGACAAAGTCAAGACAAACTATTTCCGTTCCTAGGTGGACTAGGCGGTGGCCGAAGATCCCTAGTCTGTCTGTGCCGTATGTTTACAAGTGGACAGAGTGTGGTAGGTTCGGCCGCGCTTCTCAAACCGTTTCGGTGAGTCAATGCGCGGAGCGCAGTGAAAGGGTGTGGAACGAGGAAGGGGATCGTACGGAACGCGACTCCAAAATGTATACACATTCGTCGTGTATCGGTTGCGTCAACCCGTTTACACTTACGCTAAGTGTTCGAAAAGAAGCACTTGCTACGTCGGCAGAATCGCGGACTGGATCGACCTTGCGCGTCGAGTTGATGACCGAGGCGGAATCGGACACCGTGGGAGAAGTTGGGTGGAACTAGTGCAAACGTGCATTTTACTTCGATGAGGGTAATGCTGATCGGTCAACTGACTGAACAGCTGATAACCAAAAGTGGTTATCAAATTGGGCAGAGCCTTCGGCGGAATCTGCAAATTGGTGAGATGCACCAGAACACAAGTGATCTACGTGTCTATGGAAGGTGAACTGACTTCGCCATCAATTCAAGCTTTATTTATAAGAAAGATGGTGTGAAAGATGTGACACATTTGTTGTGATGTGACACATTTGCCGTAACCAGATGTTTGTCAAATGTGAGCTTTCGTTTGGTTTTCCGGGTTTGGATTTTTTTACCGGTGTTTCTTAAATTATACCTATCGTGTCTGTGTTTTATCAACTATCCGTGCATTGTGGATGTAGCGAACGTTTTCCTGTTTATGCCTGGGTTTTTACGGAAGTTTAATTGTTTATCTGTGGAGCGTTTTCCTTATTTAAGTTTTGGGGTAAAACACGAGACCGTTTACGCTTCTGGTGTTTAACGTTTCTTTACCTGGCTGCTGGCTATGCGCTTGCGCTGCTGGTGGTTAACGTCTTTTTACCTGGCTTTTGGCACTGCTTAAGTTAGATGTGACCTACTGTTAGCAGTAAATCTGCTACACCTCCACCCTTCGGAAGAATAACGTAATGAAATGAAGTTATTCTGTCATATTTTAATTGCTCTATTTTTGTGAATATTCTGTGTGACACCATCGGTGTTTTCAATTATCATGTTAGGTCCGTTAATCCCTTTTACTTTATACGGTCCTTTATATACCGGATCTAGTTTTGTTCTGTTCTCATTTGTCAATGCTATTTGATCTCCCATTTGAAAATTAACTTGGTTGATGTTTTGTTGCTCTTTCAGTTGTTTCATTTTTTTTGTTCTATATGTTTTCGAGTCCTATCGTGAGCTAGTTTTAATCTGTATTTAAATTCTTTTGAGTAATCATCGTAATTATATAATGGTGTAGATTTTTCCGTTATATTTGTCGAAATTTTCTCGTTTCTTCCGAAAACTAGTTCAAATGGTGTGTAACTGTGGTCTAAATTAGGCGTTGTATTATATGCAAATGAATAATAATTTATCCAATAATCCCAGTCATCTTTGTGTTCGTTTGTAAAAATTCTAAGGTATTCGTTTAGAAATCTGTGATTACGTTCTAAAGCTCCTATCGTTTGTGGATGATATCGCGTTGAAAATTTGTGTTCTATTTGGAGAATTTCTGATATATTTTTATATATTTCGTTTTTGTACTCTGTACCCATATCGGTTCTGAATTCTTTAATATTTGTACCATATATTAACATAAATTTTTCTATTACTGCTCTAGCTACCGTATTTGCTTCCTTGTTAGGTATTGATATAACGGTAACGTGTTTCGTTAAATTACATTGAAGTGTTACCGCATATCTATTATTGTTATTTGTTTTATGAAATGGTCCTACTGTATCGATTGATACTACTTCGAATGGAATGTTGGGTGTATCTGTTTTAACAAAAGGTTCTACAGTTTTGATATGATGTTTATTTAGTTTACAGGTTATACATTTGTCTAGAAAATCTTTGATTGATTTCTTCATTTTGTTCCATACATATTCCTTTCTGATTTTCTTATACATTCTATACTGTCCAATGTGTCCTCCTGTCGGTGTGTTGTGCACTTTGTCGAGTATGTCATTTATCGTCTTTTCGTCAGTAGTCGTTTGTGGTTTAGTATATATTAGTATCTGAATATTTTTCAGGTGATTGTTAGCGATTTGTTTGAATTCGTTCGGATTTACCTCCTTGAATATTTCGTCTGTTTCAGAGACTGCTAGCTGGGTAATGCTTTTCATTACGAGCTTCTTTTCTATATTTTTGATAAATTGCACTATGGAGGATTTTTCCTTCCTTTTCTGGAAATCCTTTACTAATAAAGGTTTAGTTTTCTTTACTGATGCTTCTAGTTTTAGTAAGTCTTTTACTTCATCGTATGCTAAGGCATGGAACATTTTGAGTTGATCAGACTCTGACGTGTTTCCTAAAACATTATCGGAAGTTACAGGTTTGTTTATGCTTCTCGTTATCACATTGATGGATTTAATTTCATCTGAGGTGATCTTGATGCGCGATAAAGCGTCTGCTACTACGTTCTGTTTCCCTTTTACAAATTCAGCTGTAAAATCGAACTCTTCCAAATCTAATCTCATTCCCGTCAACTTTGATGAAGGATTTTTCATACCGAACAGATAGACTAGTGGTCTGTGGTCCGTTTTAACGGTAAACTTTGTACCGTATAGGTAATGCTTGAAATGCATTATAGCCCAATGTATTGCGGCTAGTTCCTTTTCGATGATTGCTTTATTCGCTTCCCCTTTCGTGAAGGTTCTACTCGTGAAGCATATCGGCATATCTATACCATCATGTTCCTGTGCTAAAACTCCTCCGCATGCTATAGTTGAAGCATCTGTGGTGAATATAAATTGTTTGCTGAAGTCAGGATATTGTAATATCTGTGGACTAATCAGTGTGTTTTTTAAATATTCGAATGCTTCTTGACACTCTTGTGTCCATTCAAATTTGGTATTTTTGTTAAGCGGTTTTGCTTTTAAAGCAAAGTTTGGGGTAATAATTGCAGAATGCTAAGTATCTTCTCGCATCGTCTGCGTTTTGTGGTATCGGGTAATTTTTTATGCTGTTGTATTTCGAATCAACTGGAAGGATGCCTTTGTCGGTTATCTTATGTCCAAGATAAGTATCTTTTTTTTTGAAAACGCAACTTTTTTCAAGGTTTACCTCCAGATTGTAGTGTCTTAGTCTTCGAAAAACCTTTTCTAAATTCATTAGATGGTGATTTTCTGAAGCTCCTACTACTACAATATCATCGACATATACAAAAGCGCATTCCGGCGTGAGGTCTGTCATGGCTATGGTCATCATTCGTTGAAAACTATTTGGAGAAATGTTCAATCCAAATGGTAATCGTTTAAATTGATAGTGACCATTCGTGCTTGAAAAAGCTGCATACTTTTTAGACGATTCTTCCAGTGGTATTTGATGAAATGCTGACATGAGATCTAATGTGCTAAAGAACTTTGCTCGCCCTAGCTGATCTAATATGGAGTCTATTCTAGGTAGTGGAAATTTATCGGGGAGCAGCTTTTTGTTAAGCTGTCTAAAATCGACTACTAACCTCCATTTTTTCTCATCTGAGGACTTTTTCGGAACCAGTAAGATGGGTGAATTGTAATGTGACCCCGAGTGTTCTATTACATCATCTTGAAGCATTTTTTCAATTTGCTTTTTGATTTTTGGTCCTTGGGAATGGTTTTGTTTGTAATTTGGTATGTACACGGGTCTTTTATCTTCTAATTTTATATCTTGTTCATAAGAATTATCTCACTATATATAAAATCGAAAATCGCCACAATGACGTGAGAGTAAACATTCAGCGAGAGAGAGAAAGCGGTGAGAGCAGAGCTCTCTTAGCAACGCGCGTTGCTGCGAAAGGATTTGCTCTATGCCACCCTGCCAGCCCGCGGGTAATGAGGGCAATAGTTACTTAGATTTTTTGTTTACACAAACCGATTTGAAAACACATGATATTGGATATAATGATTTTTTTTTAAATAATTAAAGTTGCAAAATAGCCACCTGATGATAACGTGTCCCATCTCATACCCCTTCCCATTATAAATCAAGATATTCAAGGCAATATTAAAAAAAATGTTTGAAAACTATGCAAGATAGCTTAATTGTGAAATGGTTGATATTCCAATTCATTGAATCGTTAATAAAGCCAACCATACTCATTATTGGTGCTTAAGCACCTCGAATACTACATACACCGTCGTCATCAGCAGATAAGTATGGTACAGAATATCCTATAAAACGGGTTGCTAAACCCAGGACGTCGAACATGTACACTCCCTCAAATCTTCTTCTATTTGGCGTAACGTCCCATGCGGACATGCCGTATAGGCTTTCGAGACTTAATTCATTACCACGTAGCCGGATAGTCAATCCTTGCTATGGGGGGACGGTCCATGGGCTTCAACCCATGACGGGCATGTTATTGAGTCGTTCGAGTTGATGACCACGTACCACGGGACCGCCCCAAATCTACTACCGTTCCTTCTCCTACGCTTATGATATTTATTTATTTATTTATTTATTTATTTATTTATTTATTTATTTTATAATTATTGTCCGCCAATGATGGCCCCACAAGATATCGTAAGTTATTATAGATTAATGTAGCGCAGACCTTCACTAATAGTGGACATAGATGTGTGAAAATCAACTCCTGCATAGAATGAATTAAAACTACGTGCCATTGCTGATATCGGTTCATTTGCCGCATAATTAGTGTTATGCCTATCTACATACAAAAGGGACGATGAACGTGGACTAGATCGAGGAACGTGTATGTTCACTTTGCTTAATAAGCGAGGTGCGTCAATTTCTCCTTTTATCAGTTTGGCCATAAAGATTGTTTTAGCCTTTTCACGCCGCTTCTCTAACGATTCTTCACCTAACAATAAGCATCTTGTCCTATAGGGTAGCGTTTCACCATTTGGCCATCTAAGCTTTTTAATCGCGAAACGAGTCATTTCGGTCCTGTTGGCTCTGCTAACAACGTCTTCTATGTGTTTTGTAAAAGTTAATTTATGATCTAGTGAGATACCAAGATCGCGAATTGTATCTACACGGTTAATCGTTTGTCTATCTATGTCATAATTATAATAAATAGGTTGCCGGGCACGAGTAAAAGAGATAATAGCACACTTATCTATACAAAGGACAAGAAAATTACGATTGCACCAGTCGGAAAACATTTTAATCACGCGTTGCAGTTCGTTATGGTCGTGAGTGTTAACTGGACGAAATATTTTTACATCATCTGCATACATTAAGTAACTGCCGTCAGGTATAACAAAAGAGACATCATTAACATATATTAAAAACAATAAAGGGCCAAGGTTGCTACCCTGAGGAACCCCAGATGTGCTTGTAAAGATATCTGAACTAGCTTTTCCAAACTTTACGTAGTAAGTCCTATTGATCAGATATGATCGAATACATGACAATAAGTGTGCATGGAAGCCTAGCCTGTCGGGTTTTGCTATCAGTATATCAATGGATACACTGTTGAAGGCAGCTTTTAGATCAGTTTATATGCAGTCTATTTGGATCCCTTTGCTGATATTACTCGTACATTCCGTGACAAATTCAATTAGATTTGTGGATGTAGAGCGATTTGGCATAAAGCCATGCTGAACAATTGCAATATAGTTTTTTAAAGGTCCTATCAATGCATTGTGGACAATTATTTCAATCAGTTTTGCACATGCTGAAAGAGAGGTGACTCCTCTGTAATTACTTGCCTCATTTTTATCACCTTTCTTGAATATAGGGATTAACATAGGGATGTTTTCCACAAGCTAGGAACAGTGTGTTGTTCAAAGGACAGACGACATAGATGTACTAGATGCGAGACGAGATTATTACAACGTTTTAGTACCACAGATGGAATACCATCAGGGCCTGGACAAAATGACAGTTTTAGTTTACATAATGCAGCTGACTCCACTATATCTTTTGGTTTTAAGTTATAAGTTTGTGTAGGTCTTACTTTCTTGCCTTTGATGATAGAAATGTCGGAACCAAAATCATCAAATAGGTTGCATATTGAATCTGCTAGACCTAATCTTGTCCTAATAAAATTTGATTTTTGCACATTTATTGTGTATGTTGCCCGTAATGGCTTGTGGAGGGCTGGTCCACCTGTGGGTTCTGGATCTCCATTTGAGCGTAAAGGATTGCCCTTTGCGGTTCGCATTGCCCTAAAAACTGGGCTGGCGGGTTGCCTGTTTCGGGTGTTGAACCCGGCTCCTTGTCTACCGTTTTGTGTTTGTGGTGAACTCCAATTGTTATTATTTTGCTGTGGTTGGGATCTCCAACTGTTATTGTTTTGCTGGGGTGGGGATCTCCAGTTGTTATTGTTTTGACGTTGGTCTATACCACGAGTGTTTGTCTGACGCTGATTCGAGCTATATTTATTTTCATGTCCGTTTTGTTTATTGTCTGACTTTTTGTCCTGCGTGTTTTGATTCGTCTTATCGATGCTAATAATTGCTCTAATAGCTGCATCAAGGGTGGGAATGGTACCGGACAATACTATTGCCTAATGAATTTCCTTTTTGAGCCCTTTTCCAAAGGCTGCCATTGCTATCTTGTTGGTTTTTGCCGTTGCCAGTGCTGGTGCAACGTCCTCTCCAAGATATGCTTGTTCTAGCTCTTCTGCCAGAGCTTGTATTTCTTCACCAAAATCCTTTAATGTAGTTTTTTGTTTTAATGCATGAATCGCAGTGGCAATATCTTCTGGTGACACTGTTTTCTTAACATATGCACCGATTTTTGACAGAGCGTCTTCTATGCTCGTCACCGTTTTTCCGATGATTTTTATACCTTTCCCCTTTAGTTTTGATTGTACCACCCGCATGATCAGTCTGTGGTGCTGTTCGTCCACTGCTTCTTTCATTGTTTCTAAAGCAGCTAACATGGCTTCAGCTTCGTCATATCTACCACTAAATGTAGGTATGAGGCTGGTGGCCGTTTTTAGGATCTCTAAAGCATCCATGTTTGGTTTGTTATTTGAGTCTACGCTTGTATTTGTTTAAATAGCTGTGTGGGCAATGTTCGCTATCGGAACGATTTGTTTTTGTCTTTTATATATAGATAAACATGATATTATGACGTGAGCTGTGGTTTTTAACGTTAGTTTGTTGTGTGTTTTTAATGTTCCATTCAAGTCGCTAGTATTTTTATTATTATTATTATTATTATTATTATTATTATTATTATTATTATTATTATTTATTTCATCTTCTACGAGCCGTATGGCCTAATTAAGATGTAACAGTTAAAAAAAAAACCTAGCAAAAACAAGATTTGCATCGCAATTGACTGCGGCCACGGCAAAAACCGGAGACGTTCCTTGAAGCACTGAGTTGAGATGTCGAAGTCGAAGCAATCCGAGACAGTGTTGAAGACAGCCGACATGCGGAACATAGGGTCAGACCGACCAGCACTGGAACAGGGTTGAGCGAGCCGTAGAGTTTCTCTAGACCTAAGTGTTCGGGATGGTGCATAGATATCGACTCGATGCGACAAAGGCGATGAGTCGATAGAGCCATTTAGCAATTCAGCGATGAAAGAGCACTACCCGACAGGCAAAGAGAGTTAAATTTACAGGCGAGGGGCATGTAGAAACAGGGAGAAGGGGTTCGGTCGAATTTGTATTGGCCGCCATAGTCGAGCCGCAGTGATTTTTTTCCGAATTGAGAGTGAGCACGCGCAGCGCTCTCTCGCATGCCTTCAAATTACACGGGGCGCTCTCGCGATACAAAACAGCTGATCAGCTGATACCCCCTCCCTCCCGTTTTTTCCTCTCCCGCTGCGCTGGATGCGCGGATCAGCTGTTCTTGCTCTTTCGCGTTTCTTTCGGTTTGCGCTGCGCTGTTGCCGCACTTGCGCGTTGTGCTGAACACCCCTTCCCGCGCGTTCTTTTCGGTTTGCGCTGCGCTGTTGCCGCACTTTGCGCGTAGCGCTGGACACCCCCTCCCCCTCGTTTCTTTCGTTGCGCGTTGTGCGCTGTGCGCTTTCGTTCACTTTGATTTGCAGCGTAATAAAATCGCATGCATCGAAATAAAACTTAAACACATCAAGCTCGGTTGATATTTTAACACTTTATTGAAACTTAAGGCACAGTTCCACACATCGCTAACCACAATCTTGCCACAAAACCACACATATTTTTTATTATAAATAATAAAAAAATCGTCACTTCAAGCACCCGCCTTACTGCCTGTATGTTGTGTATGTTGAATACTGTAAAAAAAGCATTGAAATAAAGCAGCATAATTTACATATTCATGTTGAATTATGAAAGATTAACGCTGCTTTATTTCAATGCGCACAACACTTCAACACTTGAAAATACGACCGAGGCCGTAATAATGTGAATTGAAATAAATAAAACTTCAACACTTCACTTCAAATTACATCGAGCGCCCGGGACTTAGGCTAAAACGCGCGCGGCCTCACGCTGCGAAGGCTTGAACTGTACTGACGATTTTGTGTGGTAGCAAGAAAGGGAACGCACGAGGAACACTCGCTGCACTAGTGCGAGCGAGACACCGACACCAGCAAGCCGCTGCGAGAAAACCAAACTGAGCGCGCAGGCTGAAAGTGAACGCACACATTCACACATGTGTGATTGTGTAAGTGCGAAAACTGTGTAGAAAGCAAAACACGCTCTCGCCGCCGCGTAATTCTCCGTATTCCCAACCGCCTCCCCCTGCTTCTACATGCCCCTCGCCTGAAAGACGCACACATTTACATTCTCTTTGCTAGTAGGGTATGCATTGCGTCTTCTAACCGAAAGAGGTTCAAGGCCTAGAAGACGGCACCGCGCAGCATACGGAGGAAGATTATTGCGATCCTGCCAGGGAAGTAGGCGTAGGGCATATCGCGTGAGGTTACGTTGAATCGCCTCAAGTCGAGCAATTGAAGAAGCGGTATTTGGGCTCCAGAGTACGCACGAATATTCCAGAACCGAACGAACAATACAGTTGTACACAGCTTTGATGCACATGGGGTTGCGGAATTCATTAGCTGTCCGGATAACCACGCCAAGTAATTGATTTCCTCTGGCTACAACGTCTTCGATATGCTGTTTAAAGTTCAAACTAGAGTCAAGCAGAACGCCCAGGTCTTTGGCATGATTTTGTCGATTAACTGCAGTGCCGTCCATGAAGTAGGTCCCAGTGACTGAGCTCCTGCATCGACTAAAAGACACACAGTAGCATTTCTCGATGCAGATAGTTAGTCCGTTACGCTTACAGACGTTACGCCACGAACAGAAAATTTCGATGCAGTCTTGCAGGAATGTACAATCACCTGTGTTGTGAATAGGCGCAAAAATTTTTGCGTCGTCGGCAAACAGACTGATACTGTCGGGAGGTAAAGCGAGGGTAACATCGTTGATAAACAATATGAAGAGAAGCGGGCCAATATTGCTTCCTTGTGGCACACCCGAGCTGCTGAATTTCTTTGGACATGTACTTATCAATTTTCACGATGTATGTGCGATGAATTAGGTGAATTAGGTAATTAGGGTAAGACTTAAGCCACTGTACGAGCGAGCTGGGAAATACTAGCTTATCGAGTTTAGCGAGAAGAATTGCGTGCGGAAGAGAGTCGAATGCTGCTTTCAGATCTGTATAAATTGCATCGACTTGAGCTCCGGCATCAATTTGACTAGTGCAATAGGTTACAAATTCAACCAGGTTCATGTTAGTCAACTTTTTTGGCACGAATCCATGTTGATACGGGCTTAGGTAGCTGCGGCATGCATGTAGCAGTTGTTTGTATATCGCTAGTTCGAATACCTTGGCAATGGCACACAAAGATGCAATAACCCGGTAGTTGATGGCATCTGTCCTGTCGCCCTTTTTGTAAATAGGGCGTCCAAGATCATCCAAGATTTCCTCCATGTTTTGGAAAAGTAGCCATTGGCTAGCGATGCATTGAACAATTTTGCAAGGATAAGTGCTACTGTCGTTTGGCAGCGTGCTGAAGAAGGAATTCCGTTGGGTCCAGGAGCGAAGGAAGGCTTTAGTTGCATTAGGGCTGATAAAACGATCTCACTGTCGATGAAAGGAGTGCTCATGTTAATTGCGCCAGCCGGAGTGTTGACGAGAGCAGCATCAATGGTATCGGTATCATTCATGGCCGGTCAAAAGCAATCTGCGAAGCGATCCGCGAAGAGATTGCACATTTCATTAGTGTTGGCACTTGTTGCTCCTTTGTACGTAATGGATTTCGGTGTATGCGTGGATTTTGTTTTGCTCTTGTAGAAGCGCCAAAACGAGTCAGGCCACCTGCAGAGGTTACGTTGGATTTTACTCAAATATCTGCGATATCGAAACCTGTTATAGCTGCAGTATAAAGAGTGCGTGTCAAAGTAGATCGAGCGAGATCTTTGGCAGCGGCGCGTTTGGTAGTGACGATAAGCAGCTCTTTTTACACCTTTGAATCGTGTGATAAATTATCACTAAAAAGTTGGCTATAAAATACGGATTGCCGAAAGCCGAAGAGAATGGATAAACCGTTGTGTCCTTTGCGCCAATCAATTTGCTACTGTTTATTCACTTGTCATTTCATTACATAGTTGATTTGCTTTTCATCCTAATCCTAAGAGTTCACCATTTCACCATTTGAAACAATTCACGAAAACATGCAATTTCAATTAATAAAATTTTCTAAACTAACTACAATGCAATTCAATTTAATTTCCAACAAATCGTTTGAGTGTGCGGTCTGCCTAGGGGGGGTTAGGTCTAGGACGCTGAACTGGGACGCATACAACAAAGGCTTGCAGCATGAAGGACGAGAATGAACATACTGCTTTGTCAAGTGAAACAAAATTGGAACAATGAAAGCTATTGTTAAACATTGATATCATGTCGTTCAGTTTCACATAGTCAGCTCTAGCAAAGTTATAACGATAAAATCCAGTTGTCGTCGAGTTTTGTCGAGTCGTCGAATTGCGTCGGGTCGACGAGTTAATAAGTATATTGAAGTCAAACGCCGGATGGTAGGAGTCAAGAGGTACAAGCGGAACAACACTTGGAAAGACAGGCGAACACAATTTAGCTGCAGCATTGTTAGCGTAGAGCAGGTCAAGAATGCGTCCGTGCGAATTATTGATGTGATTAAGTTGCACTAATCCGTTAAATTTAAATCCATCCACAAAAGTGTTGTTGGCCAGTGAGCGCGCAGTTGGTTCATAGTGCGTGATTGATGAGTATGCTGGCGAGGACGAAGGATCAGCTGTGGACCAGCTTATGCTAGGCTGATTGAAATCGCCAATAACAAACAGCAGATCCGAAGGCTTCAGTGTGAGAGTGAAGCCGCTGATACAATCATGTAGTGAGCGAAGAGTCGATATCTCGGAGCTAAGCTGCGGTGGAATGTATACTACCATGACGTACAGATGTGCGTTATTGCAGGTGACGCGCACACAAATATACTCGAGAGAACGATCACGGGAAGGTAATTCTATCGACTCGTATGCGTTAGAAACGGCTAGCAAAACACCACCACCGCGAGAGCTAGAGCCGCTGAGAGAGCGATCACAGCGGTAAACAGAGAAGTTGTTGTTGAAGAGAAGAGCAGATGGAATGTTGTCAACAAGCCAAGTTTCCGTGAGGGCGATGAGGTCGAAGTCAGCCTCCGATACTGCTAGGTGAAATTCTTTTATTTTAGTACGCAAACCTCTAACGTTTTGATAATAGCAGCTTAAATACTCAGCGGTAGCGTTGTCATTGTGGCGGTTGGATAAAGCGGGTATACGGTAAGTCAATTGAGCTGCGTTGTCAGAGCATGAGGCTTGGCGTGTTTGTTGCGTGCAATGAGCGGAACTTCGTCTAGTTGAGAAAAAAACGATCGATTGTAGACTGGTGCAAGTGCAAGTAGAGTTGGGTGCTTCCAAGGTATCATTCACCGGGAGGTGACACTGTTGTGATGATGTTGTTTCAGGACCAGGTGGAGTAGACGTGCGTGCGGCTAAACGGTGAGTCGTTGTTGGTGTGCGTGTGGTGTAGCGGTGATCGGTACCAGTTGCTGGTGTGCGTGTTGTAAAGCGGTTTCGGGTGGCTATAGGAGACGAGGTTTGGTGGTCGTGTTGACGGGATGGAAAAAACGCACGTACACCGATACCGACGGGCCAGGTGGATGGTGTTAGTGCCGCATCACGAAGGATAGCCGGGACTCTCACTTTGAATGAAAGCCAATGCATGCTGTCCACACTAACCCCTCTTCTCAGCAGGCAATACGCTATAACGTCATCGGTGGCTAAGCGACGCTTTACAGAAGCAACCACTTGTTCCACAGTGACGGCCGTTGATAAGCGGGATAGGCGGATCCATATCCTATCTGTGAATGGCTCACGAGGTGCAGCTTGAAGCGGTGATGATAACGGATCGGTTCCCACCAGTTCATGCGGTTGTGTCGGTGCCGGCTGGACGGCAATCGTGGTATTGGTGTATGCGTTTGGCGATGACGCGGCACAAAGGATGTTACCGCGACTGTTTACAATTCTGTTTACACCAGGAGATGCCGAATCCTCGATTAAGCGCCTCCGCTTTCTACCAGTAGCCGGTCGAGGATCAGGATTCCGAATGTGAGGCGTGGATGCAGTTTGAAGGAGGGTAAAACCACTGCGAACTTTTGCGAAAATAGGCTCAACGAGTTTGCCGATAGCTGCTACAGTTGAGGTGAGGGCGGCTTGGAAACCGACCTGGGCGCCTATTTCTTTTACCGAACGGCAGCGCGGATTTTTAATAATGTTAGTGCAGCCAATGCAGCTCCAGTGCAGGTCGACATTGGACAATACTGCGTCAATCAGCTCGGGGGGCAGTTTGCAACAGCCGCGGTGGAACGTAGCGTCACAATATGCACTGATGATGCAGCCGGTGGCCTCTAGCGGTTCAGCACACGAGAAGCAAATAGGCGCCATCGCGAAATCACGCGTAATCACAGCACAACACTGCTTAGCCGAGCAGGAAAAAACAGCAGGAAACCAGAGTTGCGGTGCAACTAAACAATTCGCCAAGACGAAACGATGATGTGAAGCAGTTTAACAGTCCTTAGAATAGGCAACAATGCGATGCGATGCAGAAAACACAAGAAAATTACTGAAAAATCACAGAGCGCGACGAAAGTGCGGCCGAACAGTTAAACGTCACTACGCGGCTACATGAGGTGAAATATATAGCGAAATGAACTATTTGACAGGTGAAATATCTGACAGGTATAGCTAAAGGGTTGGGGGAGACACAACATCCGCTTTCGAAATTCTATTTAAAATAATATCTTCTCAAGCAGAACATTCCCTAATTGGAAGAAATTATTAACTGTTGACTGAAAATTAACGAAGTACTCTATATTGAAGCTATTTAATGGATTTAATTACGATTTTGTGCACGTTATTTGTTTACATTGCACATCAGCTGGTTGCTGTGATGCTTTATCCGTCAGATATTTCGCCTGTCAAATAGTTCATTTCGCTGTATATTTCACCTCATGTAGCCGCGCGGTCAAACGTCAATTGTTTGTCAATTGTCAATTGTATTGTTGTCGGTGTTAATAGTCTCGTTGTTAACTTTTTCTATTATGTTGGTTATAAAATTTTGGATAATGTTTTTATAGAACTTGATTTCTGTGTCGCTGTATTTGTCGTAGTTGGTCTCTACTTCTTTCCTGAATACGGAATATATTTCGTTTACTTGTAATCTGTATGTGGCTAATGCACACTGTCTAATATTCCCTTTATTTTGCTGTAGGGTTTTGTAAATTAATTCTAGTCTCCTAACAATTTCCTTTAGTTTAGTCATATGGTCGAGATTCGGACTTTAATGATTGTGGAGAAAAAAAATTAAATTCATACATAAAACCAAGTACAATTTTTCTAGAGAAAGCAGACTTATATTTTTATATAAAAGCTTATATAAAATAAAATCTGGTTTTCCTCGAGAGTCGAGGAAAGTTTCTTTCTTTTATATGTTGAAAAAAAAGAAGAAAATTATTTATTTTATTTTATTTATTTATTTATTTATTGACTTTTTTGAGTTTCTAATTGCAGTATTTAGAGTGACTATTTAAAAGCGGAAAAAGAGAGACATCCGTTGCTCTCTCGAATGTCTTTCTAATTGTTAATTTATTTTCTTTATAACTAGTGTATATGTGTTCTACCTTGTTTTCTATCTCCTTGTTGCCGGCGTTCCTCAGTAACTCCAGGATCTCGATCCGTTGATCCTAGACATCCTTCTCGTTCGGGATGTATGGTCCTACGTATTCGCCGTCCTCGTTAAAATTTCTCAACCCGTGCCAGGTGCTCATCTCCTCGGTTAGTGGCGGCTGCGATGGCTTGCTGGTGGGCGGCTTGGTCTTCCTGCCCGCTGCGCAAATTCGAGCAGTTTCCAGCGCAGGAAATGTACCAAAATCTGCGCTGGCCAGCGCAGATTTTGGCTGGTCTCCCGCGCTGGACTTCAGCGATTCCTGCGCAGGCCTGCGCAGGGTTAGCGCCATCTGTTGGCGAAATGGACGAACTATTTATGGCGGCGGAGCAAAAAAAAAAAACGGTCAAAAAATTTAAAATTATTGGCGCCCATTTTCTCGTCCGCTTTTTCCCCCTCCCTCACCATACCTTGCCTTACTTGCGCTTCTGCCCGTGCCTTCCGCCGCCAGCTGATTGGCTGTCGCGGTGTATGGCGTTGATACTCATATGTGCATTGCGGTTGTGTATTGTTATTGGTGGGTGTTAGCATTTATTAATTTGTGTGTGACCTTGAGACGCTGTGGGAGAAGCTAGATTGGGATTCAAAGTGTTATCGGTGTATTGATGGTTTATTTTATTTCGTGCCGCTACTGATGAGACCATTCGATGCCCCTGCCAGTTGAGGGTGAAGAAGCCTATTTAAAACAAGCGTAGGAGAACGTCTAACACTAATCAAATATTTTTTAATTTGAACATGTTTGATGCTTCAACGACCTTCTATGCATCATGTAGCACAGTGTATAGTGGTTATAATTTTTTTTTTAATTTGCCGAAATCTGTCTCCAGTTTTTGGGTCTCGACACACACACGCACACAGCGCGGGGAAAGTGACCGTTCACTCTATCATGTCGCGATTCCCCACCCCGCCCTGCGCTTTGAATGAGGATGCGCTAACAGATAGCTGAACCAGCCGTTCTACTGATAAGGTATCCGTAATCGATCATGCGGGGAGGGGGGGGGGTTGGTGGAGGGTGCGTGATCGCGTGCGCGACTTCGGGAGCGCGCGCTCTCGTGGGTGCGTGCTGGCGTGCGCGCTTTCGTGCGTGCGTGCTCGCGTGCGCGTATACGTGCATGTGTGTGTGCGTGCGTGCGAGTGTGTGTGCGTGCGTGCTGGCGTGCGCGTGTTCGTGTATGTGTGCGTGTGTGTGTGTGAGTTTGAGTGCGCGTGTTTGTGTGTTTGTGTGTGTGTGTGCGTTTGGAAACCCTAAAACTATTTGATTCTGATGCGTACATTTTCATCCGTTGCGGCTACAAAGTCCATGCATTTTCGATCTCGCTACCTGAGCGACAACACAACCATTAGCATTGGCATCTTTGCGATCGGCTCTGCTGTTGGGGGTATTAAAAAGACACACGATCTAAGCAAACGTGCGTGTGATATGTAGCACATTTCTTTCCAATTCAGCTAGCGGACGCAAGTGGAAACAACATTTTGAAATGCATCCATACAAAAGAGGATTCTGGATTTGTTTATTACGGTGCGCGTATGGTGCTGCACCTGTCCGTCCAGAATCTGGTGGCTTGTTGGTTTGTATCGTTATCATGACGCCGATTGCCAGCAATGCCTTGGAATGAGTTCGGATCGGTAGGTTCATGTTTTGGTCGAGTGCATTCCGTGCATTTGTCGTGCCACAGCAGTAGACCCGGCAGCACCATAGTCAAAACAAAAACCTTCCCCGAGTGTGGACTGCTATGCTAAGTTCTTATTCTTCTTCTTCTTCTTCTTCTTATTATTATTATTATTATTATTATTGTCATTATAGCCTACGCGATCATACCGGCCTTTTCAGAACTTGAGTACCACGTAGCCGGATAGTTTTTTGTTTTAATGCATGAATCGCAGTGGCAATATCTTCTGGTGACACTGTTTTCTTAACATATGCACCGATTTTTGACAGAGCGTCTTCTATGCTCGTCACCGTTTTTCCGATGATTTTTATACCTTTCCCCTTTAGTTTTGATTGTACCACCCGCATGATCAGTCTGTGGTGCTGTTCGTCCACTGCTTCTTTCATTGTTTCTAAAGCAGCTAACATGGCTTCAGCTTCGTCATATCTACCACTAAATGTAGGTATGAGGCTGGTGGCCGTTTTTAGGATCTCTAAAGCATCCATGTTTGGTTTGTTATTTGAGTCTACGCTTGTATTTGTTTAAATAGCTGTGTGGGCAATGTTCGCTATCGGAACGATTTGTTTTTGTCTTTTATATATAGATAAACATGATATTATGACGTGAGCTGTGGTTTTTAACGTTAGTTTGTTGTGTGTTTTTAATGTTCCATTCAAGTCGCTAGTATTTTTATTATTATTATTATTATTATTATTATTATTATTATTATTATTATTTATTTCATCTTCTACGAGCCGTATGGCCTAATTAAGATGTAACAGTTAAAAAAAAAACCTAGCAAAAACAAGATTTGCATCGCAATTCACTGCGGCCACGGCAAAAGCCGGAGACGTTCCTTGAAGCACTGAGTTGAGATGTCGAAGTCGAAGCAATCCGAGACAGTGTTGAAGACAGCCGACATGCGGAACATAGGGTCAGACCGACCAGCACTGGAACAGGGTTGAGCGAGCCGTAGAGTTTCTCTAGACCTAAGTGTTCGGGATGGTGCATAGATATCGACTCGATGCGACAAAGGCGATGAGTCGATAGAGCCATTTAGCAATTCAGCGATGAAAGAGCACTATGCATTGCGTCTTCTAACCGAAAGAGGTTCAAGGCCTAGAAGACGGCACCGCGCAGCATACGGAGGAAGATTATTGCGATCCTGCCAGGGAAGTAGGCGTAGGGCATATCGCGTGAGGTTACGTTGAATCGCCTCAAGTCGAGCAATTGAAGAAGCGGTATTTGGGCTCCAGAGTACGCACGAATATTCCAGAACCGAACGAACAATACAGTTGTACACAGCTTTGATGCACATGGGGTTGCGGAATTCATTAGCTGTCCGGATAACCACGCCAAGTAATTGATTTCCTCTGGCTACAACGTCTTCGATATGCTGTTTAAAGTTCAAACTAGAGTCAAGCAGAACGCCCAGGTCTTTGGCATGATTTTGTCGATTAACTGCAGTGCCGTCCATGAAGTAGGTCCCAGTGACTGAGCTCCTGCATCGACTAAAAGACACACAGTAGCATTTCTCGATGCAGATAGTTAGTCCGTTACGCTTACAGACGTTACGCCACGAACAGAAAATTTCGATGCAGTCTTGCAGGAATGTACAATCACCTGTGTTGTGAATAGGCGCAAAAATTTTTGCGTCGTCGGCAAACAGACTGATACTGTCGGGAGGTAAAGCGAGGGTAACATCGTTGATAAACAATATGAAGAGAAGCGGGCCAATATTGCTTCCTTGTGGCACACCCGAGCTGCTGAATTTCTTTGGACATGTACTTATCAATTTTCACGATGTATGTGCGATGAATTAGGTGAATTAGGTAATTAGGGTAAGACTTAAGCCACTGTACGAGCGAGCTGGGAAATACTAGCTTATCGAGTTTAGCGAGAAGAATTGCGTGCGGAAGAGAGTCGAATGCTGCTTTCAGATCTGTATAAATTGCATCGACTTGAGCTCCGGCATCAATTTGACTAGTGCAATAGGTTACAAATTCAACCAGGTTCGTGGTAGTCAACTTTTTTGGCACGAATCCATGTTGATACGGGCTTAGGTAGCTGCGGCATGCATGTAGCAGTTGTTTGTATATCGCTAGTTCGAATACCTTGGCAATGGCACACAAAGATGCAATAACCCGGTAGTTGATGGCATCTGTCCTGTCGCCCTTTTTGTAAATAGGAACCATCCAAGATTTCCTCCATGTTTTGGAAAAGTAGCCATTGGCTAGCGATGCATTGAACAATTTTGCAAGGATAAGTGCTACTGTCGTTTGGCAGCGTGCTGAAGAAGGAATTCCGTTGGGTCCAGGAGCGAAGGAAGGCTTTAGTTGCATTAGGGCTGATAAAACGATCTCACTGTCGATGAAAGGAGTGCTCATGTTAATTGCGCCAGCCGGAGTGTTGACGAGAGCAGCATCAATGGTATCGGTATCATTCATGGCCGGTCAAAAGCAATCTGCGAAGCGATCCGCGAAGAGATTGCACATTTCATTAGTGTTGGCACTTGTTGCTCCTTTGTACGTAATGGATTTCGGTGTATGCGTGGATTTTGTTTTGCTCTTGTAGAAGCGCCAAAACGAGTCAGGCCACCTGCAGAGGTTACGTTGGATTTTACTCAAATATCTGCGATATCGAAACCTGTTATAGCTGCAGTATAAAGAGTGCGTGTCAAAGTAGATCGAGCGAGATCTTTGGCAGCGGCGCGTTTGGTAGTGACGATAAGCAGCTCTTTTTACACCTTTGAATCGTGTGATAAATTATCACTAAAAAGTTGGCTATAAAATACGGATTGCCGAAAGCCGAAGAGAATGGATAAACCGTTGTGTCCTTTGCGCCAATCAATTTGCTACTGTTTATTCACTTGTCATTTCATTACATAGTTGATTTGCTTTTCATCCTAATCCTAAGAGTTCACCATTTCACCATTTGAAACAATTCACGAAAACATGCAATTTCAATTAATAAAATTTTCTAAACTAACTACAATGCAATTCAATTTAATTTCCAACAAATCGTTTGAGTGTGCGGTCTGCCTAGGGGGGGTTAGGTCTAGGACGCTGAACTGGGACGCATACAACAAAGGCTTGCAGCATGAAGGACGAGAATGAACATACTGCTTTGTCAAGTGAAACAAAATTGGAACAATGAAAGCTATTGTTAAACATTGATATCATGTCGTTCAGTTTCACATAGTCAGCTCTAGCAAAGTTATAACGATAAAATCCAGTTGTCGTCGAGTTTTGTCGAGTCGTCGAATTGCGTCGGGTCGACGAGTTAATAAGTATATTGAAGTCAAACGCCGGATGGTAGGAGTCAAGAGGTACAAGCGGAACAACACTTGGAAAGACAGGCGAACACAATTTAGCTGCAGCATTGTTAGCGTAGAGCAGGTCAAGAATGCGTCCGTGCGAATTATTGATGTGATTAAGTTGCACTAATCCGTTAAATTTAAATCCATCCACAAAGGTGTTGTTGGCCAGTGAGCGCGCAGTTGGTTCATAGTGCGTGATTGATGAGTATGCTGGCGAGGACGAAGGATCAGCTGTGGACCAGCTTATGCCAGGCTGATTGAAATCGCCAATAACAAACAACAGATCCGAAGGCTTCAGTGTGAGAGTGAAGCCGCTGATACAATGATGTAGAGAGCGAAGAGTCGATATCTCGGAGCTAAGCTGCGGTGGAATGTATACTACCATGACGTACAGATGTGCGTTATTGCAGGTGACGCGCACACAAATATACTCGAGAGAACGATCACGGGAAGGTAATTCTACCGTATGCGTTAGAAACGGCTAGCAAAACACCACCACCGCGAGAGCTAGAGCCGCTGAGAGAGCGATCACAGCGGTAAACAGAGAAGTTGTTGTTGAAGAGAAGAGCAGATGGAATGTTGTCAACAAGCCAAGTTTCCGTGAGGGCGATGAGGTCGAAGTCAGCCTCCGATACTGCTAGGTGAAATTCTTTTATTTTAGTACGCAAACCTCTAACGTTTTGATAATAGCAGCTTAAATACTCAGCGGTAGCGTTGTCATTGTGGCGGTTGGATAAAGCGGGTATACGGTAAGTCAATTGAGCTGCGTTGTCAGAGCATGAGGCTTGGCGTGTTTGTTGCGTGCAATGAGCGGAACTTCGTCTAGTTGAGAAAAAAACGATCGATTGTAGACTGGTGCAAGTGCAAGTAGAGTTGGGTGCTTCCAAGGTATCATTCACCGGGAGGTGACACTGTTGTGATGATGTTGTTTCAGGACCAGGTGGAGTAGACGTGCGTGCGGCTAAACGGTGAGTCGTTGTTGGTGTGCGTGTGGTGTAGCGGTGATCGGTACCAGTTGCTGGTGTGCGTGTTGTAAAGCGGTTTCGGGTGGCTATAGGAGACGAGGTTTGGTGGTCGTGTTGACGGGATGGAAAAAACGCACGTACACCGATACCGACGGGCCAGGTGGATGGTGTGAGTGCCGCATCACGAAGGATAGCCGGGACTCTCACTTTGAATGAAAGCCAATGCATGCTGTCCACACTAACCCCTCTTCTCAGCAGGCAATACGCTATAACGTCATCGGTGGCTAAGCGACGCTTTACAGAAGCAACCACTTGTTCCACAGTGACGGCCGTTGATAAGCGGGATAGGCGGATCCATATCCTATCTGTGAATGGCTCACGAGGTGCAGCTTGAAGCGGTGATGATAACGGATCGGTTCCCACCAGTTCATGCGGTTGTGTCGGTGCCGGCTGGACGGCAATCGTGGTATTGGTGTATGCGTTTGGCGATGACGCGGCACAAAGGATGTTACCGCGACTGTTTACAATTCTGTTTACACCAGGAGATGCCGAATCCTCGATTAAGCGCCTCCGCTTTCTACCAGTAGCCGGTCGAGGATCAGGATTCCGAATGTGAGGCGTGGATGCAGTTTGAAGGAGGGTAAAACCACTGCGAACTTTTGCGAAAATAGGCTCAACGAGTTTGCCGATAGCTGCTACAGTTGAGGTGAGGGCGGCTTGGAAACCGACCTGGGCGCCTATTTCTTTTACCGAACGGCAGCGCGGATTTTTAATAATGTTAGTGCAGCCAATGCAGCTCCAGTGCAGGTCGACATTGGACAATACTGCGTCAATCAGCTCGGGGGGCAGTTTGCAACAGCCGCGGTGGAACGTAGCGTCACAATATGCACTGATGATGCAGCCGGTGGCCTCTAGCGGTTCAGCACACGAGAAGCAAATAGGCGCCATCGCGAAATCACGCGTAATCACAGCACAACACTGCTTAGCCGAGCAGGAAAAAACAGCAGGAAACCAGAGTTGCGGTGCAACTAAACAATTCGCCAAGACGAAACGATGATGTGAAGCAGTTTAACAGTCCTTAGAATAGGCAACAATGCGATGCGATGCAGAAAACACAAGAAAATTACTGAAAAATCACAGAGCGCGACGAAAGTGCGGCCGAACAGTTAAACGTCACTACGCGGCTACATGAGGTGAAATATATAGCGAAATGAACTATTTGACAGGTGAAATATCTGACAGGTATAGCTAAAGGGTTGGGGGAGACACAACATCCGCTTTCGAAATTCTATTTAAAATAATATCTTCTCAAGCAGAACATTCCCTAATTGGAAGAAATTATTAACTGTTGACTGAAAATTAACGAAGTACTCTATATTGAAGCTATTTAATGGATTTAATTACGATTTTGTGCACGTTATTTGTTTACATTGCACATCAGCTGGTTGCTGTGATGCTTTATCCGTCAGATATTTCGCCTGTCAAATAGTTCATTTCGCTGTATATTTCACCTCATGTAGCCGCGCGGTCAAACGTCAATTGTTTGTCAATTGTCAATTGTATTGTTGTCGGTGTTAATAGTCTCGTTGTTAACTTTTTCTATTATGTTGGTTATAAAATTTTGGATAATGTTTTTATAGAACTTGATTTCTGTGTCGCTGTATTTGTCGTAGTTGGTCTCTACTTCTTTCCTGAATACGGAATATATTTCGTTTACTTGTAATCTGTATGTGGCTAATGCACACTGTCTAATATTCCCTTTATTTTGCTGTAGGGTTTTGTAAATTAATTCTAGTCTCCTAACAATTTCCTTTAGTTTAGTCATATGGTCGAGATTCGGACTTTAATGATTGTGGAGAAAAAAAATTAAATTCATACATAAAACCAAGTACAATTTTTCTAGAGAAAGCAGACTTATATTTTTATATAAAAGCTTATATAAAATAAAATCTGGTTTTCCTCGAGAGTCGAGGAAAGTTTCTTTCTTTTATATGTTGAAAAAAAAGAAGAAAATTATTTATTTTATTTTATTTATTTATTTATTTATTGACTTTTTTGAGTTTCTAATTGCGAAAAGTATTTAGAGTGACTATTTAAAAGCGGAAAAAGAGAGACATCCGTTGCTCTCTCGAATGTCTTTCTAATTGTTAATTTATTTTCTTTATAACTAGTGTATATGTGTTCTACCTTGTTTTCTATCTCCTTGTTGCCGGCGTTCCTCAGTAACTCCAGGATCTCGATCCGTTGATCCTAGACATCCTTCTCGTTCGGGATGTATGGTCCTACGTATTCGCCGTCCTCGTTAAAATTTCTCAACCCGTGCCAGGTGCTCATCTCCTCGGTTAGTGGCGGCTGCGATGGCTTGCTGGTGGGCGGCTTGGTCTTCCTGCCCGCTGCGCAAATTCGAGCAGTTTCCAGCGCAGGAAATGTACCAAAATCTGCGCTGGCCAGCGCAGATTTTGGCTGGTCTCCCGCGCTGGACTTCAGCGATTCCTGCGCAGGCCTGCGCAGGGTTAGCGCCATCTGTTGGCGAAATGGACGAACTATTTATGGCGGCGGAGCAAAAAAAAAAAAACGGTCAAAAAATTTAAAATTATTGGCGCCCATTTTCTCGTCCGCTTTTTCCCCCTCCCTCACCATACCTTGCCTTACTTGCGCTTCTGCCCGTGCCTTCCGCCGCCAGCTGATTGGCTGTCGCGGTGTATGGCGTTGATACTCATATGTGCATTGCGGTTGTGTATTGTTATTGGTGGGTGTTAGCATTTATTAATTTGTGTGTGACCTTGAGACGCTGTGGGAGAAGCTAGATTGGGATTCAAAGTGTTATCGGTGTATTGATGGTTTATTTTATTTCGTGCCGCTACTGATGAGACCATTCGATGCCCCTGCCAGTTGAGGGTGAAGAAGCCTATTTAAAACAAGCGTAGGAGAACGTCTAACACTAATCAAATATTTTTTAATTTGAACATGTTTGATGCTTCAACGACCTTCTATGCATCATGTAGCACAGTGTATAGTGGTTATAATTTTTTTTTAATTTGCCGAAATCTGTCTCCAGTTTTTGGGTCTCGACACACACACGCACACAGCGCGGGGAAAGTGACCGTTCACTCTATCATGTCGCGATTCCCCACCCCGCCCTGCGCTTTGAATGAGGATGCGCTAACAGATAGCTGAACCAGCCGTTCTACTGATAAGGTAGCCGTAATCGATCATGCGGGGAGGGGGGGGGGGGGGTTGGTGGAGGGTGCGTGATCGCGTGCGCGACTTCGGGAGCGCGCGCTCTCGTGGGTGCGTGCTGGCGTGCGCGCTTTCGTGCGTGCGTGCTCGCGTGCGCGTATACGTGCATGTGTGTGTGCGTGCGTGCGAGTGTGTGTGCGTGCGTGCTGGCGTGCGCGTGTTCGTGTATGTGTGCGTGTGTGTGTGTGAGTTTGAGTGCGCGTGTTTGTGTGTTTGTGTGTGTGTGTGCGTTTGGAAACCCTAAAACTATTTGATTCTGATGCGTACATTTTCATCCGTTGCGGCTACAAAGTCCATGCATTTTCGATCTCGCTACCTGAGCGACAACACAACCATTAGCATTGGCATCTTTGCGATCGGCTCTGCTGTTGGGGGTATTAAAAAGACACACGATCTAAGCAAACGTGCGTGTGATATGTAGCACATTTCTTTCCAATTCAGCTAGCGGACGCAAGTGGAAACAACATTTTGAAATGCATCCATACAAAAGAGGATTCTGGATTTGTTTATTACGGTGCGCGTATGGTGCTGCACCTGTCCGTCCAGAATCTGGTGGCTTGTTGGTTTGTATCGTTATCATGACGCCGATTGCCAGCAATGCCTTGGAATGAGTTCGGATCGGTAGGTTCATGTTTTGGTCGAGTGCATTCCGTGCATTCTTATTCTTCTTCTTCTTCTTCTTCTTATTATTATTATTATTATTGTCATTATAGCCTACGCGATCATACCGGCCTTTTCAGAACTTGAGTACCACGTAGCCGGATAGTCAGCTCTTGCTACGGCGGACGGTTCATACGCGGTTAGAATCCACGACGGGCATGCAGATGGGAGTAATGAGGTGCCGCGGGATCGCTCCTATCCAGCGGGCAACTTGCATACAGCCACACTGTTTCCTGCCCGATGCATACGCTGCAGGCAGGGGAAGGATGCACTCTACAGTAAAAAAACACCGTCATGAACCAGCGGCGGATCTACCGGTAGGCGGACTAGGCAGTCGCCGAAGATCTCTAGTATGCAGTATGGCGTATGTTTACAAGTGGACATTATGTATGTTTACAAGAGAATTAGCGACAAGGGCCCGCGGAAAGATGGTCGTTGTGGCACCGTGGCTAGAGAATCATTTGCCAACCCCCCCTCCCCCCTCATGCCGGCAATAATTGTAGGGCCGGTGAACGATGATCGTAGGGGTCCCATGGTCGAAGCCCCCCCCCCCTTCCCCCGCCGGCAATATAAGTATACTGTTCTATTTCCCAACAGCTGTGTGCCAGTACCCCCTCCTCCCTGTCATCAGTTACCATTTAGAGGTGCCTCAACTCGTCATTCCGCCTAGGGACCCCGTTTCCCCTAATCCGCCACTATCATGAACACCTTCCTTTCTTTGACCGATGGATCATAACATTCCGGAAGAAATTACATTTGGCGACAGTTTTGCATACACACGCACACTCACACCCATGCGCAGGATGCTTAGCATATCTATGTAATCCACAACAAACGAAATCAACAGCTTAGTGTTATGCTTAATGCTTAACACGTTCAGTTCGATGGCAGGCCCCAGGGACTGCCAGTGGACTTTCCAGTATGCCGGTTTCACAATCAGCTTGCGTTCTAGATGCCGGCGGAACGGAATGTTGATGAAAATCAGCGCCGGGCTGAACGTGTCAATGCGAATTAGGGTTCTGCGCGTTGCACAGCAAACCCCCCAGCGTGAGCTAGCGATTCCTTGGTAATTTTTACATTGCAGCGTTTGAACTCATTGCGCTTTTTTGGTTTGATTTGTGAAAATTCAACATCATCGCCGCAATGTTTGTTAACGGCATTTTTAGGCGCCACAACAGCTCGCGAGCATTGACCACACGCGAGAAAGAGATGGCGCTATGGAGGGAAAAAGCACGGACGACGGCTGACAGCGATTGTCCGTCTGATGCACCAACACATCCAAACCTTCGACAGCGCGTTCAGGCGAGGGGTATGAGGCGGAGGCAGGGACGGGTAGCTCGACGAGCTGCTTGACAAATTTGCCGTTGGAGAGAAAAGGAAGGCATGATAAAATTCTCAGAACTCCATGATTTCTTCCGTCGCTTTTCGCAGCGGGGTACGTTTCCTTGAAGGCGGCTGCAGCGGCTTGCAGGTGTTGTCTGATGAACACTTGATCGGCACTTTGTCTTTTATATCCGATTATCACTTCATTAATGTGTTTTTTCGCTATTAATTTAGGTAAAGACAACATCTTTACCGCTTGTTCTTTCGCCTGGGTTTTCGCTATTTTGTAAACTATTTTGAGCGCTTTTGCAATAAAAATCAAGGCGATCCGAGGCAAAATCAGGTTAAGTTTGAACTCGTGTGCCTGGTGTTTTTCAGTGTGTATGTTTTGGGTCTGAACGATGGTGAGGTCGTTATTGCCCTTAACGTTTTTTGTTGGCACGATGTGCACCTCGTGCAAATGAGCTGCCGCAATATTTACAAAACAACGAGCTGTCAAGGACAGCTCGAATAATTCGTAAAAGAAACTCCAGATGGCGTTGTGAGTTAGATAAGGACGACCAGATATCCGCAAAATGAGACAACTGGCTGAGCTGTTAAGTAGGGCCAATAAGGGAAAAGTTCGACAAAGGTCGCTAAGCGAGGTTACCTAGGGTCAAGTAGATCAGCTGGTCTGAAACAAAGCGCCATTGAAGACGGCGCTTAGTTGCAAATTATACAGGAGCAAAGACAGACCAATTTTTGAACTGATCGGCGGAACCCTGAATACGCGAGCGACAGTTGCAAAAATTCTGAAGCAGCAACTGAAACATTAAGCTACAACCGTAGCAACATTCAAAAATTGTTTCAATATTTTCTTCGAAAATAAAGTCCCTACCAGTGTTCGTCGCGATGAGTACGAGTTTTAATCGTGGTGGCTGCGAGGGGCATAATAACGTGACTATAATGCTGTGCAAAAAATGCCATAAGTGGTACCAATACGCGTGTGTCGGCACCACCGCGATAGTTGAATCCCGTATATGGAGGTGCGATTTTATGTGTGAAGCAGGCGGTAAAGTGCGAAGCCAAGGAGAATAGGTGTCCAAAAACCCCAATAGAAGCCATCGCGAAGACGAGGAAGCCAGCTGAAAGCTGCGACGGCGAAAAAATAGCCAAATCGCTTGGATGGGGGGAGTTTGGGAACGGATGGTTCGTATCGTAAAGGATGCAATGCAAGCGCTTGACGATGGGCGAACATTGAACGACGAGATTTTGTTGACAGCGTTAGCAGGGGCAGAAAGCCTCATTAAATCACGACCTCTCACCTACATGCTCCAAAGCGATTCTAACGTAGAGGCGATCACACCGAACCACTTCTTGCTGGGCAGTTCCTATGGCAAAAAGCAGCAACTGCGGGAATGTCCAGACTTAGCAGAAACGTTTCGAAGCAGCTACAAGAGAGCCTCCGCGCTGACGGATGCATTTTGGGATCGGTGGCTCAAAGAGTATTTGCCCACCAAACACACGCGGTCAAAGTGGCACGACGACACCAGCCGGTTGAACGTGAACGATTTGGTGTTTATTGCAGAGGGTCCAAGAAAGAGTTGGTTGAGGGCGATAGTTGAAGAGGTGATTCCCGGTAGGGATGGCAGGGTACGTCAAGCCATCGTGCGGACCGCACAAGGAAAAAGGCTAAAAAGACCAGTTGTGAGATTAGCGGTACTGAACGTTGAAGTTTAAGAAAAGATAGCTTATCACCGAGTCCGCGGAATAGTACTTTAGTTGTAGGCCTACTAGTTCACTCGCGAAAAACGTGCTTAAATCTTGTAAATCCCTTAAACGAACGCACAGGATTGACGCGGTCGGGTGTTGACACGTTTTGGCACGCGGTATGATGTAAACAAACACCTGTCAGCGAAGCGAACGGATTAACCGGAGCGATTCCACCACCAAGCGCAGATTGGCGCTAGCGTACGATCAGGAGATTAGGCAGTGATAAGAGCGAGATGACTAGCGCTTCATGCTAAGGTCGCAAACCTTAGCGAAAGGGTCAAAGAAGGTCGAGTTTGGCGCAATTAGCAGCAAGCAGTTAGAAAGCAAACACGAGAGAGACCGGACAAATTTTAAAGCGTGCGCATTAAGTTCGAATCGCCGTTGTTGAAAATTAACGGAAATAAATTTATTTGTTGCTAAAGTAAGAAGTAATGACGTACAGATGTGCGTTATTGCAGGCGACGCGCACACAAATATACTCGAGAGAACGATCACGGGAAGGTAATTCTATCGACTCGTATGCGTTAGAAACGGCTAGCAAAACACCACCACCGCGATAGCTAGAGCCGCTGAGAGAGCGATCACAGCGATAAACAGAGAAGTTGTTGTTGAAGAGAAGAGCAGATGAGATGTTGTCAACAAGCCAAGTTTCCGTGAGGGCGATGAGGTCGAAGTCAGCCTCCGATACTGCTAGGTGAAATTCTTTTATTTTAGTACGCAAACCTCTAACGTTTTGATAATAGCAGCTTAAATACTCAGCGGTAGCGTTGTCATTGTGGCGGTTGGATAAAGCGGGTATACGGTAAGTCAATTGAGCTGCGTTGTCAGAGCATGAGGCTTGGCGTGTTTGTTGCGTGCAATGAGCGGAACTTCGTCTAGTTGAGAAAAAAACGATCGATTGTAGACTGGTGCAAGTGCAAGTAGAGTTGGGTGCTTCCAAGGTATCATTCACCGGGAGGTGACACTGTTGTGATGATGTTGTTTCAGGACCAGGTGGAGTAGACGTGCGTGCGGCTAAACGGTGAGTCGTTGTTGGTGTGCGTGTGGTGTAGCGGTGATCGGTACCAGTTGCTGGTGTGCGTGTTGTAAAGCGGTTTCGGGTGGCTATAGGAGACGAGGTTTGGTGGTCGTGTTGACTAGTGATGAGTCAAGTAGCACTGTGCCACCACGCACACACAGCACAGTAAAATGTGCGAGCACAATTGCACATTTTATCAAATTGTGGTGCCACACTTCGCACATTTTTTTTTGTGTTCCGCATGATTTTTGTGCTCGGCACGATTTTTGTGCTCCGCACAGTTTGTGTGCTCCGCACAGTTATTGTGTTCCGCACAGTTTGTGTGCTCCGCACAGTTATTGTGCTCCGCACAGTTTGTGTGCTCCGCACAGTTATTGTGCTCCGCACTGTTTGTGTGCTCCGCACAGTTTGTGTGCTCCGCACAGTTATTGTGCTCCGCACAGTTATTGTGTGCTCCGCACAGTTTGTGTACTCCGCACAGTTTGTGTGCTCCGCACAGTTATTGTGTTCTACGCACAGTTATTGTATGCAACTTTGCGGAGCACACAAACTGTGCGGAGCACACAAACTGTGCGGAGCACACAAACTGTGCGGAGCACAGAAACTGTGCAAGTGAATAAATCGAGGTTTTCATTGTTATTTTTGCAATCTAAAGTGTTAATATGTTAATATGTATACTCAAAACATCATTTATATGTAAAGTAAGATTAAATCGAATAAGTTTCATCAAAATGAAACTTAAATGACTTTCATTAGACATTCAAAATCTAAAAGCCGCTCGTGTCGTCGTGCGGAGCACACAAACTGTGCTAACTGTGTGGTAGCTGTGCGGAGCACAAAAAGTGTGCAAAGCACACTAATTGTGCGATAACACAGTAACTGTGCGATAAAACAGTAACTGTGCGGCCGCACAGTAGCTGTGTGCGTGCACAAAAACTGTGCAGGAACACAGCTACTGTGCGACCACACATTAAGTGTGCTACCACGCACACACAGCACAGTAGACTGTGCGTGGTACCACAGCACCACACAGTGAAAAGTGGTACTTGACTCATTACTAGTGTTGACGGGATGGAAAAAACGCACGTACACCGATACCGACGGGCCAGGTGGATGGTGTGAGTGCCGCATCTCGAAGGATAGCCGGGACTCTCACTTTGAATGAAAGCCAATGCATGCTGTCCACACTAACCCCTCTTCTCAGCAGGCAATACGCTATAACGTCATCGGTGGCTAAGCGACGCTTTACAGAAGCAACCACTTGTTCCACAGTGACGGCCGTTGATAAGCGGGATAGGCGGATCCATATCCTATCTGTGAATGGCTCACGAGGTGCAGCTTGAAGCGGTGATGATAACGGATCGGTTCCCACCAGTTCATGCGGTTGTGTCGGTGCCGGCTGGACGGCAATCGTGGTATTGGTGTATGCGTTTGGCGATGACGCGGCACAAAGGATGTTACCGCGACTGTTTACAATTCTGTTTACACCAGGAGATGCCGAATCCTCGATTAAGCGCCTCCGCTTTCTACCAGTAGCCGGTCGAGGATCAGGATTCCGAATGTGAGGCGTGGATGCAGTTTGAAGGAGGGTAAAACCACTGCGAACTTTTGCGAAAATAGGCTCAACGAGTTTGCCGATAGCTGCTACAGTTGAGGTGAGGGCGGCTTGGAAACCGACCTGGGCGCCTATTTCTTTTACCGAACGGCAGCGCGGATTTTTAATAATGTTAGTGCAGCCAATGCAGCTCCAGTGCAGGTCGACATTGGACAGTACTGCGTCAATCAGCTCGGGGGGCAGTTTGCAACAGCCGCGGTGGAACGTAGCGTCACAATATGCACAACTGATGATGCAGCCGGTGGCCTCTAGCGGTTCAGCACACGAGAAGCAAATAGCCGCCATCGCGAAATCACGCGTAATCACAGCACAACACTGCTAAGCCGAGCAGGAAAAAAACAGGAAACCAGAGTTGCGGTGCAACTAAACAATTCGCCAAGACGAAACGATGATGTGAAGCAGTTTAATAGTCCGTAGAATAGGCAACAATGCGATGCGACGCAGAAAACACAAGAAAATTACTGAAAAATCACAGAGCGCGACGAAAGTGCGGCCGAACAGTTAAACGTCAAATCTACAGCATACGAAAGCAAAAGCTTAGGGTAACAAAGCTATGGTTAATGTTTAACACGTTCAGTTCGATGGCAGGCCCCAGGGACCAGCATACTGGTTTCGCAATGTCCTAGCGTTCTTGAAGCCGGCGGAACAGAAAGTAGATGAAAATCAGCGCCGGGTTGAATGTGTTAATGCAGATTAGGGTTCTACGCATTGCACAGCAAACCCTCCAGCGTGAGCTAGCGATTCCGTTGTCATTTTTACATTGCAGCATTTGAACTCATTGCGCTTTTTTGGTTTGATTTGTGAAAATTCAAATGCATTGCCGCAATGTTTGTTAACGGCTTTTTTAAGCGTCACAGCAACTCATTAGCATTGACCACACGCCAGAATTGCGCTATGGAGGGAAAAAGCACGGACGACGGTTGACAGCGATTGGCCGTGTGGCGCACCAACACATCTAAACCTGTGACAGCGTGCTCATGCGAGGGGTATGAGGCGGAGCCAGGGACGGGTAGCTCTGAAACGCTGCTTGACAAATTTGCCGTTGGAGGGAAAAAGAAGGCATGATAAAATTCTCCGAACGCCATGATTTCTACCGTCGCTTTGCACAGTGGGAGATAGTAGTGTTCATATGAATCGTCCACCGGCTCGGTGAGTAGTTTCATGAGCCCTAAGCGCTCATACTCCGACATGAATTTGCTATACTCCTCTTTCATTGCAGGTATAGACTTAAGTCGCCGTTCCACCGCTAGGAGACGACGATCAGCGATTGCTTTCGAATCTTATAAAATTACACTCAAATAAGGATTTTGTGGTGAACGTACGACATAGCTGCCAGATAGATCTCTGGTTATAGTTGCGATGAAATGAACTTCACTCATGTCTTCTTTCAGAGATAGAGCGGGCTCGTCGAAGATGGTCTCGCTCTCCCAGAACCGCATCATTATGGCTTCCAACGGACTGTTGCCTGTTGCCACATTGCATACCCGATGTTGTTGAGACGAATGCGTTGTGTTCCCTGTTACCACTCATCCAAACTGCGTTTCTACCAACCATGGCAGACCCGAACCGAGAGATTGTGTACGTCCGGTATGAAGCTTCTAGAACGTATCGCCACCTATGACCACATCGACCTTGCCTGGGGTGTTATACGCGTGATCTGCTAGCGTTTCATCCAGAAGACATCCAGAAACTCCAATGGAGTGGTGAATTGAAGGTTCCTTGAGCGAATTATCGCTGTGGTCGAACCCTCTATCTGCTGCTTTGATGTTCCGATGCGAAACACTGATACCTTCGCTCGAGGGGTCATGAGCTTCCGAGCTAACGTATCCGAAATGAAGTTGAACATAGAGCCCGAATCCAAAAGCGCTCGTGCCTCATACTTCTCTCCATAATCGTCCACGATGAAAACAATAGTCGTCTCGAAAAACACCATGTCATCATCTGACTGAATTGACAAAGCGACTGTAGGTTGTTGTGGTGTTTGATGAAGCAGCGTATGATAGCGTTTCTTGCATGAATTGCAAGAATACTTGGATTTGCACGATCTCACTTGCTGTGAATAATTGAGACAGTTCCAGCATAAACCCTTTGCCTGTGCGATGCCCCGTCGCTCCTGAGTATTTTTGGCTAAAATACCCCGCTTCGTTTATTCATTCACTCTTCCTCTGCAATCCGTGCATCGAATTACCACACACGATTCTGGTAAGCAAAGTGCGCGCCGAACCTACCACATGGCGACCGCGAGAGCGTAGATAGAACGTTCATAAGCAGAAGCGAAGCATAATTTTGACAACGCTGTATGCAGCTGAGTCGAGGTTTCTAAAATAATATGCAACAAGATAACACAAACTAAAAGTGCAGTGGGATTTCAAGTGTATATTAACGATTAGGCCATCAGAAGACATCAACCCGTCTAACAGTTATCAACAAATGTATTTAAAAAAATATCGTGACACCCCAAGAGTCAAGTCAGAAGTACCCAAGCGACGGCTGGATAGACGACGAAGCCAACACGGACTTCGACGGACCTACGGATTTGGAAGACCCGGCGATTTTCGTAGCAAGACGTGCAACCTGGGAGGCGATCGACATCGTCGAGCAGTCGACGAGCCTTACACCAGAGGAGGAGTACCTGGCCAAGCTGCCTTACCTTCCCGTGGACGAGCGTGAGTGCATAAAAGGAGCCAACGAACATCTAGGAAACCTGGTTAACGATCTCATACGAACTACCAGAAGAGTATACGGCGGCAGTCTACACATGGAGGCAATAATTAACCAGCGGTTGGGTTTCGAGCTGATCTCGAATATCGATTACGACCAATCAACCTGGTAGCTTCTGGTAAGTTGTAAGGACGACTGTGTTCGACGCACTAGAGTCGCACCTTAACCTTAACCGAAACTAAAAGTAAAAGAAATGTGTTTGATGAAACCATAAAAAAGGTATAATTTCTGACGGAAAAATAACTGTTAATAGAGATAAACGAGTTTTGAGACAGCTGGCAAGACTAGGAGAACAAAAACAAATTCAAACAAACAAACAAATTTAGAAAAAAAAACAAACATTTTTCCGTGATGAAAGCACACTCAAAAGAAAGAAAAGAATTTTTTTACACTTCGAAAGTTCGCCTAGAAATTAAAATGATGTACAGGGCATTCGGAATAATTTTGACAGTTTCCTACGGAGAAAGAAAAAAAAATAATGGCAAAATTAATCATCGGGGAAATTTGTTTTGTTTTAGAAATAGTAGCTTGCCATGTATTTTATTCATTTTATTCAAAATATCCACCCTCGGCTTATGTTACGGCTTCCACCCGTCTCCGAAACCGGGAAACAGTTTCGCGGGGTAGGGCCGCGAAATCGGACCTGATTTTCGTCATCAGCTCCGCCTTGATGTTGCTGGAGGTTCTGTTGGTGTCCCGTTCTACCGCGCCCCACACGAAATAATCCATTGGATTAGGATCCGGGGAGCTGGGAGGCCACACATTCGGCACGACGGGATGCTTTAGCAAGTTGAGCAGCTTCTTGGCGTTCCCCAACCGACGCTCGCGGCCCTTCTCTGTCAACAACTGACCTCTTCGGCGCTTGTAAGAGAAGTACCGGAGGTCGTCATTCAGGGCCATTTTCATCGTGGATGGTGCCACCTCCATCTCACGTGCCAACGGCCGAATTCCGATCCCCGGATTTTCGTCGGATTTCGGAAAGCGTCGGTCGCACGCAATCCCGCCGCTGAGAATGTGGTTTTCGTGCTGCCACCGCTTCGTCGTCGTCGCTGTTTTCTCCCAGCTCACTCCGGATCGCCTTCACCGTGTTCAGCGAACACTGCATGCACTGCATGATGTCGCGGTTGCCGCGATCACGAGTTATAAACAAAAATGTAACTGTCAAAATTATCCCCCCCCCCCCCGAAAACGTCTAAATGACAGTTTGATAGCGAGGGAATGACAGCAGGCGATTGGCGCCACAATCGTACCGCGAGCGTCACTGTGAACAGAACGAAGTTGAATACACGAATTTCCTTCAATCACCTACACCGCTCGTTTCCTTGTTTCTTACATGGGGGCTCATCCGGGATCGGGCGTAGTACGGTGATCAAGTCAAACGACGAAAAACAAAGAGTGAAAATGACGACAATCGAAGAGCTGTGCGAAAATCTTACGAAAATCGGCCTCGCACGCAAGTCCCAACAGCATGACTTGGCGACGTCTGGCTGTAAGCAGGAGATGGCCAACAGGATTATTGCGAGCATCCACACGACGCCCACGGGCCTGTCCATGCCCGAATGCAGAGCCGATAGCAAACGATTATATTTTCATCATTAATGTACGAGGGATAAGCTTATACCCCAAACCTACCCGAAAGGTATGCACTTCACTCATCAGGATCTAAATGCAAGGACAAGCCAAAAGAAACGTAGAAAAGTTTCCTTACGGCTACACATGTTCTCTAGACGCGTTGTCTATGCGTTTTGCTCGGTATTACAGCGGCATACGGCAGGTAAGCAGTACAACTTCAGCTACAGCATCGGACAGAAAGATAGGACCCTGGTTTTTTCAACGCAGCATGCACCCGTTGGTTTATTGTGGGTTGAATGTGTTTGTGTGTGCATGTGTGTGTGTGTGTGTGTGTGTGTGTGTGTGTGTGTGTGTGTGTGTGTGTGTGTGTGTGTGTGTGTGTGTGTGTGCATATGTGTGTGTATGCATGTTTGAATGTGTATTGGTGTGTGTGTCTGTTTCACAAGTATGTCGTTTCGGATAGATTTGTTAGTATTTTTTTGTGTTTTGGGTTAGGTTTTTGTTGTAATTAGCAGGACCACCGCCCTCGCGAGCAGTGATCCCTATTCAAAAATGCAATAGGCTCAGTTCTTGATCTTATTGCCGTCGCCCACGATGACATTTATCATGCGTTGACGCATCGACATCGCCAGTTTCTGGATCGTTTCAGGTGGAATCTTTCTCCACACCTCTTGCATATGATCGAAGAGTTGATCCAGATCTTCCGGTATTTTTTTACCCAGCCTCTTCTTGAATATTGCCCAGAGGTTCTGAATGGGATTGAGATCCGGGCTAAGGGCGGGCCACTTCATTGTTTTGACATTGTTGTCAGCAAGCCAAGTTTGGACAGTCCCAGAAGTATGCTTAGAATCGTTGTCTTGCATAAACATCCAAGACCGAGGAAGGTTTTTCATAGCATGTGATAGCAAATGAGTATCAAGAATGTCTCGATACCCAAACCGATTTAAATTACCGTGGATTCGAACCAACGGACCCATCCCATAGTAGGAGAAGCATCCCCACACCATGAGACTACCACCGCCATGCTTGAAAGTTTTGAAGCAGTACTTCGGATCAAGAGCACAATTCACAGGGTGCCGAACCAACCTGCGTCCGTCCGACCCCTGTCGATTGAATTTCGACTCGTCTGACCACAAAACCCTGCCCCAATCCTCTTCATCGAAGAACATGTGCTCAATTGCAAATAGCACCCGTGCGTTTTTATGCGCAGGTGTTAAATTGGGCACTTTGACTGGCACTCGCGCGAGTAGCCCAGCACTGACCAATCTTCGCTGAACTGTTCTCGGCGTTCACGCCAATTTCAGTCTGCCTCGGATCTCTGGTGCCGAGCTAAACGGATGTTTCTTCGATATGTTCACAATCTTACGGTCTTCCTCCGCCGTGGTCTTCCGAGGACGTCCGGGTGACTTGCGCGTTTCGGTTGTCCGAAGCGCGTTCGCCACAAAAGTGCGCGATCGTTTCATCACGAACTCGATCGTTCTGCGCTTAATGCCAGCAGCCGCCATTCGCTTTATGATATGGCGCTGATAATCGGTACAATGTTTACCTCGACCCATTGTAATAAAAATTGATTGCTTAGATTGTCAAGAACACACTGGTTAAAAACTTGGACACGACTGATGCCGTGCACTGCCTGCGTTCTGCTTTTATACGAGATGAATCACATCGTTGTCGAGCAGCAAAAAAGCGTATGGATAAAAACTATCAATGAGTAAGCGAATGAGCATCTACCCATTCAAAACCAGAACAGAATACTGCCGCGCTCATGAAACAAAACGCCCATTGAAAAGAACTCCTGCGCGCTTGCTCAATGCACACACAAAGTTTCCCATGCGCACACAACGTTCAACGCAGAGATGCACGCAGGCCTTTCAATGGCGTGCACTGGCGAAACACCTGTGAGGGAAGGCCGAGTTCATTGCTATTGTGCGCGTTTCCATTTCGCACCGCTGTCGCAATCACATTCATGAAACAGCACACCTGCATTCTCGTCCGAAGAACATTCGCTGCTATCGATGCAAACTTTAGCTTTTATCCAAGTGTGAACGCACGCTGTTTCACATGATAACACACATAATCAGAATGCTTTCAACGCAATATGAAACCATGTCAAGCTACGTTTCTTCGGACAAAAACCCGCGCACTCGCGCGCACACACACAGACACACACACACAAACACACACACACACACACACACACACACACACACACACACACACACACACACACACACACACACAAGTAACGTAGTAAAACAAGTGCATGCTGCGTTGAAAAAACCAGGGTCCTATCTTTCTGTCCGATACTGTTCCTGATACGTGTTTATCGAACACAACGGTTCGGCTCGGTTAACTTTGGGAGGTCACCGGAACAAAAGGGCGCAGACTTTTTTATGATTTTGTATGACTTCGGCTGTTTTGGACCTCACGTTTGGATGCTCGCATTGAGCATACGACGATGGCCACAAACGACGAGAAGGACGGTGATCTTCAGAATCAGTAATTCAGTAATTTGTGAAGCCGTGAACGCTGGAGAACAGAACACCGTGCTACAAAACGACGACGGTGTGAGTGAGAATGACGATTTACACACACACAACGACGACAACGACAATCGAGAAAATGACGGCGCGCGTGCAAAATGTTTACGCAACGACGACGATGAACAATACGATGATGATGGTGTTGGTGACAACGACGACGGCGGCAACGATGATTACACCGACGATGACGGCGATGAAAACAACGATGATGACGATGATGACAAGGCATTATTGTTTCAAACGGCGATCAGAACTTCGACCCCAGCGGCAAGGAAGGAACGGAAATTTCATGGAGCATCGATGGTTTATTCTTTCCGCGACATGGAAGAAAGCATCGACACTTTTGGTGCTGATGAAGGTGATGACGTACGATTATGACTAAAACAACTTGAAATGATTTCTAGGTCGGCACGATGGAATAATGATAATTCCAATAGCTAATTGGAAGAAGAAGCTATCGGAGACGATGCGTGATTACGTGTATGAAAAGCAGCGCATTGCTTTGCCTATTGAGTTAGATGAACCTAGTTTATGTGAGTATATTGTGGATGGCGTTACTGACGACGAATTTTATCGCTCCACATTATATGAAGCCAATACGGTACAAAGGCTGAAAGAGAAATTAAGCACTTTTGAGAAGGCAACAAAGAATACCAAGGTAGCTAAGAAGAATCGACACGATGACAATGCTGACGTTAAGAAAGAAAGGCAATGCTTGGAAGGGAAGTGTAAAGGTGAATTGAAACGTAAATGATTCAATTGCGGCGGTACCACGCATGCTGCTTCAGAGTGTCCGAAGAAAAACAATGGTCCGAAGTGCTTTAGATGCAACGATTTTGGACATCTTTCGAAACAGTGTCCTAAAACACAAAAGACGAACAAGAAACACAATGACACTCGAATCAATGTACTGAAAGCGGCTGTAATTGCAAAACTCAGTGTATCGGTGGAATTGTTTAGACGGAAAATCAAAGCAGTTGTGGATACAGGTAGCGATATTTATCTAATGAGATTTAATCTTTTTAAAGAATTGAAAAGTAACCACATTCGGATGCATGAATCGAACTTGAAGGAGAACGAAAGAAGAAGACGGAGGCGGCGTAAGCTCAGTACGTGATAAAACGACGATATCTGCAACAATCGACGAAGAGATTTTAGAAATTCAATTCTATGTCGTTCCGTGTGAAGCCATTGATTCATGAATGTTGATTGGAATGGGATTTATAAGTTCAGTTGACTATTCTATCACTCCGGAAGGAGTAATGATAAAGAAATATCGAACAGACGAGACAATTGATATAAAGACGAAATGGATTTGGCGTATTACAGGGTACATTGATGAAAATGAATTATTGTTTCCAACCAAGTACCGCGAAGAAGTAATGACGCTAATTGAAGACTATAAGCCACAGAAGAATAAGATAAGTAAGTAAGTCACAGAAGAATATGACTGATAGAAATCAGCCGACGATTACTTTATCAGATTTGAATGTTGTTTGTGAGAACCCTCGACGATTGGCTCAATTCGATCGTCGATCAGCTCGCTGAAGCTCGAGTTTACACCACTCTCGACTTGCAGAGTTCCTATTTTCACGTACCAGTTGATGAAAGTAGCAGGAAATATACGGCGTTCGTGGCGGATAGTCACTCCAACTAATAGTCACAACTAATCACTCCAAACGTCACTGTGACTCGTCGAAGATTCTCTGCGCTCCGACTATTTTCAATATTATTCCGTGAAAACCTGTTTCTTTGCTGAACCTGTTGCTGGTGTAGGTGACTTCATTGCCTGGTTTTGTTTAACAACTGGATTATTCTCCGTCAATCGCCTGGAAACGTTTTCCGGCCCACAATCATTACGTCGCTTCAACATCACAATCAATCGCTCATCCACAAAGCAATGGCTGGTATTTGTTCCGCCTGCGCTAACGACATCGTAGCTGCTGATCGCATTGTGAAATGTCAGGGTTGGTGCAACTCTGACTTTCACTTCTCATGCAGCGGACTTTCTGAGGAACTGTCCGCTACTATAGAGTCCTGTGCACAACTTTTTTGGGCCTGTAAAGCTTGTGTAAAGTTTCACAAGGATCCGCTTACGGCCGTGTAGAGGTCATCCACTCCGCACACTCACACTTCTGTCGACCTACTGTCCAGCATAGCCGACCTTAAAGTAAGCCTGCGTAGCGAGTTGTCACAACAGATAACAGGTTGGCTGACAAGTCCCCGGTCTAACAAAGAAAAACACATTTTTTGTCAAAATTCGTTTTTATTATTAAACATAGTTCCCTTCAAGAGCGATACAACGATTATAACGACCTTCCAATTTTTTGATACCATTTTGGTAGTACTCCTTCGGTTTTGCCTCAAAATAGGCCTCAGTTTCGGCGACCTCTTCATTGCAGCCAAATATTTTCCCTGCGAGCATCCTTTTGAGGTCTGAGAAAAAGAAAAAGTCGCTGGGGGCCAGATCTGGAGAATACGGTGGGTGGGGAAACAATTCGAAGCCTAATTCATGAATTTTTGCCATTGTTCTCAATGACTTGTGGCACGGTGCGTTGTCTTGGTGAAACAACACTTTTTTCTCCTTCATATGGGGCCTTGACAAAAGTTGCTTGACAAAAGATGCTCTGTCTCACAAACTAATTGACATACAGACGTCAAATTTTGACACGAATCATTTGAAGGTTGGTACTATATAAGATAAGAAGATTAAATAAATAATAATAATAATATGCATTTAATACTAGCGGCGCCATCCATGTGTCAGACCGGGGACTTATCAGCCAATCTGTTAATAAGCGCGATCTCCTGAAAGTGCTTAAGGACGAGATCCGTTCTGGTCTGTTTTCGTCGAACATCGCCACTAATTTGCTGTCACAACAACCCATTCGTCGCAAACCAGCATCATCGAATCCAGGATTGTTTACTTCAAGGGTCAACAATATTACATCGTCACAACAGTTTCCATCCTTGGCCGCTTCACTTAGTGTAAGTGCGAGCGGACCGTCATCTAACACTACCATGACACCACCTAATAAATAACACCATTACTTAGAGGATCTGGATCGCCGCATGACTCGGATTCATTGGATATCATTCCACACACTGACATGCGAATGTGGCTATTCTTTACACGTTTTGCCCCATCGGTCACCTCTGAGCAAATCTCACACATGGTGCAAGTACGTCTAGCACTCGAGAAGCGGGATATGTTCGTTCACCGTCTGACGAAATTTGGCGCTGACACCAGTACACTCTCATTTGTCTCATTTAAGGTGGGCATACCAGTCACTCTACGCAGCAAGGCTCTCTCACCTGAGACATGGCCCTCCGCTCTAACGTACCGTGAGTTCCGTGACTACCGGACCAATAATAATAACACTAATGCTCTCGCAGCCGCCGATACAAATTCGATGCTTCAACCTACACTCGATCACACTGTCACTCTCGTCACATCGTAATCCTCTCCCACGGTTTGGATTGAGCTCTCCGATACCAACTGCCAATACAGATCCGCCCGCGCAGCCTGTTGCGACTTCATATGATATGACCACAACAGATGCAGCTTTGTTTGCAACCGAACCACAACAAGACCTTAATGAGCGAATGCTTGTCACTACCACACCTACCAGGTCGCCTCCGGAATGCTTAGCCGCGCCTAAAAAAGACCGAAACGCGGAAACGCTAAACGGACTGATGAATCTGCTGACGCTGGCCCGTCGGATGAATAGCAATCTTGCACTGCATCCGGCGATGCACCTCGTTCAGCTCATCCCAGTCTCTCTATCTACTACCAAAATGTACGTGGTCTACGAACGAAAACTACAAATCTTTGCCTGGCGCTATCAGAATCAGAATATGATTTTATCATTCTCACTGAGACTTGGCTTACTCAGTCCATACCTTCTTCGCTCCTCACTGACGATCATTATCATGCGTTTAGCAATCTTTCCAACAGTGCCCTCTGCTCAACGTGGTGGGGGTGTTTTAATTGCATGTTCCTCTTCAATACCAACATGTGAAATCGCATCGCCTAATACCATACTGCAACAACTTTGGATCAAAACATTACTGCCAGGTGTCTCTGTTTACATCGGCGTTGTTTACATTCCGCCTAGTCATGCGAATGACCCCGCAGTGATGAACGCTTTACATGATAGTGTACGTGAAATTTCAAGCCGCATTAAAGAGAGCGATTTATTATACGTATTTGGAGATTTCAATAAACCTGATATCAGATGGGAGCTGACTAGTACATCAGAAGCCACCGATTGCTATCCATGTTATTATGTCATGCATTATGCACCTTTATGCAATTCCGTGGCTAATACCGATTTCGTTGATGGGTTGCATAGTACCGGATTATTTCAGTTGAGTGGTATTGCAAATCAATCTGGGCGTCAATTGGATCTGGTCTTCGCAAACCTTGCCGCAACCAATATTTTGTGCGACTCAATCACACCTCTGCACTCTGTGAATGGTACTTCGGCTCTAGAGAACTTCCTCCCATACGTAACACACTGTAGTATTCCACTTCTCAGTGAGGACTTTCATCATCCTTCATTGGATATGATGATTTATTATCCCGTACAACTATTCCACACCACCAACAGTCATACTCGCAGTACAGTCAATAGAAATTTCTTCAAAACGAATGTGGAACGTATGAGTGCTCTTATTGTGTCGTTTGACCGCAATTTTGACTGCTCCAACTTTGCCACTATTGACGAAGCCACCGATTGCTTTAGCGTTTTTATGCGCTCAGCGATTAATTCCTGCGTTCCTGTTGCTCAACGAAAGTCTGGCCCCGATTGGTCTATAGTATCTTTAAGATGGTTGAAAAAAATAAAATCAAAAGCCTACGCGGATTATAGTAGAACGAGATCATCGCTGCATAGGAGAATTTTTTTCAATGCACAGAACAATTATCGTCGACAAAATCGTGTGCTCTACTGCTCCTTCATTCGCCGTACTGAAAGGCAGCTGTTTTCTAAGCCGACACGGATCTGGAGCTTCTGGAACAAACGGCGCAATATAAGTAGTATCCCGCCGTCAATGAGCTACAATGGCGAAACTAGTATCGATACATCCGATATCTGCAACACTTTCGCCAATCGTTTCGCTGATGCATTCACCCTTCCTGTTCACAATCCTAACACACTAGCTGAGGCCACTCGCAATACTCCATCGGATGCTATCGACTTTATTTTACCCACAATTGACGAAGCACTAGTTGCGCGCACACTCAGGGATATGAAACCATCTACATCATCTGGACCTGACAATATTCCCGCATACAGTTTGAAGCACTGTCGTCAATCACTCGCACCCATTCTTGCCAAAATATTTAATGATTCCCTTATGCGTGGCACGTATCCTGCGTCCTGGAAACACGCGGGAATGGTTCCTATCCATAAAAAAGGCAGTCGACTTCATGCAAACAATTATCGTGGCATTATTTGCCTATGCGCTTGTGCAAAGGTGTTTGAGCTCATTCTATACAATCCGCTACTCACAGCAGTTCAAAACTATATGAGCCCTAGTCAGCATGGATTTCTCCCAAGGAGATCTTCCACCACAAATCATGCTGAATTTGTTGGTTTCTGCTTCGACCACATGGATCGTGGTACTCAAGTTGATGCAGTATATATCGACTTCAGGGCTGCGTTCGATAGTATCTCTCATGATATTCTACTCTTGAAGCTAAACAAACTCGGTTTCCTGGACTGGCACATCACCTGGCTGCGTTCATACTTAACTGGTCGTTCGTACTACATAAGCATAGGATCTCATCACTCTCACTCCTTCACCAGCTTCTCCGGAGTGCCTCAAGGGAGTAACTTGGGACCGCTACTCTTCCTCATCTATATAAATGATCTATCTTTTGTTTTACCGCCAGGCCAACACCTAATGTACGCCGATGTCGTTAAAATATTCGCTCCAGTTAGAAACGACAGTGACTGTGTACGTCTTCAAATGATCCTTGAGATTCTCGACAGCTGGTGCAGCAGAACCGCTCTCCAAGTGTGTGCTGATAAATGTCAGTGTATATCATTCAGCAGAGCCCATTACCCTATCTCGTTTACATACACTATGCTCAACACGGCTTTGGCTCGCAAGACATGTATCCGTGATCTGGGGGTGCTACTCGACCAGAAGATGTCATTTCACCCTCACATTGATAGCGTTGTTGCGAAGGGAAATCAGCTACTCGGTCAATTACGCGGACCTGTAGCGAGGTTACCGATCCCATGTGCGTCAAGTCGATCTTCTGTGCCATCGTAAGGTCGTGCCTGGAGTACTGCTGTCCGATCTGGTGCCTGCTTGGCGTTGGTGACATCAATCGTCTCGAAGCCATTCAACGGAGACTCACCAGGTACGCGGTTCGACTCCTTCCATGGCAATCCCACTACGCTCGGCCCTCCTACCATCAGCGGTGTCTGCTTCTCGGACTTGAACCACTCTGCTCTCGACGTAAATACGCCCAATGCCTTTTCATATTCCGGCTCCTTAACGGAGAGATCGATTCCACGGCATTACTAGCCAGCATCAATTTGTTCGCTCCCTGTCGGATTCTTAGATCCAATTTCCATCTCCGTGTACCGCGTACCCGCAACAACCATAGCCAGGGACACCCCATTATACGTATGTCCCTCGAGTTCAATGAAGTGTTAGATTTGTTTGATTTTAGTATGTCTACATTTACGTTCAAGGTGAAATTGCGTCTACGTCACATTTAATGTTAGCTTATAACTAGAGGTCTATTTATATGTTATAAATGATCATTGTTATACAGGGTGTTTGAGATAAATTTGACAGTTTCTGAGGGAATAGGAAAGGAATTTTTATCAAATTTATGTTAAATATATAAAAATTAAATTTTTCTACAAAGTTTTGCTTGCCATGTTTGCTGCATTTTTTATTCGAAGTACGCCTCCTCCACGTCGATGGCCGCCTGCACCCGCTTCCGGAACCGCGCGCAAGCCCGGACAACCATGCCTCTGGGGATGGCAGCAAACACGACCTTTATTCTAACCACCAGCTCCGCTTTGGTATTGCAGGACGCCCTGTTGGTGTCCCGCTCAACTGTGCCCCACACAAAGTAATCCATAGGATAAAGGTCAGGGAAGCTGGGTGGCCAAACGTCGGTGCTGGTGTATCGGTCGAAATTGGCAGTGAGACATTGGCGTGTTTTTACGGCCGTATGGCATGGTGCAGAATCCTGCTCCCAAACGTACGGCCGCCCATTGGCCACCGTCTCAATCCACGGCTTCACCACGGTACGACGCGTACCGCAGGTCCTCATTTAACGTCACCTTGACGGTGCTCGGGGCCACGCCAACGTCTCGCGCCAGGGCCCGGATGCCGACGCCGGGATCGGCCGTCGCCCGCTGCTGCAATCCGACCAGGAACGCGTCGGTCCGCACACAATCCGACCGCCTGCAATCCTGTTTGCGAGCAATATCACTATCCACGTCTTCACCACACTCCTCAAGGTGTACGCGTATTGTTTTTACGGTATTCACCGAACACATCGCCGCCTTCCGAATTTCGGCATTCGTATGGCCGGCATGAACTATCATAACACACGTTACGCGCTTGTAGAATTCGGACGGGTTCTACATATTTACGGAGCTAGACATTTTTACACTTCTTCGCAGAACTTTTAGCAATCGAATGACATATCAATCATTTCGATACGTCAACTCAACCCTGAGATATAAACCCAAAGGCCAGGTGTCAAATTTATCTCGAACACCCTGTATATATCTTAATTTAATTATAAGGTTTCCGATTAGACACGATGGTCCGTCGGTTGTGTATGAAATAAATAAATAAATAAATAAATAGTGGACAGCATGAATTTTTAAGAGTACCATTTGAACTGTGCATTACTGGAAGCGGGTTTGGTAGATTCATTAACGATGTGCTTCGAGAATTTATCCGAGATGGAACAGTTTTGGCGTTTGTTGCCGACATAATCATTCCGTCTAAAACTGAAGAAGATGGGCGATGAAACGTGTATTTGAAGTAGCAGCGAAGGCTGGATTGACTTTTAACTGGAAAAAGTGCGTATTTCTACATTCACGGGTAGAATACTGGGGGTTTTATGTTGTTGTTGTTGACTTATGCTTTATTTTAACAAAACATATTAATATAAACGATCAAATGATAAAAGGAAAGGAATACGGTGCCGCGCGCGCTAGCCACGTCTATTGCTAGTGCAGATAAAATCCCGAGTGTTCGTTACATTGCAGGATCCCCGATCGTAATGGATCATGCACGAGAGAGAGAGAGAGAGAAAAGGACAACTATATCCGCTACACATCGAATACTGTCAGTTCCCGGAAAGCATCGAGTGTGCAAAGAGGCTGCAGTCTCGGCCGACTGCAACAGGGGGTATAAAATTTACGATGGAAAAATAGAACCAGCACCTGCGAAGATCGAAAAGATGAAGCAGTTTCCACAACCGACGACCTTGAAGCAACTGCAACGATTCTACGGGTTGGCAAGCTATTTTCGAAAGTTTATCCCATCAATTGCTGATATCGCACGACCGTTATCAGAATTATTGAAGAAAGATCCTTTTACTGAACTGAACGACGAAGCGGTGAGTTCTTTCCTAAGTTTAAAGGATATTGTTGTTGCGGTTTTAACAATTTATGGATGAGTAACTTTGATAGACTTTTTTATGATTGGCCTTGTAGGATTGTAGGCTTTTGTATTTTGTAGGAAAAATTCTGTGACAGCAACTCAAATAAATGGAAAGCTAATTATCATTCGTTCGAGATGGAATGACTGATGACACAGTCAAGAGCTAATGTGATGATCATTTCAACAATCATCTTATCGAAGATACGAATGGCTCAGAATAAGGATGACCGAGCCATGGCTATTAAAGGAACATTGGAACGAGGAGATACGGTTGACAGATTTATTTTGAACGATGGCGTTATTTACGAAAACGATGGTGATAAAAGATGACTATACGTTCCAAAATCAATGGAGATAGACATAATAAGGGCTGCTCATGAACAAGGGCATTTTGGCATCCGCAAAACAAAAGAACGCATCAACGCAGATTATTTTATTGTTGAATTAGACGAAAAGAATAAGAGTTGCATTGACACATGTGTTCCATGCATCAACGTGCGAAAAGAAAAGAGGTAAACCAGAAGGTGAGCTGCAACCGATACCTAAAGGAGACGTACCATTGGATATGTTACACGTTGGCCACTTAGGACCGATCCCGTCGATGAAGAAGTCATATGGATATATTCTTACAGTCATAGATGTTTTCACAAAATTTGTTTAGTTGTTTACGACTAAATCAACAACTGCAGAAGAGGTCGTAAAGAAGCTTCAAGTGATCACGAGTACGTTTGGGAACCCACGACGAACCATCAGTGATCAAGGTTCTGCCTTCACATCAGGATATTTCACCAGGTTTTGTGAAAACGAAAGCATTGAGCATCACACGATAGCAACAGGAGTTCCACGAGGAAATGGACAAGTTGAGCGTGTTCATCATATCATCATCCCAATGCTTACGAAGTTGTCTATGGAGAAACCGGAGGAATGGTATAAGCACGTAGCGCGAGTTCAAAAGTGTTTGAACAATAGCAGGCAGAGAATAATCAACATTACACCTGGAAAATGAAACCTTCTTCTTGTTTGGCTCAACAACCGATGTCGGTCAAGGCCTGCCAACCCACTTGTGGGGTTGGCTTTCAGTGACTTATTGATTTCCCCCCATAGCAGGATAGTCAGTCCTACGTATGGCGGCACGGTCTATTTGGGGCTTGAACCCATGACGGGCATGTTGTTAAGTCGTACAAGTTGACGACTGTACCATGAGACCGGGAAAATGAAACCAACGCGGAATAATTTCTTGCCGAAACGATATATTTTTGCCAAAAAAATTGTCTAGATTCCGCAAGTGGTTTGAAAAAGGGCGCAAATCTTATGCTGCGCTCTTTTTATAGGCTTTTCCCTCGTCACTCCGGGTCCTAATCGGATTGCGCTTCGTGTCCGTTAATCCTTCTGGTTTAATACAGGTCGTTCAGTACCTGTATTGCGTTATGTGACAACATTGTCCCCCCAAGTGTTCCACAGTTCAACTTTCACATCAACTGTGGCAGCACTTCCTCATCGCACCTGTCACTTTAGCGCGTGCCTTTGTTTATGTTTGTTCGCAACCTCGTGCTATCTAGTCTATGTTTCTTTACGGCTTGAGCGAAATCGAGAGTTTTTCTTTTGTTTAAAATCAATCGCGCTGCTCTGTCAAACGATTCTTCGTTCCTATGTCTAATAATGCTAATTTGTGCGCGGATCGAACGTAGGTAGTGTTCGCCGTTTGTACAGTAGCTTGCCTAACCTGACCGTCTTTAGCCACCACTACCGATATAACGCGACCCTTTGGCCAGCAGTTTCTGGGGAGATTATTATCCGCAATTACAACTAAATCTCCTACCTCGAGTGGTCGTACGGGTTGGAACCACTTGGTTCGACGGGTGAGAGTCGGTAAGTATTCTGCCAACCATTTCTTCCAGAACACATCCGCCGCGTGCTGTGCCATCTTCTACGACGATTTTAGAGCCGCGGGGCTGTCGCAGAACACAGCCGGCGGCTTACTTCCGTCTGGAGTCCCAAGTAGCAATACGTTCGGCGACATAGGCTCCGTCATCTCGTCATCCAGCGGCACGTAGGTAAGTGGCCTAGAGTTCAGTATCAGTTCGATTTCCGCAAAGGTTGATGCCAAAATTTCGTCCGTTGGTCTTTTAGGAAACACGAACTGATTCAGCACCTTTTTCACCGAGCGCACTAAACGTTCCCAGCAGCCGCCAAAGTGGGGAGCCCCGGGGGGGTTGAAGCTCCATTTCGTTTGCGGTCCGCAAAATACCGTCATCATTGCGTCGTGGTCAATCTCCTGCGCTGCTTCGTCCAACTCTCGCGAAGCACCCACGAAATAAGTCGCTCGGTCGCTGATGATTTCGAGCGGGGTTCCACGTCTAGCGATGAAGCGTCGGATGGCTAGGATACACGAGGCGGTGTTAAGGGATGCTGCTATGCCCCCCATCGTTTTTCTACCCGTCGTCCGACGGCGACTAGAAAGGGCCCGAAGTAGTCTATACCTGTGAACGAGAAAGCATTCTGACCAACTGCGACCCGCTGAAGCGGTAAATCACCCATTAAAGGCGGTTCCGGGCGCGCGTTGCCTTCCTTGTATTTCTGGCCGCTTATCCTTATGCGATGGTATTCCCCCAGGAGTTTTGGGATGTAGTATCGCATCCTTAGTGCAGCCAAAGCTGTACCGTGATTCACATGTTTGTACCTGGCGTGGTACGCTTGCATCACGAGATCGGTTCCGTACTCCTTCCTAGGCAGGATTATAGGATTCCGGGAAGGTTCGCTGATTCCTACGCACTCGGTTAGCCGTCCCCCCACTCTTAGAATCCCATGGTCGTCTAAGGTGGGCGATAGTTTGTATAGACTGCTGCCTTTGTCGATCCTCTTCTTCCACGGATGCTTTATCAGCTCTCGATTTCTTAGCTGTTGCATCTCACGACGATACGCCTTCTGCTGTATGAATCGTATTAATATACGCTCCGCTTCCGCTAGCTCGTCCTGCGTCAGCGGCCCGTTCACTTTCAGCTCCTTCTTAACTAGATGACGCATGTTTGTTATGAAGCGCGTCACAAACGCCATAGCCCTCAACGCTCGGTTCCATCTGAACGGCCAAACGACCAAATGAATTAACGGCTTCTGTACTAGGTGATGGTTTATTCCTTTCCCCAGCTCTTGACTGGTACGTTGTGGTACCCCTTCTTGATTCGGCCAGGCGCTTTCCGGCTCCCAAAGGAACGACGGCTCACGGAACCACCGCCCTTGCGCTAACAGGTCTGGTCGTTTGCTCCATTTTGTGCCCTCGTCTGCTACGTTCAGCTTGGTTGGAACCCATCGCCATTGATCCAGAATGGTTCCTTCTAGCAGCTCTCCTATACGGAATGCTACAAATTGGTTGTGGCGCCTGTGGTCTGAGTTAAGCCAACTCAGGACGTTCTTAGAGTCGGTCCAGAAGATGGTTCGTCCGATTGACAGTCGATGATTTTGCGATATGGTTTTCGCTAGCCTTGCACCGATGACCACGGCCTGCAGCTCCAGTCTGGGGATGGATAAAAATTTAAGCGGCGTCACACGCGTTTTCGATCCTTCCAGAGTGTATTCGATATGCATGTCCCCTCCTTCCTCGAAACGGAAGTAAGCAACTGCAGCCATACAATCTGTTTCCTTGATGGCCACCTGCTGGAACATTTCGCGTATGTCGCCGACAATATCCACACGGTTCTCTCTGAACTTCATCAGCACTGACACGAGTCCAGCAAGCATGTCGGGTCCAGGAAGAAGTCTGGAATTCAAGCTTACTCCGTGCACCTTGGCCGCTGCGTCGAAAATCATACGGATTTTCCCGGGTTTGTTCGGATTGGTAACCGGAAAGATTGGAAGGTACCAATCGTTCTTCTGCCGTACCATCGAGGTGGTGTCTGCAAGCTTCCTGATATAACCTTTAGCTAAGTATTCTTGCATCTTTTCCTGGATAGCTTTGGATAGAACAGGATCTTTACTCATTTTTTGTTTTAGGCATACGTACCGTTTCGTGGCCACAGCCTTGTTACAAGGTAGATCTGGATCGTCACGGCGCCATATGAGTTCCGTTTCGTAGCGTCCGTCTATTAGCTTTGTTTCTCGTTCCAGTATGGTCAACGCGCGCTCGTTGTCTTTAGATTGCAGGCTGTTGGTCGATGTGCTGATGCCGATCGATTCGAGTTTAAAATACTCCTTCACCGCAGCTGTGAGTCGATCATCAGGCGAGCCATCGCAAGAACATATGTGAAGAAGGCTACGTTGTGACTCGGGAGTGAATCTTACGTTGGTGCAAGGGCTATAAACGACCCAACCCAAGCGTGTCTTCGAGGCGACCGGCTCGTCGCATTTACCCTCTACGCTCTTCAGTGGCAGGCTTAATCTGCAATTATCCACACCAATCAAAACTCGTGGCATGGCCTCTTCATAAGAGTCCACCGGAAGACCTCTCAGGTGAGCGTAGTTTGCGGCCAGACGAGTCATGTACATCGTTTGTTTTGGAAGCGCTAGCTCTTTCACAATGTGCACTTCCGACATTTCGTGCACGGTAGATGTCTCGTCGGGTGCGGATACGCGTACCGACAACTTTACTGACTCGTTCTCTTCTCTTCTTATGTCTCCAGTCCATTGCAGGCACAGAGGGTGGGGGGGATTCCGGATAAACCCAGCTCTGCTAATAACCCATGGTCCATGAAAGTTGATGCAGAGCCGTCGTCGAGGAACGCGTACGTGTCTACGCGCCTAGCAGGTCCGTGGAGAGATATGGGCACGTACTTCAGTAAAGCACCATCATTTGCTCCTGTATGTGTGAAAACGTTTCCCGTCCCGATCCCCAAATTGTTACATGAGGAATCCCGCGAGATTGTGCTAGCTGGAAGTTCATCATTTGCGTGGAGTAGCTCGTGGTGTTGTACGCTACAGCCGTTAACGCCACACGGTGCTGCTCTGCATCTGCCTCCATGATAACCAAGACACTTCCTGCACATTCTTCGTTCATTTACGAAGGCTCTTCTTGCAGCCACAGTGGTGTTGAGGAATTTGGCGCACTGGTCTAAGGATCCGCAGCTCTTACCACATACTGCACAAGCTGTCGTCGGCACTTGTATTTGACTCATCGGGTCCAAAACACCATCACTTTCCTCTTGTAGAACCGTCGCGTTGCAGTAGGTAGGGTGAACCCGGCCTGTACCGTACGGTCGCTGTAGGTCGGGTCTCGCTGGCTGGAACCGCTGGGGGTGACTACGACGGGGCTGAAGCTGCTGCTGGTACCGATGTTGGTTTAGTGATGTTTCCGGCTGTCGCCGCGCTACGTTTTGCACTTCTGGGGATGGCGTCATATCGATGACATCACATAGATCACTGGCTAACTCACCAATCCAAGTTCCGAATTCAATCATCGTCACCTAATGCATCGTTTTTCTTGTTCGTGCCCAGTCGATACATAAGACGGGGGGCAGCTTCCTCACCAACTCCTTCAGCAAGGTCACGTCATTCATATAGGCCAATAGCCCGGACGCATTTACCGCTCCAACCAAACGCTTCACCGCGAAACCAAACTGCACTAAAGTGGAGAGGTCCTCGACCTTGGGAGCCGCCATTCCTCTGATCTTGCGGATCATGGATTCTACGATCAAATCAGGCCTACCGTAAAGCGAACGTAGCGTCTTAATAGCCTCATTCAACTCGTCTGGGAAGGACAACAGATGCCCTACTGCGTCGAGTGCAGGACCTTTTAGTGCATGTAGCCAGTGATATTTTCATCGTCCGTATAACCACAAGAGGCTGTTGTGCGGTCATAGGCCGTTATAAAGACTAGCCAGTCATCTACAACTCCGGAGAATATTGGTAAGTCCTTCGGTACCGGCTGGCGGGCCGCTATCTGACTTTGGCTCAGAGTAGTGCTGTGTATTAGTGGCCGAGTGTTGTACTGTGTACCGTGCATTGTGTGGCCGTAGCCCTCGTGTGAAACGTGTGTGTTGCGCTGTGCCCCGTGTGTCATACGAACGTAACGCGTGTGTGGAGTGTGTGCATGGCGCGCCGTATGCTCGTAGTGCAGTGCGTTTTCTGGATGGGTCGCATATCCTTCCCGTTTCCGGAATCTAGACTGCACCGCGTAGTCCGGTTGTGCCGCGTAATCCAATTGTGTCACTCGTCCGTACGGTGTAACGTACTTCGATTGTGTCGTGTATCCTTGTTGCTGTACGGGTGCCTCATACGTCGCATGACCATGTTGTGTTGCGGAGTGTTTTAGTGAGCGTGTGTTACACTCGTAGAGGAGATGGCCCTTCGCGAATTGGCCCACCACAGGGCTATATTTTTGACGGGCCAAATAATTTTCCACACCGCGGACCCACTCTTCAAACTCGGCCTCCCGCCGGACGGCGGGTACACTGTTTCCCAGAGGCTGCTCGACGGGCCTTTCGCCGCCTAGACCGTCTTCAATGTCGAGCAATCGCATCTCGTGTTCGAGAATAAGGCGCCTCCTACGCCGTTCTTCACATGACGTCGTGGCGCGCCCGACGCGTTCGATATCCCCTTCTGATGCGGCGCGCACGACGCGTCTTCTTTCCCTTTCTATCGCAGCGTCTTCGACGCGTTCCATGACCCCTTCCGACGCTGACCACGTCTCTTCGTTATCTCGTATCGTGCTCTCCGTGCCGTACCCTTTCAACTCACCCATCTTACTCCACACCGGTGCATGAGGGGTCTTACTTCCTGCTTCGAGAATGCGCCTCTGGGTGTTTTCTTCCGACGGGATGAGCTCGTGCCGATGCATTATTGCCGCCTTACTTTCAACGCACTCATAGGAGGTAGTGGCTCATGCGTTGGTTACTTCCGACGGGAATGCAGCCGCGCGTAATGGTCTTGGGGTGGACGTCCCGCTGAGGCCGCTGGGAACGTTCTCGTGCTCCATCTGCTGATATGCCCCTGGGGTAGCTGGTTCCCCCTCGGCATACGACGCGCAGACCGCTGCTCCATTGCACTCTTCACTTAACCGGGCACGGACACTTTTTTAATCGAACGCGCGATTTACTTTTTTTCGATCCGCGAAACGAAATACGATACGTTTAATTGTTAGAAAATTTAAATCAGACCAAAATTTTTTGGAATGTAGGAAAATGAAACCAACGCGGAATAATTTCTTGCCGAAACGATATATTTTTAGTTTGCCAAAACTAAAGTTTAGAAAAACTAGTTTTTTTAGTTTGTGTTTAGAGTTCACGAGTGCTTTGAAAAAGGGTGCAAATCTTATGCTGCGCTCTTTTTATAGGCTTTTCCCTCGTCACTCCGGGTCCTAATCGGATTGCGCTTCGTGTCCGTTAATCCTTCTGGTTTAATACAGGTCGTTCAGTACCTGTATTGCGCTATGTGACAACAACACCGTTTGAACTAACGACCGGTATCAAGATGCGTACGAAGGAAAACATCCCGTGATAAAAAATGACAAAAAAGAGTAAATTGTGGAAGCGGATCACATGCATCATGATGATCGGCGCCAGACGCGACAACCGCGACATCATGCAGTGCGTGCAGTGTTCGCTGAACACGGTGAAGGCGATCCGGAGTGAGCTGGGAGAAAACAGCGACGACGACGAAGCGGTGGCAGCACGAAAACAGCGACGACGACGAAGCGGTGGCTGCACGAAAACCACATTCTCAGCGGCGGGATTGCGTGCGGACCGACGCTTTCCTGGCTGACCTCCAGGCGCGCGTGATGGAAAATCCGGGGATCGGAATTAGGCCGTTGGCACGTGAGATGGAGGTGGCACCATCCACGATGAAAATGGCCCTAAATGACGACCTCCGGTCAGTGGCGCGTTAAACGGTGGGCGGACTTGGCGGCCGTCAGGGGCCCCGGCGATCTAGGGGGCCCCGCCCTTTTGGATGTACGACTTCGTATCGATTCTACCCCCCCCCTCCCCTTTGGATGGGATTTTTACCATCTATTTCAAAATGACTCATTTTTAATTAATTCATTTTTCCCATCGCTTCACTCACTGTATTTTGTCGAGGGTCCCGAACTGCAAAACCGGGGCCCCATACTACTCAAAGCAGCACATTAAATGTTCTAAGAAATCTGCCGATACTTGCACCAAAGTCGCAAGCGAAGAACGCTGCGACACGCGCGCACAGTTCAAATCAATACCTCATCATCGTTGTCGCAAAGTATTGGGCAGAGAGAGAAACCGTCAATTTTTGCTGGTGTGGGTGGCCTGTGCACGAGACACCCAAACCCAAAACCACCCAGAGCAACTTGCTGCTAAAATGGAATGCACAGAACGCTGCGCTTAACTTCCACCGAAAACCCGTTACACAACACAAGCATACAACACACCAAAACAAAAATTTAAAGGCCCCTACACAGAATTTCAATACACCGGCTCGTAATTGGTAAAATTAGCAGGAAAAATTGACTAACATCAAGCTAGCAACTGTGCTCCAGTGGGTAGAGGTTTCATTCGAGAAACGATTCCATCGATATCGATGTGTGCGCTTTTCAATTTGGCTTGGATGAAACGTGCCTGTGCTTGTCTGGGGGCCCCTATATTTGATTTGCAGATGTGTGCCGAAAACAGACAGCTGTTTTCACGCGAAAAATGGTATTCACATCTCAAGCCTGAGATCGTGGAGCGTGCCTGCTTTTAACGCAGAACCTTAAATTTTCACGCGGTTCCCTACTCAACTTTTGTGGTCAACTGACAAATAGGGGAAATCGGGAAGGGGTGATATTCATATGTCCAAAAAGGAACTGGGCCATATTAATATTAAAATGATGTTTTATCACTATTTACATACAACTTTTTGCTTGAAGACAAAATAAAAAACCGTTACAGCTAAACTGAAGCCAAAACTCAAAGGTGGTTTACGGGGCCCCAACGATTATGTGGACTCTTCGATGAAGGGGTCCCGTCGGTAAGGAGGCCCCGTCAATAAGGGGCCCCGTGCACGAGCTCACCAAAAAAAACGCGGAGACACTTGCTGCTAAAATCCAACGCACAGAACACAGAACAGAACGCTGCGTTTAACCTCAAAGAAAACCCGTTACAACAGCCACAAGCACACATCATACACAGACAAAAATTTAAAGGCCCCTACACAAAATTTCAATACACCGGCTCGTAGCCGGAGAAATTAGCAGGAAAAATTGACACCAAGATCGCGTCGTTTTAAAAAGCCTAGGAAGGTCGTTTGGTCAACGGTGCTTCGTGGGTTGAGGTTTCATTCGAGAAATGGTTAAATCGATGTCATTGTGTGCGCTCTTGGCTGGGATGAACCGTCCTGCTCTTGTATACGGGGCCCCTGCTACCGCTTTGCGATTGTGTGCCGAAAGCAGACAGCTGTTTCACACGAAAAATGGTATTCACATTCCTGGCCTGGTATGGTGGATTGTGTGTGTCTTTTAATGCAAAAACTAAAATTTTCATTCTTGACCCTAATCGAACACATCAAGTTTGTGGACCGAAGAGAAGGGGAAATGGGAAAGGTTTCAGTTAGAAGGAAGGGGGGAAGGGTATAAAAATACTCAAGGAACCTATCTCACAAAAACTAAGAACTCGTGCCCCGGCTAACCTTTGGGGCCCCAGTCAAAATTATGGACTGGACGAAGTGATGGTAGAAAGGCAAGCTGTTGAAGGGTTTGGGTCAAAATTGGAAGGGTCGACGGAAAGGAAATATCGATATGAATGATCGCGTAAAATTTGAACTAATTAAGCTGTAGGCAGCGGTCGGCAAAGTCCGGCCCGAGAAAATATTTAACCGATTTTGAAAGATAGGAAGATCCTATTCATTAAAAATTAACTGAACATATTTTAATATGACAATTCATATCGTTGAACTCTGCCAAATTTGATCACCATAACATGGATTGTCGGACCAATCAATATGGCCAAATTTGAGGAGAAATAAGAAAATAGAAACGAATAATTCCATAAAAACCTGACTGTTGATTTTATGAGAACAATGGTTACACACTATTGCTTTTTAAGGATGCAACGATTTTCTAGGAGTATTTTTTAAGGAAATGCGCTATCAATTTGTCTGACCTTGCCTTACTTGTCCGTGGCCTCATAATAGTACTGAACGATTGTACGTTTGTCTCGATAATTTTTCAGCTGTTAAGGTTTTTGTACCATCTTCAGATATATCCTGAAACAAATTTGCAACATGGAAGGAAGGGTACATTGAGAAGCGATATTGCGATTTTGCTTAATTGTTTGGAACTTTTTATGACTTTTGCACACTATGCTGCTGACTCTTAATTGTAGAATCTTTACAATCAATTTTAGAAATTGTAAGTTAATATAACGAATTTGAAACTTGCTTGGATGATATAATACTTTAAGAAAAACAACAATATAACCAATCGCATTGTTTAATATCATAAACCAGTTATTTTGTGTATTAACTGTAATAATATAATAATGTATGTGTAAAAAATGCATTCTCCTGGCCCTCAACTCTCGATCATTTAGAAAGCAGCTGATCTAAAGCAGTGGTCTCCAGCCTGTGGTCCGCGGATCACTTGAGACAAACATACTGCAATACAGGGTATTTCCAGTTACTTTCGAATGAAAATATTGTTTTTCCCGCGTGCAATATCGCTCTGACCGATTAAAAATGAAGTGGCCGCAATTCGAAGCAAGACGGTACTTCAGTATTCATTGTAAAGGTAAACACCAACGTAAAAGCAAAATATTGTTTTCATGTGATGCTCATGATGACGATTTTAAATCAAATCATCCGTATTATGAAACACGAGCTGGAAACTGTAAAGTAGGAAAGAAAATATCGTTTAGAACCATCGTTCTTGTAAAATAAATAAATAAAAGATAAACGTAACTAGCTTAGCGAAAACGATAACTTTCCGACCTTTAACTTCTTTTGAGTATAAATAAAACCAACTCCGATCATGGCAGGTCAGATTTGTTCGGATTGTCAGGATAGGACTAAGCCCATCCATCATCTATCGATTTCTCATTTAAGGAGTTTACTTATGTCCTCCTACCCAAGGTAAGCCCTCTAAACTCCAACGTCCTAAAGGATCGCCTAGACCAGCAGTGTCAAACTCATCTCATCAGAGGGCCGCTAGTACAAATTTTCAGTGTTTCGCGGGCCGCAAAGTTGAGAATGGAAAATATACCCCAATGTTTATGTAACATACTTTTTTAGATTTTTATTGTTAAACAAATTGTCTTTTAGTACTCCTCGCTTCTTATCTGGAATCGTTTGTTATGTACAAATTGGCGATATTATTTTTATATGTACTCTTTTTTATATAAGAAATTTTTTTAATGTACTTTCAATGTTATTATAAAAATAGAACATTTTTCATTACTCGCGTTCTCTTACGGCAGTTCTGCTAAAAAATATCTGTCAAACACACTTTGTCACTGAAGTAGGAGAAGTCTAGCAGCTTACAGTGATTCTTTTTCAAACAATCCGAGCTATCCATCACTGGATGAATAACAAAAATATTTTCTTGCAATTTTTTGACAGATCTAGAGAAAAACTGTAATAACACGTGTTGAAACATTATTTTTCGCTAATTTCCAAGTTCCAAGTGTTCTGGTGATATATTCATTTCTTATAACAAGAACCCGCATTTTACGAATAACTTTTTTCTTAAATTACGATAATTTTATCTCACGAAGAGTCGTAGTGTGTGATCCCATACAGATCGGCAATTCTATTTTTGACACTTAAAGGGAGATGATTGGCGAATTGAGGAATTGAGGACTGTGTGAGCTAATCTATTAATAAGCTTTGTATTGCAAGGCTTAGGCATTTCGATTATTTTTATCCTTAATCTAAATCCTTTAGGCTTGAGCGTAATCATATCATTTTGGTTTTGATTTTTGGGGAGGTTGGAAATTACATTAATTCGTCTTGCTGAATGTTGGGTACAAATAATTCCAACTTGGCTAAAATCATTTTTATTAACATTTATGGTGGCATGATTATGACAAAGAAACAGAAGAGGCTCCAATCGAATATCAATGATGTAACATTCTAAGGTGGGAAAACATTCGGAGCCGAATGAATCCTTTACTCGACAGTCGGGGGCATGGAGATTGTCAAATTCGGCGGGACAACCGATGACTCCAACGGTTCCGAATGGCTCTAAACGGCTCTATAGGCTTCGGACGGCACCGAACGGAACTGTTGGTTTGATTTGGCCGGATTTGAAGTCGGAATAGCTATGATCGGAAATGGTTTTGAGTCGTGGATGCGATTCCGACAATCAATCACTAGTTGTTGAAGAATTTCCTAGTGTGTGTAACAAGTTATTTTCATTCCTTTTTCGTTTGTAGACAGTTGACGCAAAATTTTTTTCCATACAGAATGTGCAATCGAGTGTGCACAAAATTATGCTAATATTCAGAATTTAATCGAAGCATAATACGACTGAGCTTGCATTCGATTCAATGATTCTTAAGGGTCTCGATTGATATGTACGTTTGTGTAGAATAAGTTTATGAGATGCTATGGATACATTCATGTTAGCTTCGAAAAATATACCAACAGAAGGATTGTTTTTCTCTGGCAAATTTAATACTTACTTACTTATCCGGCACTACAACCGCTTTGCGGTCTTGGCCTGCCTCAGGAGTGTCCGAAACCGCTCACGGTCTCGCGCCTTCGTCTGCCAGTCCGTTATCCCGGCCTTAATGGCGGACGCTTCCACGCCATCTTGCCACCTCAATTTGGGCCTACCACGCCTCCTATGTCCTTGTGGACGACCTAAAAAGACTTTACGGGCTGGGTCGTCCGTTTCCATGCGTATAACATGGCCAGCCCACCGGAGCCTGGCGAGCTTTATACGCTGTACGACAGTGAGGTCGCCGTACATCTCGTATAGCTCGTCATTATAGCGGCTCCTCCATTGTCCTTCCACACATACGGGGCCAAGTATCCTTCTGAGCATCTTCCTCTCGAACGCGGCTAAGAGGGTTTCGTCAGATTTGGACAGTGTCCATGTCTCAGAGGCGTATGTGAGTAATGGTACTATATAGGTACTATATAGTCCCAGCTTCGTCCGTCGCGACAGATTCTTTGAGGTGAACTGATTTTTCAGGCTGTAGAATGACCGGTTGGCAGCCAGCATCCTTGCGCGCAACTCAGCTTCCATGCTGTTGTCGTTGCTGACCTTTGACCCAAGATAGGTGAATTGTGGGACGACTTCAAAAGTGCGTTCACCTATCTGCACGTCACGCCTACGTAGATTCTGATTATTTGTTGGTGGGCCCGCTGATGTTGCCACCATCAGTTTGGTCTTTGCCTCGTTTATCTGCAATCCGATGCTCTCTGCCGCCTGCTCGATCCCTTGGTAGGCTTCTGCTACATAGGAGAGCCGCAGACCAATGATGTCTATATCATCAGCGTATGCCAGGATCTGGGTTGACTTATAGAAGATGGTTCCCGTAGTCTCCACCCTCGAGTCACGGATGGCCCTCTCTAGCGCCAAGTTGAATAGGAGACAGGCAAGTCCGTCCCCCTGACGCAGACCCTTGGTGGTAGCAAAAGGTCCTGAGAGTTTTCCATCCACCCTCACCTGGCATGTGACGTTGGTCATAGTCATTCTAACTAGCCTTATCAGTTTGGCCGGGATTCCAAAAGAGCTCATAGCGTCATACAGTTTTACCCTGGCTATGCTATCATATGCGGCTTTGAAGTCAATGAAGAGATGGTATGTGTCGTGTCTGTATTCAGCCATCTTCTCCAAGATCTGCCGCATGGTGAAGATCTGATCAGTGGTTGATTTTCCGTTTCGGAATCCTCTTTGATAGTTTCCGACTATCTCTTCGACGTGCGGGACAAGGCGATCCTGAAGGATCAGGGAGAATATTTTATAGGCGGTATTCAACACCGTAATACCCCTGTAGTTGTTGCAGTCCAACCTATCTCCCTTCTTGTATATGGGGTAGATGATGCCGAGATTCCAATCACAAGGCATCGATTCGCTATCCCACACCTCAGTAACAATTTGATGAATCTCGTTTTCCAGTCGTGCACCTCCATTCTTGACCAGTTCGGCTGCAATTCCGTCGGTTCCGGGTGCCTTGTTATTTTTCAGCCGACGGATAGCCTTTCGTGTTTCTTCTATGCTAGGTGGCAGTAGCATGTCACCATCTGCTAGTGGCGCTTCTAGCTGTTCGCTAAACTGGTCATTGAGTAGTTCATCAAAGTACTGAGCCCACCGCGAGAGGACCTCTGGCTGGTTACTGACCAGATCTCCATCCTTGTTGCGACAGCAGGTTACCTTAGGTACAACGTTGTTTCGGTGACCTGCTATCGCTTGGTAAAACTTTCGTGTCGGTCCGTACGCCTCTCTGGTTTGCTCGAGTTCCCGCATGTTTTGCTCTTCCAAAGCATGCTTCTTGGAGCGGTGAACTCTTTTCTCTTTGCGTCTGAGCCGTGAATATTCCTCTGCGCATGCCCGCGTTCTATGCCGTTGCTGCATTGCTCGGTATGCAGTATTCTTACGTTCGGTCACTTGTCTGCATTCATCGTCGAACCAGCCAGATTTGGTGTTGCCACGACGTGGTGGGAGTATATTTCTTGCACAGTTTATTATTTTTGATTTTAGAGCGTTCCACCTCTCGCTCGTAGTTTCATAACTGTTTTCTGGTAGTAGAGACTCTTCTAAAGCGGTTTTGAATTCCTGTTGGACAGTAATGTCCCTTAGAGAGTCCGTGTTGAGCCGAGGCTGCGTGTTTTCTCCACCCCGATTGGCGCGGGGGCGGGCGATTCTACAACGTATCACTAAGCCAACCAAGTAGTGATCGGAATCGATATTGGCTCCTCGATATGTTCTGACATTTAACAGACTCGACTGTCGTCGGCGGCTTATTAACACGTGGTCGATCTGGTTGAAGGATTCGCCATCCGGGTGCGCCCACGTCATTTTGTGGATGTCCCTCCGCGCAAATTTGGTACTTCCTACAACCAGATTGTTCGCTGCGGCGAACTGGACCAATCTACTACCATTACTACCGTTATTGTGGTCATGCAGACTGTGACAGCCAGTGTATTGGCGGTACATTGGCTCCCTACCGACTTTTGCGTTAAAGTCCCCCAGGATGATTATGAGATCATGCCTGGGGCACGCATCTACGATTCTAGCGAGGCGGCCGTAAAAAAGGTCCTTCTCCTCTTCCTCTTTATTTTCGGTAGGGGCGTGAACGTTTATGAGGCTTATATTGAAGAATTTGCCTCGCATGCGCAGGGTGCATAGCCTATCGTTTATAGCCTTGAAATCCATGATTGCGGGTTTCAACCGGGGACCTACGGCGAAACCCGTTCCGAGCACGCGGTGGCGGTCGTGGCAGCTGTAGTAAATGTCGTAGCAATGCTTACCACGCCTGTTCTGCACACCGTTCCCTAGCCACCGAATCTCTTGTAGAGCTACGAGGTCCATGCTAAGTGTGGCTAGGGCATCATCAAGTTTTTTCAAGGCTCCGGCTTCGCTTAGAGTGCGTACGTTCCATGAGCCCATTTTAAGAGTAGTCCTGGGGCATTGCGTAGGGTCGGTATCGTTGGTTCCTTTTCGATGATTCCTGGTGCTTTCCGTAGTCTATAAATCCATGGGACTGGGTGACTGGCCCCGCGCCCACGTGACCGTTTTGTTTAGCGTCGGGTTGCCCCCCCCCGACGTTCAGGCACCCAGTTTCCCGGGATACCCACCCCCCTCCTGGTTCGCCATATGACACCATCCGCTCAAGGGGTTGGGTCAAGCCCGTGTACCCAAGCTTGGATATGTGGTGACACATGTTACCACTCTGCACGACGAGGACGTGTCGGAATAGGAGTTGGATGGGAGAGCCTGTATTATCCCTCAAAGGGGCTTCGGATCCCATCCCATTACAGAGCCATTATCAGAGCCAGGAAAATTTAATACACTTTGACAAATAGTAATAACAGATTTATGGTTTGCAGTGCTTTTAGCAATTCTCAAAATACTCTCGCGGGCAGCATTCAGAATCGACGCGGGCCGCATGCGGCCCGTGGGCCACCAGTTTGACATACCTGGTCTAGACGATCAAGTGTCGAAAGTCCGCTTCGAAACCGTATCCACGTTACCCAAAAATTTGAACATACCACAAAGCTTTTCTGATATTACTGATTTTTTAGTCATTGATATCAATTAAAAATTGGCGAAAAACAGGAATTGAAATTGGTGTTTTTATAGATGCGCAGGGTGGCAGTCCATTCTGCTCATGTTCATCTCTGTTTCATAAAGTTTTATACAGATGTAAACTGTATTTTGTCGAAACAAGTTTGTTGATTTGGTATGCACTCACGGTTACCACGAAATTTCAACAAGAACAGCAAAGTGGTGTGAAGATTTTTCTCAACCAAAACGTCAATCCCGCAAGCCGATTACGCACCTAAAATTTTATCGGGGGTCTGTAAGAGGTTACCAAATCAAGTTTTTGTTTAGCACGAGCAAGCGGGCATCGTATTATGTTTTCTTTTAAGGCTCAGACATGTCGTTTTGACAGAATAAATAACTGCATTTTCAGTAATTTATTTTACTGATATTCAGTGAAACGACAAAACCATGTATTACTCAATAGCTTTCAGTAAAAAATGTAACTGCAGCAAACTTAGAAAATTTGCAGTGTATGATTCGTACTCCATTTCGCCCCCCCCTCCCCCCCCCCCGTCGATGCATTTGGTGAAGGGTGCCCCCGTCTACCATAACGCCTAGGGCCTCGGAGAGGCTTGACCCGCCGCTGCCTCCGGTACTTCTCTTACAAGCGCCGAAGAGGTCAGTTGTTGACAGAGAAGGGCCGCGAGCGTCGGTTGGGGAACGCCAAGAAGCTGCTCAACTTGCTAAAGCATCCCGTGGAGCCTTCACCGCGCCGAATGTGTGGCCTCCCAGCACCCCGGATCTTAATCCAATGGATTATTTCGTGTGGGGCGCGGTGGAATGGGACACCAACAGAATCTCAGGTAGAACCTGTAGCATTCTAGCCGAAAAATGGATTATTCATTAAGTTATAAGCAGTTGAACCTGCTCAGTCAAACCTGCTAATAACTCAATGAATAACTCATGTTTCGGGTTGAATTTTGCTGCGGAGCAAAGATAAAATTCTATTCATATATGATGCAGCTCACATCGCAAAGTGACTTGGTAAACCCTGTATAAACCACACTATCAGCTATAGAGACATTGTAACACACTTCGGAAAGCCAAATCACACTATTGCAACACATTCATTATATTACATCAGCAAATCAATCCATACCATAGCAACATACCCAGACTATACCGTTCATAGAAAAAACAATTGAGACACATTTATCGAAAACAACCGAAATGCGCAATATAAGTAATTTAAGCGTTACTGCAGCAAAGTGGATAAACAGAGAACGCATAGCAACTTATTGCTAAAAGCGCAGTGTAGGCAAAGATCGACGAACGCACTCGTTCTTTAGCTAGAACAGTTTATACTTTCCAGAAAAACATTAAAAGCGCAGCATAGGCACATAATGACAGACACCTCACTACGATACAATGTATAAATTGCACCTCATATCAATAACCTTTAATTAGGACAAAAACACATTCCGAAACCAAATGTACGAAACTTGTTGAGTATAAATAAAACCAATTCCGACCGTGGCAAGTCAGATTCGTTCGGACTGCCAAGATAGGACGTTACGCTTCCTAACACTTCGCCTTCCAATTTATTCCAAGAGTTTAGTTATGTCCCCCTACCCTAGGTAAGGCTTCTAAACTCCAAAGTTTCCAGTAAGGGAAACCTCCTAAAGGTTTCTATGATCGCCTGGACGATCAAGTGTTGAAAAGTCCGCTCGAACGATGTTTTATTCCACCTAGGCTCATGTCAGTAAAAACTGACCTACCGCGACGCTACTCGAGGTAAAGTTGTACGATCATCGCATTAAACCTCGTTTATCTGCATTGGACTATTCGAATCGATGAAGGTTTCGTCGAAATTTTTGTTTTGTTCACGTATATTATTACGATGTATTTTGTTAAGTCACATTGTATGGTTATTGCACAACTCGAACAGGTTTTTGTTAGGGTTTGTTAGAGGTCCTACGGTGTCGATTGATATTATGTTAAAAGGTTTTGTCGGTTTTGTAGTTACAACTTTGTCTTGTTTGGTATGTCTTATCGTCTTATTAACTATGCATGCTTTACAATTTCGTACGTATTTCTTGACATCTTCTTTCATATTTTTCCATTTGTATTTTTCCCTTATTTTCTGGTACAGTCTGTACTGGGCTATATGTCCTCCCGAAGGGGTCATATGATAATCTGAAATTATTCTCAGCCTATCTATCTATGTTTTTATCCATATTGTTGGAGTAAACAGGATTATTTCAAACTTGGTAATGGCTCTGTTGGCGATTTCCTTAATAGTTTGTTGGGAATATTCTTTGAATGAATGGTCTTCTTCTGACCATGCTAGCTTATTTCTTCCATATTTCTTCACAATTTTGCACATTTCTAGAAGAGCCAACTCTAATGCTTGATTTCCATTTACATACTTTCCATTTACATGAATGGTTATATATTATAAATTCAACGTTGTTCTAATTTTTCTGCTTACATATTTTAAAAACCTTTCAATACCACTTCTGACAGTTTATCTGTTTTCCACATCGTTGGGATCAGTCCCTGTAGTTACGATTGGTGCATATTTGTTTATATCAGTTTTCGCGTTATTTTTCTTAACCGTGGCTCTCGTCTTCTTCTTCTTCTTCTTGGCCTGCTCTTGTACGAGCACGTCTAGTAGACATGGCCAAATCGCCAATCCGTTTCCAGGAAACTCGGTCCTGGGCTGCAGTCCTCCAACCACGGCTGCATCCGGTCTCCGACAGATTCGACTCCACCTGATTCAGCCAAGGAGCTCGCTGTTCTCCTCTACGCTTCGTGTCGAACGGGTCGCTGACGAGCACCTTCCTGGTGGGGCATGAGTCTGGCATCCTCATCACGTGCCCCAGCCATCGTATATTTCCGGCTTTGATGACCGTCAGGATATCAGCACCGCCAAACAGCTCAGCTAGCTCGTGGTTCATCCTCCTTCTCCACACGGCCTGCTCACACACCGCCAAAAATAGTCCTTAGCACCCGCCGTTCGAAAATGGCAAGTGCATTGGCGTTCTGCGTTAGTATAGTCCAAGACTCGTACCCGTAGAGGACTACCAGACGAATCAGTGTGCGATATATGGCGCATTTTGTGTGTTGCTGGAGTCTTCTGGATCGCACACCGCCGCAGTTGTAAGTCCGATGATGTCGATGTCATCCGCGAAGCCAAGGAATTGGAAAGATCGGGTGAAAATCGTGCCCCGGATGTCGAAGCCCGCGCTTCGCAAGACACCTTCCAGAGCGATGTTGAACAGCAAAAAGGAGAGTTTGTCCCCTTGCCTCAGACCCCGGTGAGATTCGAACGATTCGGAAAGCATGTTCGTCACTCTTACCTTGCACTGCACTCCGTCCATAGTGGTCCTCAACAGCCGTATCAGCTTTCCGGGGAATCCGTACTGCTGCATGGTGTTCCATACCACATTTCAATCTATGGTATCGTAGGTATAGGAGTAAAGATTTGGTCGGTGATCGATTTGCCTCCAACAAATCCAGTTTGGTAGCTGTCGATGAAAACAGTAGCAAGGGGCGAAAGTCTGCAAAAGAGTATTCGGGACAGGATCTTGTAGGCAGCATTCAGGACTGTGATGGCTCGGAAGGTGGCACAGTCCAGCCTGTCGCCCTTTTTGTACACTCGGTTTATAACACCCAGATTCCACTCGTCCGGTAGTTCTTCCTGATCCCAAATTCTCACAATCAGCCGATGTATGATGACGGCAAGCCGCTCCGGATCCTTCTTCTACTTCTTCTTCTTCATCTTTTGGCTCAACAACCGTTGTCGATCAAGGCCTGCCTATACCCCCCTTGTGGGCTCGAATGTCAGTGACTTATTGATTTCCCCCCATAGCAGGATAGTCATTCCTACGTATGGCGGCACGGTCGATTTGGGGATTGAACCCATGACGGGCATGTTGTTAAGTCGCACGAGTTGACGACTGTACTACGAGACCGGCCTAGCCACACATACAGCACTACAAATCGACTGAACATGTGATCAGAAGACTCCTCTTGATCTTAAGCCAATGGAATCCATTTTTATTAATATTTGTGTGTCAGCCATGTTGATATTTTGATAAACAAATTCATACTAGTTCATGACAAAGAAAAAAAATGGCAATTTTTAGAACGCTTTTCATGTCATGTTTATTTTGACACAGCTTTTGGCGCAAATTGTGGGCGTTACAAACAAATTTTTATTTTTAAAATAATAGAATATTAATTAAAAAAGAAGCATATTATTAAAGCGCTTTAATATTTTTCAAATTATTGTAATGTATTTCAACAGTAAAATTTTCTTGGCATGGATTTCTGCTCATACGCGAGTGAACTCATCAGGAAAAATATCAATACAACATAAAATTCGCAAATAACTCTCAACCATTATTATGACTTCATATTCAATGCTTCATTGCCATCTCAAGAACATATTCATAGCAATGTGTTGTTATTTTGATAGTTTATTTGCGCCTCACGTTTTAAAGGTCTAGAAATGGTTTTAACTAGTAGTCTTAACAGAGTTCCGTAGATGGGCCCTTTTAGTCGTAAGTTATTTTTATTCTAGTCTTATGAGGTCATACACGACTTGGAAAGGACGCTGGAAAGGAGTGACGGAGCGCCCGTATCGCAGTGATTGCATGATATACCAGAGCGGTGTTGAAAAGCATGAACTCGGTACGGCGTTCCTGGTCATAGGTGAGAAGCGGAAACGAGTGATCGGGTGGTGGCCCATCAATGACCGGATGTGCAGATTGAGAGGGAGTACGACCGCTGCCCACAACACGATATCAAAATTGTCATAGAAGATTTTAATGCTCAGGTCGGATAGGAGGAGGCATTTAAACTGACGATAGGAAGTTTCAGTGCCCATAAGCTGACGAATGACAACGGACTTCGGCTCGTCAACTTCGCCTCCTCCAAACACATGACCATCCGCAGCACCTTCTTCCAGCACGCAGATGGAAGGCGCTTCTCGGATGTAATCGACGTAAGGACCTACAGAGGAGCAAACGTCGACTCAGACCATTTCCTAGTTATGGTTAAGTTACGCCAAAAACTATACGTGGCTAATAAACTGCGCTACGAGCCTACCCCAAAGCTCAACACAGACTGGCTGAGACAAGCTGATGTGGCGAGGCACTTCGCAATCGCGCTTGGGGAAGCGTTGCCGAAGGACACCACTACCGAGGAGATGTCTCTCAATGACCACTGGCGTATGATGGAGCAAGCCATCAGCAGCACGGCCGAGCGAACAATTGGTCCGTGACCAGAGGAAGAAATGGTTTGATGATGAGTGCAGACGAGCACTCTCCGAGAAGAACGCCGCGCGTAACCGTATGCTCCAGCGCGAGACCCGACAAAACGTGGAAGACTACAGACGACTGAGGAGGCAGCAGACCCGGTTCTTCCAGGACAAGAAGCGCAGCTTCGAAGAGTCGGATGAGCAACTCATGCAGCAGTTATCCTAGTCGGGGGAAACTCGCAAGTTCTACAGGATGCAAAATGCGGCACGAAGCGGTTTTACTCCCATGACCGCTATTTGCCGCAACGAGGAGGGAGATATCCTGTCGGACGAGCGAGAGGTGATCGACAGGTGGAAGTGCTACTTCGACGGACACCTGAATCGAGCAGATACCGGAGCACAAGCAGGAAGCAGAGGAGAGCAGCCCTACGGCAGCCAGCATGACGATGACGATGTGCCCCCGCCATCTTTGGACGAAGTCATTGGTGCCATCAAACAGCTGAGTGTAACAAGTCAGCTGGCAGCGATGGTCTAGTGGCCGAACTGTTCAAGATGGGTCCCGAGCGGCTTGCCGTCATCATTCATCGGCTGATTGTGAGGATATGGGACCAGGAAGAACTACCGGACGAGTGGAAACTGGGTGTCATACACCCAGTGTACAAAAAGGGCGACAGGCTGGACTGTGCCACCTTCCAAGGGGACAGGCAAGGGGACAAACTCTCCTTTTTGCTGTTCAACATCGCTCTGGAAGGTGTCTTGCGAAGCGCGGGCTTCGACATCCGGGGCACGATTTTCACCCGATCTTTCCAATTCCTTGGCTTCGCGGATGACATCGACATCATCGGACTAACAACTGCGGCGGTGTGCGATCCAGAAGACTCCAGCAACACACAAAATGCGCCATATGTGTTTGGGGGGCTTTGTGTGTTTGGGTGAGTGTTAGGTTAAATTTAATTGTTTAAAAAGTTTAAAGTTCCGAATAGACCGTGCCCCCGTACATAGGACTGACTATCCTGCTATGGTAACAATAAGTCAATGAAAGCCAAGCTCACTTCACTAGTGGGTTCAAGCAGGCCTTGACCGACAGCGGTTGTTGTGCCAAACAAGAAGAGAGTTTTGCATACATGTGTTTTAGACCCATCGAATAATACACTTCGATGGCCTGCTCATTACTCAATTTGTATTTAGTTGGCTGGCGTGTTTTTTACAGCAATTACCCTGATTGTTATTTTTAGATCTCAAACATTATTGTTAACCATTATCGGTTTGAGCATTTTAATATTCAATTTGACTGTTTCCGTTATTGAACACCACTATGATTTTAAAATTACACGATTCAACAAAATTTTTCAAATATTGTGTTGTGCATTTGCTGATTCATTTTTTTAAAGAGAAGACACATATGTTTCTTAGTTTTTATTCTATGAAACGATATAAGGTAATACAATTTGAATCCCTCATCCTTTATGTAAACGCAACCTGAAAATGACGTTCACAACATATACAATTGTTTCAATAACAATGGCAAGTACACATTTGCGGTTCACCGTTAGCATTTAATTTCGCTTCAACCCAAGTTATTTCGAAGTGATTTATGTTAATATGGAATCATGTAAGTAACTTTTTGTTGTTTCAAAACATGAGTGTTCACAATTATCTTATACTTTACAGTGAGACTCGCACCAACAAAACACAGTTGGATAAAATGGTTGAAACGATGGAAAGTGCTCCTCTAATTGCACGAGCACTTTTCAAAGGAGACCAGACAGCGTTATAGAAAGATTTAGAAGAGCAGTTAAACAGCCTTGGTCCTCCAATCAAGGGTTGTGCGGCATGGAAAAGGGTAAATTTTCTAGAAAACTGTTAAAAACGTTTCCAAACTACTCCTTTGAATCATGTTTGAACATGTTCAGGCCGGCGCTGATTTTAACCAACTTTCCGTTCCGCCGGCTGCTATTGATTTCGGCAGAGTACATTAGTGCGCAATATTGCTTGTTTCCTTAGCATTAGACCAATAGCAGGCCCCAGGGCCTGCCACCGTTAACGGAAAAGCTTATTGATAGGTCCTGGGGCCTTTCATTGGGCTGAACGTGTTAAACATGCGCTATTGTGAGTGTTGCCTATGGCGAAAGACTTTCTATTCGTACAATCATTCATAGCACATGATATCAAATCAAATAAGGATTGAATATTCCCTGCTGTTCGTATTACAATTATAATTTATTATATTTTTAGCTGTGGTTCGATTACAAATGTTCCGTTAAGAAAAAGCTGCGAGAAAACCATGCGCAACTTACAGGAACAGAAGGAGGTCCATACAGATTAAAAATTCTTTCAGACAATGAAGAAAAAGTAGCTGCTTTAACTAACTTGAAGATTCCGGTGGATGGAAACAGGACAAGAGATTGGGGAATCCCACAATCATCACTATCCTCTGCCATTATCAATACAGAAGAAAATCCCTCTTCCATGACGACAACCTCCCAAACCCAATCACAAACTCGACCGCAAAAAGCATTTCATCTGCATCATCAACACCTCATCAAAGCACATCACAAAATATTGAACCTGCGAAGGAAGACGAGATAGCTATACCTGTTACCTCAATAAAAAAATCGGATTCTGTCTCTAGGGAACGGCCTGCGTGCAAACGCACAGCTAGTCCAGCTAGTACAGCTTCAATAGAATTGGTCTGACAAAATACCCAGCTACTTGAAGTATTACAACGCGTTGTTTTATCATTGCAGACGCATAACAATCTAATGCGCAAATTAATAGAAACGTTGGACAAGAACAACAAACATAAATACTGTGAACTAATATGAGCTTTATATAGATTTAGCACATGATGAGATTAAAATGAAAAAAAAAAAAATAAAAAAAATCTTTTTTTCTTGTTGTGTTCAAACATTACATCTTTAATAATCATCTTCGTCTAATTTTAGGATGTTAGCAATACACATGTTATGAAGTGCACAACAGATATTTACTATGAGTCCACACTTCTCTGGATCATAGTGAAGTTGTCTTGCGCCTAGTAGACATCTATACCTATTCTTAAGGACACCAATTGTCCTTTCCATAATCCTTCTTCCTTGCACATGTTTTGTGTTAAAGTCTGGATCTTGTGTGGGTGTAACTAACTAATGCTTGGTGGGATATGCAGAATCGGCTGTAAGAACAAGTCTTCTTATATTTATGTTCGTAACAGGTTGAAATACGCGACATACCTAACCCGAGCCGCAATGATGAGTGATTTTTGACAGCTTTACGGTGACATCCCCCGCAATGCTATTTCGCGGGGGGAACTCAGTGGTATTCAAGTTGAAGCCATCTTGGGCACTCAATTTCCATCATGGCTGCCGCTAGTTCAAAAAAACGACAGTTGGTATAAAAAATGCTCTAGTGCAAAAAAAACATAGTCATACCCCCCATCTTTTTGAGCACTTTGGTTTCTGTATGTTTGAGGCGTCCTTTATCTCTTTCACACAAGTAGGCACACATAGGCCCCACCGTGAAGTCATCGTCATATTCACTCCATCAAGCATGACGTGTCTATATGTGCCGACTCTTAGCCGCATTTCAATGCTGTGAATAGAAGAAAGCTTATTTAGGAAAATCTTTTATCAAGAGGCATATTTACGAAAACTTCACTCCATATCGGCTTTGTGGCTGTCCTGAACCTTATACACCTAGGAAAGTTGATGAGGTGCTGTGAATCAAGTTTGAATCTTATATCAATCAACGGTTATCGAAACAATTATCTTATTAGGAAAATGCAAAACATGGATCCTGATCATGGATATGCATCATTTGCATCGCAACCGAAATAATGGAACTACGTCCTATCTAATGGTTTTTTCTGCTCTGACGTCAGTTTCATCGATCGTGCCCGCTATTCCTGTTATTCTTGCTTCGACATTGTTGGCTGTCTCATCGTCACTACCACCTATATTCGTTTCGTCAGATATGTTGACCGTCCCATCGTCAACGCTACCCATCGGTGATGTGTGCGGTACATTTCTTTTGGGTGGATCTATGTCCGATTCGTCAGCCATACCGGGACAGCGATCCTCTTCCGGACTGTCATTGTTGACCGTCCCATCGTTACCACCTCCCATCACTAATGTGTCCGGTTCGTTTCTGTTCAAAGGATCTATGCCCAGTTCGTCAGCCATACCGGGACAGCGATCCTCTTCCGGACTGTCATTGTTGACCGTCTCATCGTCACCACCACCCATATGTGATGTTGGTGGTGGCCATACCGGGACAGCGATCCTCTTCCGGACCGTCATTGTTGATCGTCCCATCGTCACCACCACCCATCACTAATGTTTCCGGTACGTTCTTTTTCGATGGATCTTTGCCCGGTTCGTCAGCTATGCCGGGACAGCGATTCTCTTCCGGTTCGTCAGCTATGCCGGGACAGCGATCCTCTTCCGGATCGTCATCCTCAACTAGTCTGCCGTCTTTACCTGATACTTCATCATCCGGTGTACATGAGTGTGGTATAACTCGAAAACAAGTGGACAATCTTATTAAGCTATCGAAGCAGACTACGGCTCGAAATTATGTTTTACGCAATGGGTACTGGGACAACATCACGCAATGCAGCCATTACAGCCATTGATACAGAAGAGGCATTAGAAGCATTTAATGCTAACTTAGAAGCTAACACGTATGTGGCTGAGATGCTCAGCTCACTTTTGAATATAGATAGATTATATAAAATTTGTTAAAGGAAGACCAAAAAATAGATCTATTGTTTACTAAAGATGTTTTTCTAAATGTTGGTCAGGGATTGGTAATAAAAATCCAAAAATCGCATTATTTGGATCTTGGAAACTTTACGTAAAGTTGCATAACTTAAGAAGCTAAGATATTTATTAGTCCAACGTTAGTTTGAAATAATGATTAGGGAAATTAAAAAAAATATTTGAAAAATTAAAAATTTATTTAAATATTTTATTAAAATTTAAAATTTAAATTTTTTTAAAAAATATTTAAACTAACAATGAAATCAAGTTCAACATTTATTTATGTACGAAATCTATTAAAATAAAAAGTTCCTCTATTTCTATTAGTTAATAATTGTGAAGCAATGTATCTGCATGCTTCAATTAAAATCCAGTTAGCACCTCGAGGAAGTTGGGATAGGAGTTAAAGATACGCATGAAGTATCTTAGCATTTGCTAGTCAACTGATGAGGAAAAAAAATATAAACAAAAACTCAAATATCGAAATAAAGCTATTCTCTGCCTATTTCTATTGCACTCTCTAACTAGCTAGCTACTCTTGAAATGTGTGCGTTAAAGGACCTAAATAAAAATAGACTCCTCTATCTAATGATATTTCTCAAAACATAGAATACATAAATGTCCTGATTGTTTTGTGTCTAACTTATGCCTAATTCTGTATATTTGCTAAGCTATTTAGATGTTAAAATGCAGATGCGATCGTAAGATCTTTCTGGTTCTGATGGAAGCTCGGTCACGTTAGTACCACGCATGCACTGGTGTCTCGTTCCCTACGCCGTGTTGTCTGTGGGCTGAATTAGTCAGGTCCGTATGTGCAGGTGCATAGGTGATAACTGATGTTAGATGTATCCGGTTGACCAGTGAAAGGTAAAAGAAATAAATTAATGTAATAAAAGTTTATATACAAGACAGTCTTTTTAGGCCGTCCACAAAGACAGAGGAGTCGTGGTAGGCCCAAATTAAAGTGGCAAGATGGCGTGGAGGCGTCCGCCATTAAGGCCGGGATAACGGACTGGCAGACGAAGGCGCGAGACCGTAAGTGGTTTCGGACACTCCTGAGGCTGGCCAAGACCGCAAAGCGGTTGTAGCGCCGGATAGATACAAGACAGCATGGTTATTGTTTGTTACAATATTGGATAATGGATGGATACAAGACAGCACGGTTATTGTTTGTTACAATATTCTCAACATTTACCCTTATAGTAAGAAATGATGAGAAATAAGAATTTCATGTACCAGGGGTCCTTAACGGTAACAAAATTGTAGGACCTTTGATGTTGACCGGGGGAGCGATTAGAGCTTTGTTAAGCCATGTAACAACTAAGTTTGAGGAGAGTTGGGAGAACGCGTATTCTGACCACTTGTTTAAGACACTTTTTGTCAACGGTGGGAAAGGGCCGTGCTCAATTTGGCGTAACGTCCTATATGGACATGCCATACATGCCGAGACTTATTCACTATCTCGCAATCGGATAATTAGTCCTTGCTACGGGGGGACGGTCCAAATGAAGCTTAAATCCACGACGGGTATGTTGTTAAGTCGTTGACGACCGTCGTTGTGGGCCCTGACTTCTCTCACCCCGCGCCCCACCCCATTGGAAAGCATTAGTTGAAACGGTAAAATATAATATTGTTGCGTCTGGTCCTAAAAGAGCGGTTTTCTCTATTGGTTGGAGGATTTGGACCGTTAAACGTGTGCACACACGAACTACACATTGAAGCACAATACATTGCCCTCATTGCACTGTTTTAAAATCTATACCACCAAATGTACTCACCATGAACTTGCTAGTTTGAATCGTTCTCTACTTCTCATTCTTCATTTTCCAAACGTGTCCATATTGCTTTTCCGGATTTGTATTTCAGTCTCGCCTGTGATCGTTAGACCTTATTTACGACGTAAATATCCTAAAAATAAACAAATATAACAAAATATTTGCTGCATAATCACAAAACGTGCTTGCAACGTAAAGAAAATTAATATTATCGGTTAAATAGACAAGGGGTTTCAATGTGTTGTGATAAGAAAAACCGGTTTGTTTTAGGGCTTTTCTATTTTGTTTACTTTTTTTCACGTCATATACGAATTTGGCAACCATTCTTCCACCCCGCATCCAGGCGCTTCATACGTCTCGGCCCATTGTCTACCAAAATGACGTTTGAAGCAGGCTCATGTGCTATCTCTTTCCCTCATTTCCTTCAGAAGTCGCTCAGCTCTGTGGCTCGGGAATAATCGAAAAACTCTATTCCCACTGTCATATTTTGATTTAAAAAAAATATCAATGCCGCATATGTGTGCATCATGATTTGAACCACTAAAACGTGCGTTAACATATCATATTTTTTGTTTATCATCACAAATCTAAAATAGAAAGACAGTTCAACTTTAGCAATATCTATCTTTTTCGATCCATATCTTTTTCTACATACCATCAATACGTTTAGGCTAAAGAAGCCTTTGCGGTTATAATGCAAATCTTTGTCGTTTTTAGGTGCGATGATTTTAATGTGGGTGCCGTTCACGCAGCCAATTATTCCAGGGATACTGCTCTTTCTATAAAATACATACGAGGTTCTTGTTGTTCTTGCTCATTCATTTCGATGGATATCCCTTGAGGACACAATGTAAATTCCATTATTTTAAGAGTTTCATCAAAAAGCTTCGAAAACGTCGATTGGTACTGTTACGACGGCGAACGGATCTGTGGGCCACGCGAAGGATGCGGCCTTGTAAATCAAACCCGCTCGGGTAACAGCGATCTTCTCAACCGTTCGACACCAATAATCAACCTTCCCGCTAGTTGCTCTCTCAAGTAATTTGAGGAGCCTATGTCGCAGAAGGGGGTGAAGAGGGATGAGAGATTTCTTTCTGATCCGAATATGCAAAATTAAAAAAGGCGAAGTTTCTTAGAGTTGCAAAATCCGAATGAAAGGTCCCTTTTATACCCCCGGAAGCCCATACATTTTTAGGGTGTTAGTGTATCCTTTCCGAGGATAATTAGTACATAAGTGTACGCGTGGGTGCCGTGTATTAGTGTTTGTGACGCATATTTATTCTGCTTTTACACGTATCGTACCCTGTTTCTAGTTTAAGGTGATCGCGCACCACGCGAATTTACAATTTGACACGTCCGTTACGAATTTAATAATCGCGAATGTAACATCCTTCCCCTCGTAATTCATTCTCGTGAATTACGCAAATAAAAAAGTGAGCGATTATTTCACTGGCTGCCTGCGTTGCTCGCTAGCCCAATCGCAGGCCGCAGCAAAGCCTTCCGTCTGTGAGGCCTCCCCCTGTATCGAAGAGTCTTTGTAGTCAGGGAGCTAATTCCTCGTCTCGACAGGATCTCGTATTTCTCGTTGGTTAGCGGTAGATGTACATATGGTTGTGGGTTGATCATCATCTCCATCAGAACCGTTGACGATTCGCCTGGACAGGGTTGTCACACTTCGCTCTCGACAAACCGTTGCGTAGTGACGTCGGGGGGCTCAAGATGATCTACACCGGTGTGTATTGGTGAGGGGTAGTAGGAATGTGTGCCACACAATGGCAAGGGTGCCATAGAAGAATCTGGAACCACAGCTTCATGATGGTGAGGTACGGGGATCGATGTACCACGATCTTCTTCATCTGGTTCCGCGATACGCTGGTCCTCGGACCAAGGTTGATTCGGTACCGTTTCCACGAACGGTTTTTGGATTATTTCCTTTCCACGATCGATCTCTTTTGATATCATCGTACTCTCTGCATCGTAGTGGATCATCGGCTGATTATGCGGCGCTTCGTGTCCTTTCACGTTCATCCCGAAGACAGTCCAACCCAGCTTGGTCTTGATTGCCATTAGCTCGTCGCTTCGGGCCATCTTGCGCCCTAGTGGTATTAGTAGATGGCTATGATCGAGACCAATTAGGATAGTTGGCCTTGCGTTCTCGTAATCGCTGATGTCAATTCCTCTCAGATGAAGATATTTCTCTCTGAGATTGTTGCAATCTATAGATTGCCTCGGGAGCTGGAGATTCTTCACGGTTCTCATCTTTTCCAGGACCCGTTCTTTTTTCTCCTTCTCTCCTTTCACTAGGCAACTTACTCTCCTACTTTCTTTCTCTCGTATGGACAAATTCTGCGTCCACGTCATCGTAATCGGCTCAGTCGGCCCTTCTAACTGAAGCTGATTAGCTGTCTCTTCCTCGATCAACGTAAATGATGACCCTGCATCTAACAATGCAAATGTTTTCAGCATTTTATCTTCGTTGCGTAACACGACCGGAACAATTTGGTAAAGTATTTGATGACAATTCTCCTCCGCATCGGCTGTGAAGTGCAAACCATGATGCGTTTCTTCGCATGGATGTGGGCCGCGTTCTCGTGCGACTGTGCAATTCTGTGCGGTGTAATCTATTGCATTTCTTGCGTATGTGTTACTGGCCGGTGAATTGTTTTGTGCATTACCAAAGTGGTTGTGATTGAACGGTCTTTTTGTGTTGTGCGCTGAAGACTGGTGAACGTTCATCGAGTGTTTTGGCCTTTCTGGCCGTTTTGGCAATTCTTTAAGTACCTTTGCTTGAGGCAGCAACCATTTGCCAAAATCTTCCAGATTTATATTCGATCCATTTTAGATGCCTATCAGTAGGCAGTTTACAAGCCAACTCATTTACGAGGCGATGGTCTTGTAAATACATAGGCATCTTTATTGCCTTTATGTTGGTGATCATGTCCTGAATCGCGTCGGACAAATCAGGTATTTTGTGCTGATTTTCAACACGTATATTTTGCACGTCTTTAAGCAGCTCGTCGTACACGAGTTCTGCTCTGCCGAATTGTTCTTCGAGCTTCGTAATTATTTCCGGCACGTTATCTGGCTCGAGAAATAAACGGTGCACGCATTTATACGCATCTCCCTTAAGGGCGTGTTGAAGCCGGGTCATGTTTTCAACATTTGTATATTTAGCCTGCTTAGTCGTTTCCTCATACGCGCGCTTGAATTTCAACCATTCTTTGGCCTTGCCATCGAAATCAGGTAGCTGATCAAAGGTCAAGCGGTTGAGATATGTGTTTGTATCTAAGCTGCTACCTTTAAGCGCTTCGATTAGGGCTGCAATTGCCGTGTTTAGGTCTGAGCCAGTCGGCGCTGGAGCCTTAATCTTAGCATAGTCTTTTGTGCATTTTATGCACAAGAATGGTTCGTCTGTTTTAGGCAACCGGTTCAGTTTGGCACATGCCATATGGAACCAGCGATCGCATTCGTCGCATTGGACCATATTGGGATCATCAATCCGGCTGCATAAGCGGCAGCTACCATTGTCGTTGTCAACGAACGGGGTAAGATTTCTCTTGGTAGTCATGACGAGGCTAATCGGATTCGTGTGCGTGTATAGTGCACAGATTCTTAATCAGTGGTGTGGGTGTGCGATGTCGCACTGGTTTAACGGTGCGCAAGGGCTCTCCCTTGGAGCTCTCGCTTAGTGCTCTTTCGCGCTATCGCATACGCAGCTCGCTGGAGCTGTACGTGTGGAGCCTATACGTGAGTGCAAAAGCGAAGGTGCAGAGCGGATGCAATCCTATCGGAAGCGATGCTGTCTTCCTCCTAGTGTGAGTGCTTCCTCTGGAGCGAGGATAGGTTCGTCTAGGAGCGAAGCAATTTCCCTTCGGTGAGAATGTAGAAGGCTAGAGAATTTGCGGAAGCTCTCATACCACGGGCAAATCTCTCTACCAAACAAATGTGAGGATGATTCCTCTTTAGAGCCACCAAATGTTACAACGGCGAACGGATCTGTGGGCCACGCGAAGGATGTGGCCCTGTAAATCAAACCCGCTCGGGTAACAGCGATCTTCTCAACCGTTCGACACCAATAATCAACCTTCCCGCTAGTTGCTCTCTCAAGTAATTTGAGGAGCCTATGTCGCAGAAGGGGGTGAAGAGGGATGAGAGATTTCTTTCTGATCCGAATATGCAAAATTAAAAAAGGCGAAGTTTCTTAGAGTTGCAAAATCCGAATGAAAGGTCCCTTTTATACCCCCGGAAGCCCATACATTTTTAGGGTGTTAGTGTATCCTTTCCGAGGATAATTAGTACATAAGTGTACGCGTGGGTGCCGTGTATTAGTGTTTGTGACGCATATTTATTCTGCTTTTACACGTAGCGTACCCTGTTTCTAGTTTAAGGTGATCGCGCACCACGCGAATTTACAATTTGACACGTCCGTTATGAATTTAATAATCGCGAACGTAACAGGTATATTGGCGAATTGAAATCTTGCCCTACTCCATGTTGAAAGCTACCTTCAGCAAGAAACACTAATGTTGCTGCCAGTTTATGCTTTATTTGTATTGCCTTGCTGGTAGTTGAATTGAAATGCGGTTCAATTGCATTAAGGATCACATTGAACATATCCTTAGTAATACGAGAATTTTTTGAACCTGCGGAAAATACAAACAAGTAAAATTAAAACAAATTCTAATGAATGCCCAAACCAAACTTACGCTGGATGCGGCAGATCTAGAGGATCAGAAGCATTTCTCAACAATCTACGACGCACACTTAAATTACGAACCGGCTTATTTTCACTATTATCATTATCATTTTCACTATTTTCAACAATATACGCATTAATCATGATGATTAGTTCTATCGCTTCAGTTTGTTTAGGCAGCGGTCTAATGTTGTTGCGCGCAACACTGTTGCTATCGCTGAGGTGGCCTATGAATGTTGCTGGCAACATTTCGCTTTGACATTGTTTAGCGTCAAAAATTAGCCAATTAACAGCTCAGAGTTTATTTTTTATCATTCACTTGTTGAATAAAGTGTTGAAAACATAAAATATACATCAAAAATTGGATTATAAATGCAAAAATCCAAATTTACCAAAATTCAAAATAAAATAAAAATTTTATATAATATAAAATAAAATAAAAAATATCCAAAATATACATCAAAAATTGTATTATAAATGCAAAAATTCAAATTTAGCGGGTGTCAACAAAACGCACACTGCTGCTGTGTCAATTCATACACCCGATTACCATGACCAAAGTAAATATAAAATGTTGCCAGACAAAAAACAATTTGGTTTAAATTTGGCCGGCAACAAAGTTGCGCTAGCTGTCAAAATCCATACATTTTGCCAGCAATATTGTTGCGCGCGACAAGATTAGACCAGTGCCTTACAAACGCTCTGCCTCAATGCTTGCTTCTCTATTTTCAAAATGACAGCTGTAGACAGCTGGCAAAAAGTCGACGAAACTTTCATCGACTCGAATGCTGAAAACGATACCAATTTTTCTCCCGTTCGATTCGAGTGCTTCCGACGGAATCGAAAATCATTCGAGTAAAATTATTGGCCTGATAGTCTCAAGTAACAAGTCTTTAAACGTGCTTAAGAATGCGTTTACAGGTTGATTAAAGTTAGCCATCAAAACTCCAATTTTAGTTTTAACAGACAGTCTTATAAGCGACTTCAGAACGTTTTAAAGGTTTAAAAACTTTAAAGACTGTTAAGCATGTTCAAAAGACATGTTAAAACTATGTGGCTCAGTATACTCATAGTAAAGAATGCCTTAACCTTTAAGTTGGCAACCGGATACCTGGGTATTTTTTTCAACTTCGAACTGCAATAACTTTTGATTCATTGCTTTTATTGCCCTGAAATTTTCCGTAGCCTCCCAACTTTTAATTCATGATTTTTTGGTGCATAAGTTGTAATTTTAAACAGCCTGTAAGTATTTTATTTTGATTTTTTTTAGCTTTACCACGTAAGTTGGCAACCAGCATACCCGGGTATTATATACATTTTGTATGGAGAATGACGTTTCTCTTCTTCCTCTTTTTGTATTGTGCTTATTTTCGAGTCATATTCAAGCGATGCCAAATTTACAATTTTTTATAATAAAATGAAAAAAACCTAATGAATAAATGAAATAGAAGAGGATATATAGTCGGCATTACTTGCTTACAGCATTAAAATATAGAAAGCATTGTTTACCTATGAAAATCGTTAATTTTTTGCATCAAAACGTGTGGAATACCCGGGTATGCCGGTTGCCAACTTACGTGTGTAAATCTGGTTGCCAACTCTACGGTTAAGACAAGTTTAAGTGTACAAGGTATGGGAAATGTTTCTTGGGCGGGCCCTCACCTCGTCCGCAAGAATGCGGGTACTTCCAGGTGCTGTGTGGGACCTGCAGTTCCATGTACCGAGTTTCCAATCGATAGCCTTGTCCGGTTGCGTGGATCGGTATCGTTTAGTCCAGTTCGAAATCTCTTGGTTTCCTTTCGTTGCATTTGGGGTTTTCTAGGGGTGGCTTGCAAGGCCTCTCCTCCAACCATCTGTATCGTCGGAGGGCCTACGCATCCTTGATTAATGTCCCTTAGGATGCCAGGCCAGAAGGGCCAGCCAGCCGCCCCTAACATGGAGAGCAGACGCTGACCAGCCCCCCCCCCCGCTCAATTTAGCCATATAACCCATCCTCCCAAGGGGTTGGGTTTCCCCGTGTACCCAAGCTCAGATTATTGGAGAGATATGTTACCGTTCTGTGCGCCATGGACGTATTGAGTTGGAGTAGGGTATGGAGATCCTATATCAACCTTCGAGAGGTGTCGGAGCATACCCGTATCAGTGCAATATTGCTACAAACACTGCCAACAGAACAACCGTGGCTCTCATATTACAGGGTTTCTCAAGCCAGCTCAACATCGTAACACTATTTTTCGAACACGTTAAATGATTGTCAACATCGTACATACAATTCGAATCCGTAAACTCTTTTCGATTTGGTAACACTAGGTTTTTAATGCGTAAAGTCCCAACTCGAATCTGGAAAATGTATAACGGGTGACAAGACAGCCAACATACATTTTCTAGATTCGAGATGGGATTTTACGCGTTCAAAATCTAGTGTTACCAAATCGAAAAGAGTTTACGGATTCGAATTGTATGTACGATGTTGACAATCGTTTTACGGGTTTGAAAAATAGTGTCACGATGTTGAGCTGGCTTGAAAAACCCTGTAACGATTAAAATCGTTTTGTATTTTGGTATTGATGCCTTTAGGTCATCCGAGTTAAGAATTATTCTCGATAGTAAGTCTGACGCAACATTGGCTTTACCTGCTAAGTATTCTATTTCAAAATCATTTTTTTCAAAATCTAGTATCATTCTAGTAAGCTTAGAAGTAGGGGTTTTCATATCAAATAAGTATGCTAATGGACGTCCCTCCTGAATAAAAAAAAACAAAAGTATGCTAATGGTTTATGATATGTTCGAACTATAAATTTTTGACCATATACTTACTTAATTATCAGGCGCTACAACCACTTTGCGGTCTTGGCCTGCCTCAAGAGTCTCCGAAACCGCTCAAGGTCTCGCGCCTTCGTCTTCGTCATCTTGCCACTTCAATTTGGGTCTACTACGCCTCCTCTGTCCTTGTGGACTGCCTAAAAAGACTTTACAGGCTGGGTCGTCCGTTTCCATGCGTACAACATGGCCAACACACCGGAGCCTGGCGAGCGTGATACTCTGCAAGACAGTGAGGTCGCCTTACATCTCGTATAGCTCGTAATTATAGCGGCTCCTCGGTCGATTCATAAAGGGATTTTTTTTTCATAAACGTTATAATATTTATCTCAATCCTATCCTAACTAGGTTTAACTGTTTTTTTATTCGCTAGCTATACGTATTTGTTGAAAAGTTCATTTCATTTCCATATTTAATTATTTCTAATCCTTTTTAGTTTTGTTTTTGTTGCGTTTTATGTGTCGTGATGTTTCAATGGTGTGTTTGTTTTCTGCGATACAATTGTATTTTATAAATCGTGGGTCCAATTTTTTTTTAGTTCCCTTTTTTATGATAGTGGGTTTGAAAGGATAACTGCTGGAGGATTTTCTTTGCTATTGTTGTTTTTCATCATGCGTTTGTTTGATTTGTTCAAGTCTTGTATAACATTTTGAAAAATAGTTCAGAAAACTGAAAACTGTTCAGAATGTAGACCGGGAAATTTATGCTTATGGAAATTTATGTGTTAAATATTTCCATCAATGTACAATGAGTTTTCTCCACTTGTCTGTTCGACTCTGAAGATGACGTGAATTCAATGGTAGGCCCTAAATTACTTCAAAAGTTCTTTAGCTGTATGCTTTTGAAAGTATTTTCATGTGCGCAAACTATAATTTTATGAATAACAAAACTTTAGAAATATGGGCTTAACGCTGATTGGATGTCTGTTGCATTTCGGGATTTCATTTCATTTCATTTCATTTCAAGTTTATTCAAATTGTCAGCCTGATGGTTTCACAATCCCTAAATCGAACTAATTCCTAACTTAACCTATCTAAATTCTTAATACTAAAGCGAACTTTTGAGCACATGAAAAACAGATATTAGATTAAAATACAAACGTAAGAAAAGAAGAGTGAATAATATTAGATATGATGGTCGGAAAAAGGATGAGAAAATAAAGAGGATAGGGAAGAGTATCAGGGAAAAGGATTATAAAGGATTATAAACGGGGGTGGGGAGGGTCTGTGCTAGTATTAAAAGTGCGAACACACAGGAGAAGAGGCTCGTTGGAACCAAATGTGGTGTGACGAGAAACCATGTTTAGTGCGCTACGTTCCCTTAAATTTCTGGAGGGTGCGTACAAGCCAATCTTCTCAAGGAGAGTGGGAGCATCAATAAGCCAATTGAGCATGCGTCCGATGAAAAGGACGCGCGCTTGGGAGCGTCTTACTTCCAGGGATTCCAGATCTAGCAAATTGCAGCGAGATTCGTAGCTGGGCATAGCGGCATTGGGGCCAGCCATTCGTCGAAAAGCGAACCTAGTGAAACGCTTTTGGACCTTTTCAAATCTTAAGATCCATCCAGAACGGACTGGACCAACGACCACTGAAGCGTATTCCAATGTAGATCTAACTAAAGAACAATAAAGTGACTTGAGGCAAAGTGGATCACGAAAATCTCTGGTAAGTCTACAAATAAGACCCAGCGTTCTAGAAGCACTTGCGACAACCGACTCTAAATGTTCGTTTAGTGATAATTTATCATCCCAAAGGACGCCAAGATCACGTATAAGGGAGGTTCGAGACAGCACAGAATTGGAGAGCGAATATTCGTAATGGATAGGGTTGCGGTTATGACAGAAGGATATTACAGAGCATTTTTCAGGGCAAAGACTTAGCTGGTTGTAGGAGCACCATATAGAGAATGAGTTCAGAAACTCCTGGAGCCGAAGGCAGTCGCTGTGCGTACTGATAGTTAAATATATTTTTAAATCATCAGCATACAGTAAATGACCTTCGGACGGGAGAATTTCATGAACATCACTGACAAAAAGTACGAATAAGAGTGGGCTCAAGACGCAGCCTTGTGGCACACCAGAGGAGGGACAAAAGGACGAAGAAAAAGTAGTGTCGGTTTTTACACGAATGGACCTGCTATTTAAAAAAGAATAAAGCCAGTCAATCAACATATTAGAGAAACCAAGTTTTTTTAGTTTTAACAGCAGAAGGTAGTGGGGAACGGTATCAAAGGCGGCGGGATTCAATCTTAATGGCTTGTAAATGCTTAGAAAATGCGCAAATTTCTGTAAGGTAATTGTTTTTGTTTAAGCCAAAAATGTCTATGTGAACTCTGACAAAATGTGCTGATTCTATGGGTCTAGGAGACACTTTGATATTGTATGGCTTCCGTTCGTATTTGTTCTGGAATCAAATTTGGCATGTATAATTCCACTTTCTTATTTTTTTAATCATACCAGGGAAAAAGTAAGATCGTCTAAGTTGCTGTTCTACCACATGAATACCACGATGAGCTCTGTCATGTTCCTTTAGCACGATGATATCTTGACGCTGTTCGTTTGTTACGTCTTCTATCATAGTAGCAGTAATTACAAAGTGTCCTTTAATGTCAAAATGATGTTTGTACACATTTTGAAACGATTGAAATAAAGATTGTGGGACAAGTGAAACAACTAAAGATTATTATTTAGAGATTATAACTAACTTTATTTATTAATTTTTATTTCCCGCTACATTAATTTTAACCGCCACTCTAAACACACCCGAACTACACGCAAGCCGTCACCGAAGTCCCGCTTCTCTCCGCCATCGCTTCTGTCTCTATTCTCCGATCTCTTTTCGCCGTTCACGATCTCTCTCTCCAATCGATCTGTGCCGATCCCTCTCACCCCGACAGGCAAAGAGAAAGAAATTTTCAGGCGAGGGGTAGGTAGAAACACGCGGTGGGGGCCCGGCCCAAGATCGGATCCGAAGTCCGTTGTTTTGGGCTCGAAATTAAAAATGGCGGATGGAGCGCTACCACGGAGAGAATGCACTGCTTGCCTTTAAAATACACGAGGCGCTCTCGCTGTAAAGAACGCTCGCTCGCGCTGTTTCATCATACCCCTTCCTTCCCGTTTCTTTCGGCTTGCGCAGCGCTGAGCTGGTACCCCCTCTCACTTGATTCAAGCGAATTGCGCTGCGCTGGACTGACACCCCCTCCCACTCGTTTCTTTCGTAGCGCGCTGTGCGCTTTCCTTCACACGGACTTGGTGCACCCGAATCAAAACAAAAACTTGAACACATCAAACTCGGTTTATATTTTATCACTTTTATTGCAAATAAAAGCACATTTAAATACATAGCTTCACACAATCTTGCCACAAAATCACACACATTATTTATATTAAAAAAATCATGTTATTTAAAATAGCCGTCTAACTGCGTGGATCCCGTTGTTGGTATTCATTACAGCAAAAAAAACATTGAAATAATGCAGGGCAAATCACACATTTAAGATAAACGCTGAAAGATAAGCGCAGCTTCATTTCAATGTGCACAACACTTCAACACTTAGCGAAACTTCGATCGCCCGGGACTTAGGCTAACACGCGCGCGGCCTTTCACGGCGAACGCTTAAGCTGAACTGACGATTTCGTGTGGTGGCAAGAAAGGGAGCGCACAGAGGAACACTCGCTGCACTAGTGCGAGCGAGACACCGATACCCGCATGCCGCTGCGAGAAAACCAAACTGAGCGCGCAGGCTGAAAGTGAACGCACACATTCACACATGTGTAATTGTGTGAGTGAAAAAACTGTGTAGAAACCAAAACACGCTCGCGCCTCCGCGTAATTCCGCGTATTTCCAACCGTCTCCCCATGCTTCTACATGCCCCTCGCCTGAAAGTCGCACACTTTTTCATTCTCATTGCTAGTAGGGACTTCATTATCAGCACCCGAGTCGCATTTACACGTTACGCGAATCGTAGCGGCCAAGGTCGCTGCATGTCCTTCTACTTTTTTTTTAACGAAGATTGTTTGGCAAGAAAACTATATAGTACGATTCGTTTTGCAAGCAATTTCTTATCGTTATCTCGTGATCTATATGTGTCTTATGATAGATCTGGGCCGTCAGAAGGGACTTCCGTCAGAACGCTCCTTGTGCTGGGCTGTCGTTTTCATCGCTCTTTTTGCTGCTGCGTTCACGTGCGAACAACGTAACATACGTGTAAAGTTCGTCCGCGTGACTTAATAATTCATTGGCCTTCTATATTTTAGGTGCATAATTTTGACTATAAGCTGCCTTCTTGGACTGGGAACTGGGGGAGCAAAGTTATCATTCAACTCATCATTCAACCGTCTTAGCTCAACCTCACCAGCTCAACCCGTATAGCGTTTGTTTCCTGTGCTAGTGGTGTGTGCTACGTTTTTTTTCAACTCGATATCTCGTTTGTGCCTGTGTCTGTTTAATGCTGCTTCCATCGATACGTGCTTGTGTGGATATGCCGTGTGGATATTTGTGGCTATATGCTACTGTTGCTTAGGGAACTAGTTAGGGATAATCTTTTTTTTTATTTATTTATTTTTTTTTAATAATCCTTACTTCCTAAATATACATAATCACTTAAAGCTATAAATGAAATCTAAACTAACTATATCTTGGCTATATCCTGCAGCTGAATAATAATTTCCAAAAATTCAAACCCCGTAAAAGAAATCTAAACTAACTATATCTTGGCTCTATCCTGCAGCTAAATAATAATTTCCTAAAATTCAAACCTCGTATTATGTATCTAAATCCTAATCTAACCTATGACCCTTGTCTATCCTACTTCTACTTTTTTTTTTGATAACTAAGCTTTCTATACCTAGACTATCCTACAATTTATGTTTTCCTTGATTTCAAATCCCTAATCTACTAATTCTAATGTTTATAAATCCTAATCTGAATATAAGAATCTTCCTTATCCTATTTCTACTCTTTTTGTTTTCCCATTTTCATTTTATGAATTAAATTTTTTTAATCTGTTGTTGTGTACTTTTTCTAATTTTTTCCCGTTCCTTGCTATACATGTTTGGTCGCTCGGTATTTCAAACACTCCGTATGGTCCTCTCCACAGCCCTTGCAACTTTTGCCCTACTCCAATTTGGTTATTTCTGACGAGTACCATCTCTCCCCACATAGGTTGCCATTCTATTGCGTTCTGATCGTATATTCATTTACGCTTCTCTTTAGACTTTATCAAATTTTCTCTCGCTAGGAAATGTGTCTCTGCAAGGTTTCTTATTAGCTCTTCAGAATAATCCGAGTACATCCTTTTCCTATCAATTTGTTTGTATATGGAAGTTGGTAACCTAGCTTTCCTACCAAAAACTAATTCATAGGGAGTATAACCAGTCGACGAATTAATACATGTATTGTATTGTAGGGAAAAATATGGTAAAACTTCGTCCCACACCTTATAGTTTTTTCCGACGAACTGTCTTAAGTATATCTTAAGCTCCCTGTTAGCTCTTTCGACTATGTTACCTTGCGGATGGTATGCTGACGTGTTGATTTTTTTAATTTTTAATAATTTACAAGCATCCTTCATAACCGCACTCATGAAGTTTGTTCCCTGATCAGTAACGAGTTCCACAGGAGCGCCAACAAGACAGATGACATGTTCCACAAATGCTATAGCTACAGTTGCTGCTTCTTGATTTGCTATTGGTGTAACTATCAAATATCTTGTGAGATCATCTTGTATTACCAATCCGTACTTATTCCCCCTCTCTGATTCTGGTAGTACTACAATATCCTTGTATGTACAACTTTTCAAAAGGAAAAGTTGATGTAGTAGTAATCTGCATAGGAATTTTGTTGTATCTACCAATCTTATTTAATTCACGAGATTTGCAACTTTTTACGTAGCCCTCAATATTCCTATCCATACCAGCCCAGAAGAATAACTCCTTAATTCTTTTAACACCCACGTGTCCTCCTACCGGAGAGTCATGAAATTCTTTAAGCACTGTATCTACTTCATGTTTTTCAATCTGAATTCGCTCTGTCCCCGGGTTATAATTTTGAAATTTTGATTTAAGTGTTTGTTTGTTTTTCTCCAACTTTTCTGGCCTCTTTAGTTCTTCAGTGCTTGTTTCTTTTTGTACATCTAATTTTAATAATTGTTGCCAGTGATCTTCATGTTCAGGGATGTTATTATTTTCTTTCACTTTTTCTTTTTGTTTCTTACCTTGATTAGGATTCATAAGAAGTTTCTTTTGTTGGCGTGTGAACACAGCTACCGTATTGTTTTCTTCCTCTTTTTGATTTTCACTCGATTTTAGCTCTGGAAGCCGAGATAAAAAATCGGCAACCACGTTCTCTTTCCCTTTCTTATATCGTATTTCACATTCCAATCCTTGCAAGCGCAACCTAAGTCGAGATAAAATCGGCGAGTTTTCTCTAAGGCGCCATATAGAGACTAGGGGCCTATGATCGGAATATACGATAATACCTGTTTCCTAGATAGTGTGGCCTAAATATATTATTTCTTTCTGGAGTAATTTGCATTTTGACGGTTCTATTTTGAGATTGTGATTTCTTAAAGCATTAAACACTTTTAGTAGGTTATTGGTGTGCTCTTCTATTGAATCCCCGAACACCACAATATCATCTAAGTAAACGAAAGCTTTAATTGGTTGTATGGTGTAAATCACAGTGTTCATCAGCTGTTGAAGGACTGTTTTTGAGGCCCATTGGCATTCTTAAAAATTCATAGTGCCCTTTAGCTGTAGAGAAAGCTGTTTTTGCGGCGTCTTTAAGTGCGATGGGTATTTGAAAAAATCCAGATTTCAAATCTATGGTAGAAAAAAATTTACTATTGCCAATATTATCCATGATGTCATCTATTCTGGGAATGGGATATACGAAAGGTTTAGTTATTAAATTGAGAGCACGAAAATCGACTACTATCCGATATTTTTTTTCTCCTTGATCATCCTCAGATTTCTCCTTGATCATCCTCAGATTTTTTGGGAATGCACATGACAGGAGCATTCCATGGACTTTTACTTGGCCTTATTATTTTCTGTTTAAGCATTTCTTCTATTTGCTCTTCCATAATATTATTCAGAGCAGCTGGAAATCTGTACTGTCTTTTATATATAGGTATATTGGAATTTGTTTCAATTTCGTGCATTGCTGCTTTAGTAAATGTAAGTTTGTCCCCTGGCAAATGGAATATATCGGTGTATTTTGCAATTATTTGTTGAATGATATTTGTTTTTGTGCTATCTAAATGTGTAAAATTGATTTTCTTTACTAATTCTCTATATCTTTCTGAACCGACTAACTCTTCCTCCTTGCTCGTTTCGACCACATCACAATCAGAGAGTTGTTTCTCCATATGTGAGAGCAACTCATTTTTTTCTTGATTGTCTATCAAAGTACAATCTTCTTCATTCATACTCGCTTCCTCGCTCCCTTTTTCCTTCTCATTTTCATTTATATTCTTTTGCAAATGAATGTTTTCAAATTTTTTTCCTATTCCTAACGTGTATTTTCTTAAAAAAAACTAGCTCCGATTATTCCTGGAACGCTGAGTGTTTTAAGTATGTAAAATTTTATAGCATATAAAGATTTTCTAACATTTAAATTAACATAAATTGAGCCAGTGGTCTCGGACAAAGTTCCATCAAACCCTGACAATGTTATTTTGTCATTGTAATTTATGGAAGAAGGCCCTAATTCTTTTGCCGATTCCCAACTCAATGCATTGAAGCAAGCTCCCGAATCAATTAAATACTTTATCATTAATTTTTTGGAGCTCTGCGATAAAATATGAACCATTAGTTTACCATCGCTAGTAAATTCTATATCCAATGATTCATATTCATTTCCACAGACATTTGGTACTTCCTCTATGTTATCCATATATTCTTCTTTAGGACTGAGCAAAAATAAATTTTTCTGTTTTTTCGGAACACAATTAATTACTGTTTCATCACATAGTGTTCCTTGATTTAGTTTTTTGTATGTGTGTTGGAATTCAATGGTTGGTGGTTATATTGATTTTGCCCCCGTGAATTATTAGTTTCATGTTGATTCTGTGGTGGTGTTTGTTGTGAAAAATGTTGTGTATAATAATTTTGTGGTTGTGTTGAACTGTGTGATGGTGTTAGTTGTGTATAATTATTATGGTAGGAACTACTAAGCGGAGCAAAATATCTTCTTGGCCGAGAAAAGTTACTGTTAATGTTACGAGTATTTGTGTTATATGCCGTACTATTGTGTTGTGATTGCCAAAAACTATTTAAATTTGAAGGGTTAGTGAAATTAGTGCTATTGTTGCAGCGTCTAAAACTATTGGCACTACATTCTTCTTGCTGCAGGTTTCTTTCGTCAATCACGCCTTGTGCAGATGATCCACTACAGTAACTGGTTTGAGGAGTATTATGCGCTTCTGAGCGATTCAACCTTGTTTCGATTTTCCGCATGCACTTCATCTTCCAAATACTCTAAAAGTTGATCGAAATCTAAGTGTTTGTTCATTCTCGCCAGTGTTTGCAGTTCCGAATTTTTCAAACCAGCTAAAAAGTATATTTTTAGGTTTCGTATGGCGTACGAGTCCTCGGTGTTGTTTTTATCTGCATTAATTATATTTTCTTTGAGTTTAAGAACCCTTTCTTTGAATGCGGAAAAAGCTTCATTTCTCCCTTGTTGTAGTGTTGTTGGAAAATGGCTTTTAAGCTCATTTTTTCTCCAAACAGCTTAATAAGGTTTGTTTTTACTTTTACCCACGATTCGTCTAATATGCGATTAAAGAAACCAGCTGCACTACCTTTTAATTTAAACATCACGGTTCGAATTAAATCTTCCTCCGATTCACCCGCTGGTATTTGTTTGGCAAAGAATTCAACTTTATAAAGAAATCCATCTAAATCATTTGCATTTCCGTTGTATTCCGGAATACATAACATTGCCCTTTCGAGTGGAAATTCATATGCCATTGTGGATTGTAGTGTAGCGGCCAAGGTCGCTGCACAAGTATAGCTGTTTGTTTTCCATTATGGTATCTTCTAAGCAGTTCCTGGATATCGTTTTCTGTATACTCTGGCTTTTGTATTGTAATTCTACTATAGTTTAAAAATGGGGTTTCTAGTTTTTCTATCGGTTGCTGTCCTATTTCAAATACAATTTGATTTCTATAAAAATTAATTGGTCTTTCGCTATAATGCATGAAATAGTCAGGAGATGTTTGAGCGGAGTGCATGGTACCTACGTCAGAATAGCTGCTTAAGCTACTAGCAGGCTTTGCCCTCCTTGAACTTGATATCATACTCGTAATTTTCTAGCTCTAAACGCCAGCGCAAAATTTTCGAATTTATGCTTGAAGATTTTGAGCGGTTTGTGATCTGTAACGAGTGTAAATTTTCTACCATACAAATAAGGCTTGTATTTTTGTACTGCCCACACAATCGTCAACGCTTTTTTCTCTGTAGTGTAATACTTTAATTCAGTATCATTCAGCGTTCTGCTACCAAATGCTAGAGGCTTTACAATTCCATCTTGTATCTACGACAGAACTGCCCCGAGAGCGTAATCACTTGCATCGGTTGTAAGAATTTTTATGTTCTTTCGATCGCAGAGGTGGTCGAATAAAACTCACGCGTTACTAATAAATTTACTAACGTATGTATTCAACTTCACTCGGTTACAATTGGTGTTGGCTTCGAGCACGCTTCCTTGCTGACCGCTAGTTCTTCAGTGCGCGCTGGTGTTTGGCGGTCAACGTCCGTGACCGCGCAACCGATGACCCCCGGATCGATCACACGCATACATTGACGGATGATGCTTTGCTGTCATCCGTGAGTTACCGCCGTGAATGCGTCCGGGCCAGGTTAGCTCACAACATCTCCCCCCTTTTAATTACAGACGATACCCCTCGAGCCTACGCGGAAGTCTTCTAAGCCTAGAGGACCGGCGTGGCGACCGTATCGGCTGCTGGCGTCTTGTAGTAGCGAACGGGATTGGGCGTGGAGATGGTTGTGTGGGTGACGCGCTAGTTTGATGGTCCGTCAAGGGAACAGAACTCGATTCCGCTACCGTGCTGTCCGTCAGCAGATCAAACGGCAAATGATCTATGTCCACGTCCTCGCTGGAAGCCCCCACGGCCGAATCACGTTTTCGCAGCTGGTTCACATGGCGCCTGTGAACCCGTTGATTGTTCGTCTGCACCTCGAACATAACGCTGCCCAACTCTCGTATGATTTGCGCCGGAACCCACTTCCATGAATTCCGCGCATAGAACTTGGCTTAGACGAGGTCACCGCGCTGAAATCGTCTATCCAAGTTGGTCGGTTCTGCTTGCGCTGCAGGTGGAGGTTTCAGCAGTTCCAACGCTGTTCGCATTTTTCTGCCTAGCATGGCTTCAGCTGGCGACTGCATGTCCGGCAAAATAGCGTTGGGGGTTGACCGGTAGCTCGCCAGAAAAACGTCAAGCGCTTCGTCCTGCGTTGTTCCCCCTTCCTGGATCTTCCTCATCGACCGCTTGAAGGTGTCAACAAAGCGCTCCGCCTGCCCATTCGATTGCGGATGGAATGGCGCAGTTGTGACGTGTTGTACACCGCGACTACTGCAATACTCCGAAAACTCAGCGCTTACAAATTGTGGCCCGTTGTCGCTCACCATCGTTTCCGGGTATCCAAATCTCGCAAAGATTGACCTCA